>NC_043700.1:18101239-18188904 GCF_006229205.1 Suricata suricatta
CTATAAATGAATAAGATTACATATATTTTAATTCTATATAATTTTATATTACTGATACATAACAAAAGGTAGTGGTTTGACTGTCTTCTTCCTCATAAGTAACCACTAACTTGAGGTTTTTGCATCTTCCCAATGAATATTCTTATATTTTAATTTTTGTATTTGTATCCATAAAAAAAGCAAAAAATTCTGCACTGATTAGCTTTTATATAATTACCATCTGTACTAAATATGACAATATTTAATTTGCTTTTTGTTGTTCAACTTTGTTTTTAAGACTTACCCATATTCTATCCACAATTTACCATTCTCCTGTTACACGAATTAAGATACTGTTACTTTTCACCAATATGAACAATGTTACCATACTTTTCTTCTGAAAGATTTAGAGTTCCTCTATGGAATAAATGTGGAAATATAATTGTTGAACAACTATTGGGTTCTATATTAGAAACAGCTTCACTTTACTACAATGACCAAATTGCTCCTCAAAAATTTGATATCAGTTCACCCTGCCACGAATGGTTTGACTGTTTCTATTTCTCAACATTGTTGACATTGCTTGTTATTACAAATATTGGTCAACCTGTTGGCATGAAGTAAAATGTCATTTCAGATTTCTGCTTTTGAAAATTTTTAATTTGGATACTATTGCTTGCTACCTATAAAAGTTGTAAATATCTATTTTCTACTGGGGAATGGCATTGTTTTAACTTTAACAGTATCTTTTTTCTTTTTTAATAATAAAAATATTTAGTTGTAAATTTTACTCATGAATTTTAGTTTCTGTATCTTTTTAAAAGTATCAATTTGGGGGGGACCCTGTGTGGCTCAGTCTGGCAAGCTTCCAACTCTTGATTTTGGCTCAGGTCATAATTGCAGGGTTCTTGGAACGGAGCCCATGTTGGGCTCTGCACTGACACTCTGGAGCTGCTTGGAATTCTCTCTCTCATCTTCTATCTGCCCCTCACCTGCCCACACTCTCTCTCAAAACAATAAACTTGAGAATAAATAAATAAGTGGTTAAATAAATAAATATTATAAAAAGTTCTAAAGTATCCTTTTTTTTTTTTTTACCCAAGATCACAAAGATATTGCCCCATCCTTCTAAAATTTTTGTGAAGTCACATATCACATTTGGGCCTTTGACCCAACTACAATGGGTTTGACTTTTAGGGTACAATAAGAATCTGGTTTTATTTCATTTTTCTCTGCATAACTAAATATGGAAAGTACTTACTTTCTCAACTTTGAATGCCCACTCTGTCATGTTTCCATAAATGCTTTTTCTGTTGTGTTAGTTATTTGCTTACTCTTGGAACATCACCCTGAAATAATTACCAGTGTATTTTAATGTCTTAACATTAAGGTAGGAAAATAAATTTATTAATTCAAAATTGATTAAATTATGTGTTGTTTTCTACCTTCTATATCACTTTAAGATCGACTTGGTGTAATTTTATATTACAATGGTGAGACTAATAAATTTACAATCTTAGTCCTGATGGGTTTTTTTGCTTTTATGATGAATTGGGTACTTTTCCAATATATTATCTAATTCAATTCTAGTGGTATATAGAAATGTTACTAATTCATTTTACACACACACACACACACACACACACACATCTTATATCTACCAGTACATTCTTCTAACTTCTAATAGTTTATCTATTTGATTTGATTATTCTATATTTTATTACTTTGTATAGAATTATATGATCATTTGACTTTTACATATAAAACATTTCATTTGAAAGTGTTTACAATCATATCATCTGCAAAAAAGGGCTGTGTCTCCCTTTCCAATAATAATTTTTTTTACCCTCATTTTATTACATTGGCTTGGACCTCTTATACAATGTTTAGAAGAAATAGTCTTTTTTGAATTAAATAAGAAAACTTCCAAAGAAATTTCCTTTGTTTCTTAGTTAGCTAGGTGTATTTTTCATCTTTTGAAATATTGGATGCTTTCTTCCCTCATTTAAATTTTTGTAATGTGGAGGATTTCTTTTATCAATTTTTTTAATGTTGAATCATTCTCTTTTTATGTTTATTTTTGAGGGAGATAGAGATTGTGTGAGTGGGGGAGGGACAGAGAGAAGGAGAGAGAGAGAGTCCCAAGTAGGCTCCAGGCTGTCAGTGCAGAGCCAGATGTGGGGCTCGAACTCAAGAAACTATTAGATCACGACCTGAGTCCAAATGAAGAGTCAGAAACTTAACCAACTAAGCTACCAAGGTGTCCCAACGTTGAATCATTCTTATATTCCTGAGATATAATCTGCTTGATCACAGTGTATTTTTAAATGCATTCCTGAATTATATTTGCTAGTACTTGAAGTGTGATTTTATGAATTTAACTCTAAAATGAGAGTTACGTATAAGTTTCTCATTTTTGTTGTTTTCCCTGAGTTTTAATAGAGAGATTGTTTTGGTTTATTAAATAAATTCTGTATCTCTCACATTTTTCTATCCTTTAATTATTCTTTAGATATAAGGATTATGGTTTCTTTAAACCGAGGTAAAACTCAATTAAAAAGTCTCTGATGGGAGAGAATTTTAATCATTAAGTCATTTTAAAAACAGATTTTATCCTCTTTTAGGCTTTCTTTTGCTTAGCAATTAGAGAAATTAATGTTTTCTAGAAAATGTTCTTGCTCACAGAAATTTTCAAGTTTATTGGAACTTGTATTCATATTTCCTTATGGTTGAAAATATCTATTGTTTATAGTATTATATTTTTATATAAATTATTGTTTTCTTCCCTGTTTTCTTGACTAGTCTTTCCAAGAGTTGTCTATTTTATCAGCAATTCTAAAGATCAAAGTTTACTTAATTTACCTCTTTAAATTTTGTCTTATTTCTACAATACTCTTCTTTCAGTATTCTTAGACTTATACTGCAGTACTTTTCCTAATGTCTTGAGTTGAATATTTAACTCTTTAATTACAAAATCAAATTTTTCTCTAAGTTAAGCTTTGACTACACCTACACACTTTGTTATATAAGATTTACATGTACGTCAGTTACTATTTCTTATAGTTTCAATTTTGACATTTTTCTTATGTCATCAACTTGAGTATGTTTTTTAGTTTCAAAAATATATACATATTGTTCTTTTGTTAATTGTTGATTCTTAATATAATATCTGATTTCTAATGTAGGAATTGTATTTAAGTCAGAGAATAGGATCTGTGTTATAGCAATTCTATTCAATGGGCTGACACTTCTGTAATGATTAAATCTGTTCAATTCTTTGTAAATGTTTCATGTTTTCCAGGATAGAAAACACATTCCATGTTTTGGTATTAGAACTGATAGTTACAAATAGATCATGTTTGTAGATTTTAATTTTGATTTTTTTGTACTACATTAGTACTTCTCTATTTTATTTCTTCATGATATACATATATCAATATCACAAGAAGAGTTTGTCACATTTGTCATTATAATGGCAGGTTTTGTTAGTTTTTGCTTTATGTAATTTAGTTTGTATTAACTGTAGACTCATTTGTAATCAACAACTTCCAGTGATGATGTACACTATTACACCACAAAATTTAATAGTGGAAGAGACATTAAGATGTCTAGTTATTTACATTTTATGCCCTCCTTCATAATTAAAATAAATAAGATTTATGTTTACATATTAGTGAGATTGATCTTTTACATGTTCTATAAATTAGGTCTAAAAGCATTTCTAAAATATGAATTATAGGAATGCTTTGGATACTGGTCGCATTACTGTTATAAATGCTTTTTTTATAGTCATCATTGCGAAGGGAAACAGTCTCATTAGTTTATCACTATATAGCATGTGTGTACTTAGCTATAATGTAATGCCTATCAGAGGAGATAGATCTACTTATAGTCTATCTATTATCTATGTGAGAGACTGAGGAACTATCATTTAGATGCAAACCATTAATTTTTATTCTCTGGATGTGGGTTGGCAATTAAAATTTTACAGGGTCTGTGAGTTTTTGAGAAAGAACCTGAATGCCTATTGTTCATTTAAAATAGGTTGAACACTCACCTAATTTTCCCCAAGAAGAGGTGGGAGGACATATATGGAAAGAATAAAACAGAAGAGGGTAGGGAGAGGAGAGAGGGAGGGTGAGAGACAGAGGGGACCTGTTAGTGAAAGGTGTTATCTGTGAATGAAGATGGCTATTTATGTGCATTATCAAAAGCTCAGAAGAATGTGCAGTTAAAATTATTTTAGGTTATTTTTTAAATTTTTTAATGTTGATTTATTGAGAGAGAAAGAGAGAGAGAGAGAGAGAGAGAGAGAGAGAGAGAGAGAGAGAGAGTGTGTGTGTGTGTGTGTGTGTGTGTGTGAGCAGGAGAGGGGCAGAGAGAGAGGGAGACACAGAATTCAAAGCAGGCTTCAGGCTCTGAGCTGTCAGCACAGAACCTTATGAGGGGCCTGAACTCACAAAGTGTGAAATTATGACCTGAGCCAAAGTCAGTGCTTAACCGACTGAGCTGCCCAGGAACTTCCCAAATTATTTTAAAAGCATATTGTTAGGACTCAGAGAGTCTGTGTGGTTGGAAAGAGTCACAGTAACTATAAGATAAAACTACTGAAGATGGGAGAAATGGATTTGGAAGTGATTTTATTTGTTTGTTTAAGAAAATGAGTGAGCATGAGTGGGAAGAACATAGGGAGAGAGAGAGGATCTTAAGCTCAGCACAGAGCCCAACATGGGGCTCGATCCCATGACCCCGGGATCATGGCCTAAGCTGAAATCAAGAGCAAGAGCTGGACGCCTAACCAACTGAGCCACCCAGGCACCTCTGGAAGTGATTTTAATGAGTTGGATAAACTACTCCCTAAAAGGTTTAATTTATTTTTTTAACTTTTTTTTTTTAATTAGGCTCCTTGCCTGATGTGAGACTTGAACTCATGACCACTGTGAGATCAAGTGTTACATGCTCTATTGACTGAGCCAGCCAGGCACCCCTAACAAGTTTAATTCAGATTACTGATTAGAACTCTGTAGCTGAGCACGATAGCAGAGAAGTTTAAAGTTTGTGGCATCCACAACTTTGGTTTGGAATGGTTAAGTGCTTCTGAAAGTTTTAAACATAGAGGAGAAGGCAGAGAGATAGTGTCAAAGACCCTCCTTCCTACTAATAGGGTAATTTGGGATAAGGGCATCATCGTAATCTAACATGACAGGAATAGAGTCACAGAGAGGGTGTTATTGGGTCAGGTTGAGCTCTTCACTTCCACCTGCTACGACTGCGGGTTGATAATTTACAGCTGTCCTCTTCTCTAGACAGTTGCCATAATCCCGACGAGATCCATCTCACCTGCTGAAGCTCCACCCACACACCCACCCCCTGGAGCCAGTCTTGGCCAATGGGGGATGAAAGGCCGGCCCTCCAGCTGCCTGCCATCTGCCTTCAGTTTCTTAGGAGTTTCAGGTCTGAGTCAGGTGTGAGCTGAGACCACATCCTTGCTTGACTTTTATCCTTTGACTCCTCCTCCTTAGAGAACGCCACTCACTTACATAGGAGTCCTATAATCCAGGTTTTGTGAGGATTTTTGTCGTTTGTTTCTTGAATGCTGTCTTTACGTAGTTTTGAGGCCCTGGGTAGAGGCCAATCAGTTCCCCTTCCTGAATGGCTGATTAAACCCATCCCCCAAGCACCTCCTCCATCAGAATGCTCCTCCATCAGAATGCTCCTGACTGCAGTAAGCTACCCCCTGAATATCCCCATAGCTAGGTACCAGACAACTGGGGATTGCTGCCCCTATGTCCCCGATCCAGGTGAAACTGTTCAGTTACACAAACCAGCCAATCCTAAGCCTGTTTGCCCTGCCTTGCCCTTTCCTTCCTGTAGAAACCACAATAAAGACTCTTGCTCTGATCGCCTTCGCTCCCTCTGCCTTAGGACCGACCCGGTGCAGCTGCCTGAGCACACAGCCGGCATCTGTGTTCTTCCCAGGAACTGTGAGTAAAACAAACATGTTAAGATCTTTCCATTTTTTCTCTCCTGACTTTGACCTAGCCTCATCAGGCCTCACACAAGGTTAATAGGCTTAACACAACCCCCATCTCAGGTTCTTCTAGGAAATCTGCCTAAGGCAGTGAACTCTGGGAATATCAAGATTTCACATACATTTTGGAGAAAACCTAGGGCCTCAGAAATCATGGAATTCAGTATTTTTCAATGTGGACCATATACATGAGTCACATGTGGTGTGATATTTATCTGTTTTGAAATGTGTATGTCCATTTCCTGACTCCCAGACGTTCAGGTTCAGCACATCGGTATTGAAACCACAAGCACCTGTATTTTTTAAAATCTCCACAGTCTTGTGACCTGGAGCCATGGTTAGAGACCACTGACTGAATCCCCCTCCTCTCATTTTATAGTGGGTATGTCCATTTGAGGCAAACAAACCACGAGGCAAAAAAAAACCCATGATATTTTTATTACCCTAAAAATTCCTTCCATCTTTTCCTTTTTATTTTTCTTCTCTATCATGAACTTTCAGTTCTTTCATGCATCCTATTTGATCTTGAGAAAATGACTTCTCAAAACTATTATTTTTCTTTTTAATTAAGTTATTGTTATGTAATTTGCAAGATGGTACAAAACATAGAGAAGAAGTGTGAGAAGTTCAAATGTCTAGACAGCAATTATTAGAGTAATAAGCACACAACTTATTTCATTCCTTCTTCCCACCTTCTCTCCCTCCCTTCCTCCCTCCCTTCCTTCTTTCCTTGTTTTAAATTATCCTTCAAACTCTTTGGACCAAGTGAAGATATGTGGCCACGGGGTTTATGTAGCTAACTTGCCTTGATGTACCTGCATGTGTAACATATACTCAAGTAGTCAAGTATCTATCATTTTTATAAAACTTCCCTACTTTAGAAACACCTGTCCTTGGATTATAATGAAACAACATAAAGGGTAAATAACAAAGCCTTGGGGGGACCATGGCATGTAAAGCCCAGAATTTTAAATAAATAAGGTTTACTGAACATTAAAAACAAATATAGTGAACTACCCATGGAGAATACTTTATCCTTGGTTGCACCGAAGATAAATATTAACAACACAAATAAGAAGCAAATATACATTCTTACTGTGCAAAACATCAATCTTATTTGGCTTATAGCTTTGATGTTGCAGTGCTAGTGTTCACTGACATTTAATTTTTGGTATAATAATGTTCCTGCTGCTGCCTGCCTTTACACTATATAAATACAAGCTACAGTCAAAAATGACTTTGAGAAGCCTTTAGGGGCACTCATTAAAATTATAGCATTTATAGAAAATGAAGCCTGATGACTACGGAATAAATATAACTTATTTTAATTTTTTTTAGACACTGCAACTTAGTGAGGCTGTGAAACTTTCTTATTCTTCACTCCCATGTATATTTCCCTCAAATGTTTTTGTCCTGCTTCCAGTTTCCCACCAAAGTTCTCCCTAAGAGAACTCCTGGCCAATTATTATTTTTAATGCAAACTAATTCTAAAACAAATTCCAAATAAACTTTTTTTAGTAACCACCTAAGTGTGCTATTTAAAGGTAAACATTACCTACCAGATAGCCCATCCTTGTGTCTTACTCAATTTATCTATTTACTTATCTATATGTATCATAATCTATACATTGATAAATGAGATCTGCCTGAAGTAAGGCAATTATTCCTGAAATTAAATTCCAGTATGTTAGGTCTTTAATCCTTACGTGGAAACTATTTATACTAATATAAATATGAATAATCACTAATGACATGGTCAAGGTCCATCAAATGATGCAGAGTATTTAGAATTCAAGATCATTTTGTGATATCCAAGGAATCAACTAATGGAGAATCGGTGAAGAATGGGATTCCAACAAGGTAGGTCTTGCATTGACACCTGCATTCTTCTGCTAAGCTGTAGAACTCTGGATGATTGTTTTATGTTAAAATAATGACCTTCTTAAAGTAAATAAAGGTTCTTTTCGGATAGCTTCAAGCATCATTAAAGCAGTGCTTCATAGAATTTTAAGGTTGAAGAGCTATATGGTTTCTTTTTCTTGTCATGAAGATGGTAAAAAATCTTGGCTAATTAAAAACTACAAGTAATTGGGATTTTTGGAATAGCAGGATTATTATTATTATATCTATTTTTATTTATTCATATATATAATTTGCACTTACTTTTGGTTATAGAAAGTACTTTTCAAGTTCCAATCTCTGACAGCTCTGAGGATCCTTTGTACACCTTTGTGAAGTTATCTGCCTACACATCAACAAGTATTACTGTCAAATGCTGGATTCCTCCTTTTTGCCAGGGGGAAGCAACTTAAGGGCCCACTAAAATTATTCCCTGAAATCTAGAAAGCAGAGTGAAGCACCACCTCCATTCTCAGCACAACAACAATAATAAAGACGGTGGACAAATTGTTACTCTTGGTGGGAAAAAAAAAAGTCCACATATCAGCAAGGAAGAAGAATGATATTTATTAACATGAAAGGGTTTGAACTTATCTTCTTTCTGCTTCTGGTGTTCAAATTATTTTACTTTGCTCATAGAGTTTTCTATATAAAATTTGTGGAGTTAGTGGTCATTTGATATGTGTAAAAATATGATTCCATTATGCAAGCTAATTCTTTTTAGTGGGGTATGTTTTAAAAATCTAGTCTATCCTACAATGTAAATGGCAAACTGAATTGACAATAAAATTATGTGCATGTCAGATTTGGTCCCTGGTTGCTTGACAGGAACATACTGGCTGACAGAAGAATCCAAAGTCTTTCTCAAAATCCCATTTTTTCATTTTTAATTACTCACAATGATCAAATTATGAGAATATGTCTTGGATGAATTTAATCTTTCCCTTTTCATAAGGGTTATGTATTAAAGCATAAAATTAAGGTGAATTGACTTGTATCTGTCTTCAGAAGATATCTGGCATTAATGGAAATAATTATTATATTCCTTGCCAGAATGTCTGGATAAACTGAAATGAGTATAATTTATCACAATGTTATTTTTTTTTCAGGAATGAGACAAAGAAGCACTATAACACATTCACTTTCCATTATGCCATTTCCTTCAGACATTTGCCACATTATGAGCTCCTACAGGGAAATCATTATCTTTCTTATAACAAAAAAAATGAAGCGAGTCACCATTTCATTACCTATATTTCAAAAAGTTAAATGATTTAAAAGGTCTGCCCTGGGAGATCACTGCACTTGCTTGTCTGTGTTTCCACAAGCACTGTTATCCTTAGCTATAATTCATTTTTGAAATACCAGAAGTCAGGCAGAGTAACGTTTACCAGATTTAACCTTGTTCACTTTATTGGTTAAAATGAATCCACTGAATACGTGCAAAGGAGATGAAAGTGTCCATTTAGAAAAAGAAAATAAGTAGGTCTCATCTAGAGATATATGTGTACAAGTACTATATTTTCATATGACTTCAAATGGCTAAAATGTTATGCTTATCTGTGATAGGCACTGAATAAATATACAAACAACAGAAGTATATGTGCAATGATTGCAAGTTAAACAAGGTCCATTTGAACATGAAAGGTAACTCCTCATGACCCAGAGGACTTGGGAACAAAACAAAATCACAGTTATAGTCTTGTATCTGGACTGTGACCGTGAGCAACTTACTTATGCTGCTATCCTCAGTGTCATGAATTCTATGCTGTGCTACCCAGATCTCTATTTTGGGATTGAACTATTTTTCTCCCAGCAGCTGAAAGGTTGTGTAGTAACTGATCTCAGCTGCTAGTCCTTTCCTAGATTTATTCTCATCTAAAGAGAGCTGCCTTGCTCAAGTCCACTCCCTTCTCCAGAGGTGGACCACCACAGAAGAGGGAGCCAGAAATGTCTGGAAGTCACTTTGGATTCTGAAACTTACATGTTTCATACCAGGGAGTAATAATATGATCCACACATAGGGTAACTAAATACTACCAACACTGGATAGAGCCCAAAGCATGGAAAATCCAGGGAAATGTGCAAATGTCTCTTGGGTCAGAAGACTGTGTTACTAAATATATCAGTAGGGGGAAAGGATGTTATGTGGCATTTCTGGAAAGCACCATTGGGGAAATCACAATATACACCCAAGATTTTGGAGTAAGGCTATGCCATCTCCAGGAGAATATTACATACCAACTAACAATGGAAGAAGCTGCAACATGACTCACAGATGTGTTGGCTCAAGATGGCCCTTTTTGTGGATAGTCTTGAAAAACAAGGGGGAGGAGAAATTCTAAGTCAAGTTTGGGGTGGTGCATTAGCTATTTGCCTGTGTAGAAAGAGAAATGTTCTTTGGTTAGAATATATAGAGACTCATGTGCAGTGGTGAGAAGCTAAGATATTTGACGAGGGACAAGATGGAATACTTCGGAAAAGTGGGTCAAAGGACCAATGAGGACACAAAGTTCAGTATTATAGTTATTGTGTTCTAATGTGCATCAGAGAACATACAGTAAGGAAGCATTACTGAATAACATAGACAGAATTACCTGGGTAGATGATAGGACCAGCCTGCCTTTAGCCACTCCAGTGCGGACATATGAGCACAATCGTGAAGTCCTGGTGGCAATAATGGAGGCTACACATGAGCCTGACAAAAGGGGCTCCTGCTCATCAAGCCTGATTTATCTACTGTCCCTGATAAATGCCCAGTATGCCAGCAAGAGGTCAACTCTTGGCTTCTCATAGAGAACCATCCCTCAAGGAGGAGAACCAGATACTTGGCCCTGACTACAGTGTATCACTTCCACTCTGAGATGGCAACTGACATAGGAATTATCATTCTGAACATGGGCTCCCTTTCCTTGCCAGCAGGGCTTTCCTTAGCACCATTATGCAAGGTCTTGAAAATTTTTTGACTCAACAGTCATGAACCCATATGGCATCAGACCGAAGGACCCACTTTGTAACAAGAAAGTCATGGAACGGATGTATGGTTCCTAACACATGGTGCACTATCCAGAAGGAGCTGACCTAACAGAGTGATGGAATAGCCTAAAGAAGGTGTGACTAACGCACAAGAAGCATGCTTCTCCAGACTAAAGATACTTATTAGTGACCGTAGTATGGTGCCCTGTCCTCCAACAGGTAAAGCCCTAGAATCTGGACATGGATGAAGTAGCATCATATACCAACACTCCCAGTAGCCCACTTGTGTTTCTTTTCCCCTGCAACTCTGAGCTCTGTATATTACAAGTCTTGATTCTCAAAGAGAAAATGCTACCACAGAGAAGGTCACAGCAATGATATCAAGCTGTAGCTAGAAAACAGGGAGTGCAGACATTGCTTGCTAAAAGAAGAACAAATAATAAGAATCATCTTCGGGGGGTGAGGTTGGGGGGAGTGGAAATTGGCCCTGATAATCATGAGGAGGTGTGGCTGCTACTGCATACTGTGGGGAGGGAGGGTGCCTTCAGCATCCATGTGATCCACTTGGGCACCCTTACGACTCACTTGTCCAATTGTGATGGCAAGTGGATAAATGCAGAAACTGCACCCTGAGAAAGTCATGGAAACCCAAAACTTACACTGTTTAGGGATGAATATCTGGGTAATATCACCAGATGAGATGATTAGACCAACAGAGGGTGTAGCTGAGGATCAGAAGACTCCTCAGCAAACAGTGGAGGAGGGAGATAATAAGTATCCGTTGCAGCCTTGTAAACAATGATAGTAACATAGCATGTTGTTTATTCCATTGACCTTCCTCTCATCAGTTTCTCTCAGGAAAAGAAATCCAGCAGAATCCTGAAGGTATAAATTATAGACCTTATATGAAGCACGTGAATCTTAGCAATGCATGGGATGTTACTCTGTAGCAACTGGATTCCTTTTAAGGCTAAAAGATTAAATTCCTAGCTCCTGAGACAGTTGCCAACTGAGAGATTTCAGCTGTCAGCTCTCTCCAAGAATAATCCTCAGCTGTAAAGAGCCTCTTTATTTGCTCAAGGTCATGTCACTTCTTGCAAGGCAGCCAACATCCACTGACTATTCAGTGCAATGACAGAAGGACCCAAACCCTTTGTGTCAACTCAGGATACCTCTCAATGGTCCTTCCAGCTTTGGAAGTCCCCTGCTGTCAACTGAAGCCATGCTACCACCCAACTTGTCTGCCTGCCCATCTACTTTTGTTTCTTCAATACAACTATTGTCCCTAAGAGCGTTCCTTAATACAATTCCTATCTGGCATGGAATTGGCTTCCTACCAATCAGACAGTAATATGTGACACTCAATGCACATCTGTGAATGCGGACAATCTTGTCTACATTTAGTTTGTGAAGACTGGATAACTTCATGGTAATAAAGCAGCACACCCAGCGCTTAATAAAAATTATTTCCCCTCTCTGTTTTGCTATTGAATACAACTAAACTGACACAAAAGTCATGTCAGCAGTTTTCTACGCTAACCAGACCTTTACCAAAGGTAGAAGAGTAGAAATATCTTGGCCCTATGGAATCTCAGCTGTGGGCTCCCTTGCGACCTCATTCATGAAGTTTCTTTTTAATAGACTTATTTGAGTTTGCTCAGCCAACTTAAATTATTTAGTCCAATTCTTTTGCGACTTACCTTCTTTTTCTTTGTCCTTTTCTTTCTTACTAAGGCTTTATTATTGTTATTTATATTTGTAGTCTGAATTACATGCATGTAATTCTCCATATATGTAAAGTAACATATTTTTTAAAAAATGAAATGACTTTTTTTCCCTCCACAAAGCCACTCCTGGGGAAAGGATACAAACACAAATCACAGTGTGAACTCAGTTTTTGCTTGATTAAAACTGAGGTGTTGATATTTGAAAGTATAAAAGTTATTCTGATTTACTTTGGTTTATTATCAGATTATTTTTGTAATATCAATGGTTCGGATGATATTTAATGGCAAATGTATTATTTAAAATATTAGAAACATAACAATAAGTGTTACTCTACGATACATTCTAAATTCATCATGCACAGTTTGACTACACCCTCCCTGTGAAAGCAATTTGGTTCATTTGAAAATAAATTTTCTAAGAAATTTCCCATGCACATAGGAAGGTCAGTTCAAGCCAAAGATCAGAACTTGGGGTTTTTAATCCAAATGTTCCTAAGCCCACTTCCTATAATATGCTCAAACCAAGATCGAGGTCAACAAGTAGTTTATAAAATAGCAAGAGATATTCAATTTTCCACTTGATAGATGACAAAATACATCAAGTCAAGGAAATAAGTCATAGCCTTTTTATGGAGAAGCCAGATTAATTTCTTCAAATAAATCAATAAGTTGTTGTCAGAAATTTAAAACAAAACACAACAAACAAAAACAAAAAAACAGAGAGAGGATAACAGAGGAAAGGAATACAGGATAATGAGCCTAGAAGGCCTGGCTTCAAGCACTTGTCTGTTCCATGCTATGCTAACTTGGCTCTTAATAAACCTTTTACTTCTTCAAGACACCCCCAGTAAAACCTAAAATTATGCTACTATGTCAACAAACTGGCTCTCTGCTTTACAGCCAATCACTGAAATATTCCTTACCTATAAAATAAAAAAGAAGAACAAATATTCTTTTAGTCCAGCATTTTAGATACCCACTATTTATCTTTTTTAACTTACAGGTTTGACTTAAAGATTAAATAAGTAATGAATGTAAAGTGATTTATACTATATTTTATGTTAACTAACTTGAATTTAAATTAATAAATTACTATTATATTTATATAAACATATAGACTGTTCTTTTTTCCTACAAATACCCTGAATTAAATATAGCAGTAAAAGACAGCAATCCACTTCTATACAAAATAGCTGCTATATAAAATATCAGTTACAGTGTTATTAAAAAATAACACATGCTAATATAAAATGTAACTGCCACATATGAAACAAAATTTAAAAAGTTAAATAGATCATACTTATAGCTTCTTGCAGTAAGATCAAAGGGGACGCTTGTTCTCAGGACGCTGACTCCACCAAAACAAAACAAAACAAAAAATTCCCTGTACTTGGAGGGAAAGTCCACCTAAAAGAACCCTTTTCCCAGTAATTTCAATACCTAGAGTAGACTCACTTTAAAATTTTGAAGCTAGTAAGGTTCTAGCTTCTAGAAACTCACTAGGTTCTCTATTTGTTTTGTTCATCTTGTTCACTGGAATCTAAATAAATCAATCATTAAAAAATCCCACTTGTGGGTCGCCTGGGTGGATCAGTTGGTTAAGCATTCCCAACTCATGGTTCCCACTCAGGTCATGATCTCGCAGTTCTTACGTGGGACCAGCCTGCCTGGGATTCTGTCTCTCCCTCTTTCTCTGACCCTCTCTTCCTTGCTCTCTCTCTCTCTCTCTCTCTACATATATCACTAATAAACTTAAAAAAAAAACACAACTGTATGTGTTTTATGAGGCCACCTTTGCCTCATGGGGACTGTCCTTAAAGATAGAGGTTCCCCTCCACTATCTTCAACTCCTACATATTCCTCAGAAACCCCTATGCAAGTTTTTAATAAGAATCCCAAACTTCTCAGTAACCATTTAAAAATTGCTATGGTTAATTTCATTTATTTTCTTAATAGCTAATATGAATCTCAGATTTATTTGAGAATGTGCAACAAAACTGATTTACACTAACACATTTTCCTCAAGGAAAAAGACTCCAAATGAAGAAAGTAGGAATTCGTATCAGCAATTGTGTAATTGCTTATGACTTTCGACTTCCCATCATTTTTTTCAGTAGTGTTGGTCACCTTTGTCTTAGGATGGACTTTGCCTCCTGTTCTGTTTCATTCTATAAAGAGACAAAGAAAATTTGTAAATTCATATGTGAATGTTGTTAGTGACTTCCTCGTAGGAGTAAGTATCTCAAAAGAGAAAAAGATAAAGGCAAAGTTTAATCTCAGAACAGTGTCTGATGATGACATGATGGAATCCCTCACTCTCCTTGTATTCTTTTTTTTTTTTTTTTAATGTTTTTTATTTATTTTTGAGAGACAGAGAGAGACAGTGTGAGTAAGGGAGGGTTAGAGAGAGAGGGAGATACAGAATCTGAAGCTCACTCCAGGCTCTGAGCTAGATGTTAGCACAGAGCCTTTCACGGGGCTTGAACCCCATGAACCGTGAGATCATGACCTGAGCCGAAGCGGACGCTTAACCGATTGAGTCACCCAGGTGCCCCTCTCCTCGTGTTCTGCTGTCCCAGCAGCCAGACAGGCAATTGCTGAAGACTGACCAGGTTTTCAAAAGAAGAAATGAGCAGAATTCATAATAAAAAGGCATAATTCTACTGTAACAACACCCAAATGGAATGCTCTGCTCAGTGTCAAATTTATTGATGTCCTAAACTTGATAAAATTTACTTCTCTTATTCTTCTAAAGTCAGAAGAAGTTTAGCTTTAGAAAGAAAGCAATATATGTTTCATGAAATAAATTATAATAAAGTGAATTATATTTTCAAATGTTAAGTATTAAGCCTAATAAATTAAAAGTGTCTTCTGTCCAGTATTAGTTGATGACTTTTTAGCAATCTAAGATGGCGATGTTTATATCAGTTAATTTCTTGTAACTTGTCATCTTTTTTTATAACTTAAAAAATTCTACACCATAGAAATGTCAGAAATCAATCATGTAAATAATTTCTTCTGATTCTGAAATATTATCCCTTCTGAAGTTGTGAGGGGTCCAGAGGTGTTACATCATGAGTAATATACAATAGAGATGAATCATCTTTCACAACTGTAAATAATTTCAGCATCCACCTATAATAGAGGAAAATAAAGATACAGATTTTTGTCTCTGTCAGTATTCTCCATAATATTAATCCTTTAGAGTTTCAAGTCTAGCAGGAGACAAAGGTGGGGCTCACAAAATGCACCAGATTCAAAACTCCCATATCAAGTTAGGAGTAACCAAAAAGCAACTCTTATTAGAGTGACTTAGATGGAGATAGAGGGACTGGCCTCTCAGGAAAAGTGGTAAAGAAGTAACGGCATTCCGCTGGGAACAGGGGGAAATAAATCCTCCTTCATAATTTATAATAAATTCTGGCTCTCAAGTGAGTTTGGGCTAGGATTCATAATTTACCTCCACCAAAAAAAAAAAAAAAACCACAGTGTAAGTTGAGGATTAAATTTAAAATTGTTCCCTGTTGGAAATGCAAAGCATAGTGGCTGTAACACGAGAAGGCAAATATTCTAGAGAAATCCATTTTAAATTATGCTTTGTAAACATGAGTTTAAAATCAAATCGTGAAGCATACGGAGAAGCAAAGCACCATAAGTGAGAAAAAAACAGACTGCAAGACTGAACATTGGAATCAATGAGTAAAAATGGGTAATACTTTTAGAATGCCTAAGGAAATAAAAGTGGGTAATCAAAGAACAATAATGAGGTAAGAAACTGTAACACTGCCTGTGTATATTTGAAACTAACAGGAAATAACTTTAAAAACTTCCAAAATACAATAATATGACTATTGACAAAAGAAATTCTACAGGCAAATTAAGCAGTAGGTTAGGCATAGCTAAAAAGTAAGTGGGAGAAGCAGAAGATATACTTCTGAAGAAAATAACAGGCTGCAACACGGGAAGATAATGTAAAAATACGGATGAGGCACAAAAAGGCCTTACAAATAGAGAAATAATACCTAATAGAAATCAGAGGACATATGTGGAAGAGATTCTGGCTTAGAACATTAGAAATTTGAGGGAAAACCTCCACTAATTGTTGGATCTAGGAAGACTAGAAACCCCAAATGAGATAAACAGAAAGAAATCAGTTCTCAGAGGCATTGCAGTGAGGCTGTAGAACACAGAACACCAGGGAGACTCCCTGTAATAAATCAAAGGAAAGCGGTTTACCGACCCCGAATGACATTTAGGCAGACAGCTTATTTCTCAACAAGAAAACTGAAACTATTAAAATAGCCGCATAACATCTTCAGTTACTTAAATAAAAATAATGGTCAGGTTAATATTATACACCTAATTGAATTATCTTTCAATATTAAGGAGAAATTAAAAATCTATTAATATAAGGACAAAACATTTCTAAGAGGAACTTATAAATGATAGATTTTAGAAAGAAGAAAAAATGAGTTTGTATGAAATGCGGCAAAAAAAAAAATAAGGACTAGCAGGTCAAGAAAGTGATCAACATGTGGGCAAATCTAAACAGACACAGACTGTACCAAGTAATGATGAAAATAGAATAGCTGTATTCACACCATAGGATATAAACCTTGAGAATTAGTAGAAATAGGAGCATGAATAATAATTATTATTATCCTAAACATGTTTTTTTCATTTTTATTTTTAAGTAATCTCTGTGCCCAATACGGCACAGGAACTCACAACCCGGAAGTCATGAGTCACATTCTCCACTGAATGAGGCGTCCAAGCATGCCAGCAGGGTAATTAATTACTAGTCAAGTCATCAGGAACATATAGCAATTTGGAAATTGCATGCACTTAATGACTTAACTTCAAAATGAAAAAAAAATCACCACCAAAGGGGAGATTTAATACATAGCTTACAGTAATTGAAGACCAACTACAAAAAAATTTGTCAATAAAGAAATGGATTTTTTTGAGGAACATCTGTGGGAATATGTAGAACTGTGTCCCAAAATCAGAGAAGACACATTCCTTTCACATACATACTAAAAAGCAGAAACAAGGGGTACCTGGGTGGCTCAGTCCGCTAACACTCCAACACTTGATTTTGACTCAGGTGGTGATCCAAGCATCGTAGGATCAAGCCCCAACTTGGGCTTCAAGCTGAGCCTGGAGTCTGCTTAGGATTCTCTCTTTCCCCCTTTCTCTCTGCCCTTCCCTTGCTTGCATGCACTTGCTCTCTCTCAAAAAAAGTAACAAAACTTAAAAAAATAAAATTAAAATTAAACAAAAAAAAGCAAAAACAAGAAGAAGGTCATATCATTCACACACTGGTAATGTCAAATAATTAGTTTCACACAGGAAATATCTTCTGACAAAAATGAAATGAAACAAAAATATAATTAAATACCAAAAAACCCATAAATAAACCACAAAAAGACTATTATGAAAAGTGCAAATTTAATCTAATTGGTAAAAGAAAAAGAAAGCAGGAAATTCAAAAATACCAAACTAGGGGTACCTGAGTGGCTCAGTCAGTTAAGCATCAGACTTCAGCTCAGGTCATAATCTTGCCATTCATGAGTTCAAGCCCTGCGTCGGGCTCTGTGCAGGCAGCTCAAAGTCTAGAGCCTGCTTCTGATTCTGTGTGTCTCTCTCTCTGTCCCTTCCCTGCTTGCATTGTCTCTGTCTCTCTCTCTGTCTCTCTTTCTTCAAAAATAAATATTAAAAATATTTAAATTCAAGAATACCAAATTAATTATTCTTTGAGTTGAATAAATAATATTACAATGCTACTATAAAATCAATGAGTTAAATGTCTACATTTTAAAAAGTAAGTATAAGCAGAAAAAAAGTATAACCACATGAAAGTAGAGGAAATAATTAATAAAAACAAACCAAAAATTAATGATATTAAAACATATCTAGAAAATGAATGATACCCTAAATTAGCTTGTTGAGGAGCATAATAAAACTAACAAAATTATTTGGCAAGACTGATCCCAACTGATAGAAGGAGAGAGAGAAATAAAACCAATAATATCGAAACTGAACTACACAGGAAGCAGGGTGGATTAACAGGTAACTGCATATTTGGACACTATCATGGCAACAAATGCTAACAATTGTGAGAAAGGGATATACTACAGAAAAATTTAAAAGCAGCTAAAAATTTCAAAAGTAACTTAACAAAAGGATAATTTCAACAATTCTCTCTCAATTAAATATGTAGTAGCATGTTAGATATTTTCCCACAAAGGAAGGTATCAGGCCAAGGCACATGGTCTACCCAACACTTACAAACCAAGTGATTATAATCTTCGCAAAACTTTTCCAGACAATCCAAAAGAGCAAAATTAGTTTATGCCTCATCTACCATGATAACAAACCCAGGAAATTATGATCTGAGAAGAAAAAGAAGTATAGGTTTATACCCCTCCTCAACATAAAGGCAAAAATCCAAAACAAATATTTTAAAAAAATCAAGTCCAGCAAAATACAAATTGTGTTTATCTAGAAATGCAAAGGTAGTTCCATTCCAGAGAAGCTACTATGTCATTTGCTACGTTACTTAGCCAGTGCAAGACATGGGCACGATATAAGGTGTGTGGAGGCGGGTTGGGCTTGGCATTCGGGCCGGGGTGCAGCGGGCGGTGGGGGGGTGTTGCACTGCCTGAGACCACGGATGCCCTCAGGTGGCTCTCACCTACAGCCACTGTGTCCTGGGTTTCTGTCCGCAGTTCACTCCCCGTGTTCCCTCCCTTCAGGCCCAGCCTGAGAAACAACTCCCTAAAGTTTCTTAGACCCTGGCTCTTTAGAACTCTTCTCTGCCTACATCTTAGAAAGCATTTGTTTATTAAGTTAATAATATTAAGCTAGTTTATTATGTTATTTTTCATTTACTATTATTGACTGATAACTTCTGATTCCCGTTGCTACTCTGATATAACTGTTTTCAAAAACTGCTTGGCGTTATTCAAAAAATTAAGCTAATTATTCCCCTAGGTGTACAATTCATCCCCGGCTGTCATCTGGGCACTTCAGTACCATGGATAGGTCATGTGCGGCCTGAGCACTTCACCTTAGTCCTCAAGGGGCAAGGGCAGGCCAAAGAGGGTAGATGAAAGTCACCTCTTCCTGTGAGCAGATCCAAGTGTTTATTCAAGCATGAATATGCGTGTGGTATTATGTGAAGAATTTGAGGAGTTTCTTCCCTAGAGAATCTTTCCACATGTGGCAACAGGAGATGGATACAGGAATGTTCACTGTAGCCATATTGGTAACGGCAACAAATTTCAGATAACCTCAATGTCTATCAACAGATAAAAAAAAAATATATATATATATATATAATCTGATACATTACAGCAATAATAATGTACGATATAGAGAATGAACCTATGTAGCATGTCAGATGAACCAACGTGGATCAATCTTTAGTCATTTTGAGAATAAAAAAGGTTTAAAAATATATACAGTACAGTAGTTACACAACTCAAACACAAGTAATACTCAGCAACGTTTTGTTCAAATTAACATAAAACTGGATAAATCCAAGGAATAATGGGCACACAGTTCAGGAAGAGGGCAGTGATTACCACTAGGTCAATACAGAGAAATAGAGGTGACCTCAGATTATTATACTGTTCTATTTTTTAAGCTGGGTGGTGGTTGCATGAGTGTGCATTTTATTCCTTTGCCCGACATTACTGTGTAGAGTCTCTTATTTTCAGACGTCCATCTTACTTTAAAGCATATGCTTTAAAAAAATTATAAGGTCTGCATGGATGCTACCTTTGAGGTATTCAATATATGCAGCTTAGAACTAAAAATAATAATATAGATAATGTTTATAGATACTTTGTTTTGAGCAGAAATAACCCTAGAGGGACATAAAATTCTGGACACAGTACTAAAATCATACACTGGTTCATATTTTATCCTTTGCACCTTCTAGTACCGTTCGCAATATAATTGGCATAATTAATGAACAGTGCGGTGGGAGAAGCAGTTGGAGCAGTAAAAGGAAATTGTTTCGTGCACTCCCCTACAGCTTCTGCAAGCTCTGTAGAAGTACTGCTTGCAGAAAGGAGAGGAGAGGATGAATGACTCCTGGCCTTACCTAAAATGTTTGCATTTGATTGCTTTATAAAAATTATACCGTTGAGAAAGGCTTAAGATAGTCATAAAATTGTAACCAAGGCCAAGGAATTCTAAAATTAAAACATAATCCATTCCGGAAGCATAATTGTCTTAGTGACAAACCATAGCTATATAAATCAGTACGAGAAGTGGCTTCCAAAGACTGATTAAAAGAAATCCTGCTTACAAGGATGTTCTCCTACTTCCCAATAGTACTGGCAGAGGTTTCTTATCTCTGCCTTTGAAGATAACACTTTGCATCATCTTAAGGTGAGCAAGTGCTCATCTAGTCAATATCTGCCCCTTGGAGATGGGGGACTTGGGAAATACATATACAGAAAGCAAATGGCAGGAACATGAAGGAAGCAAGGAAGGAAGGAAGGAAGGAAGGAAGGAAGGAAGGAAGGAAGGAAGGAAGGAAGGAAAGAAAGAAAAGGGAAGGGAAGGAAAGGAAGGAAATTACTCATCTCTGTTGTTAAACTTCAACTGAGATACATTTTCTGAGGTAAAATTGAATCACTATCCCCCTCCCTCCGCCCTCTTATGAACTTCAATGTTTAAGAATCTGTTATTATCAGTGAATATCACTCTTATCAATGCTTCTTTCTTTTGAAAAGTAATGACTCCCATTATTGCCATTCTTTTATCTTGTGTCTTTTTGTCGTGGGATTTAACAACTTATTTAACCTCTCTTTTAAAAGAATTTTATGGTGGAAAGAAATGGAAATCCTTCCATATCTCTCAAAAATTGTGGGCAGATTGAAAGGATTGAGAAGGAAGATGTTATTATAAAGATACAGGTTGCATGTGATTTGATGAACATTTAAAACTACTCAGACAGGCTATGTGTCTGTGGACATACGAATGGATAAAGAAAAAGTGGTGCATCAGTTGACCCTTGAACCAGTGGGGTTTAGGGGCACTGACCTCCCACACAATGAAAAATCTGAATATGACTTTCGACTCTGCAAAAACTTAACTACTAATAGCCTACTGTAGACCAGAAGCCTTATCAATAACATAGTCGCTCAACATGATTTGTAAGTTATATGTACTATATACTGTTTTCTTACAATAAAGTAAGGTCAAGAAAAAATATCAAGAAAATCATGAAGAGGAGAAAATATGGTTACAGTACTGTCCTATAAAACACCTGGGTGGGGGCATCTGGGCAGCTTAGTTGGCTGAACGTCCAACTCTTGATTTTGGGTCAGGTACTGATTTGCGGTCAGGTTTCATGGGTTTGAGCCCCACACAGGGGTCCTCACACTGACATTACAGAGGTTGCTTGGAATTCTCTCTTTCTCAGCCCCTCTCCTCTCCTGCTTATGTGCTCCCTCTCTCACTCTCTTTCTCTCTCAAAATAAATAAATAAATAAGCTTTTGGAAAAAGCACCGGAGTATAAGTGCAGCTGCACTGTTTAAACTCAGGTTGTTCGGGACGCCTGGGGGGCTCAGGTCATGATCTCGCGGTTCATGTTTGTGAGCCCCGCGTCGGGCTCTGTGCTGACAGCTAGCTCAGAGCCTGGAGCCTGCTTCGGATTTTGTGTCTCCCTCTCTCTCTGACCCTCCCCTGCTCACGCTGTCTCTCTCTGTCTCTCAAAGATAAATAAAAAACATAAATTTTTTTAAATGTTGCATTTTTGAAGTTCTGATATTATATGTATAAATAAGTAAGATTATTCAATTTTCTTAATAAACTGACCTTTTTTTACTTATATAATGCTCACCTTCTTAAAAGTATATTTGGTCTAAGATCTACTTTTTAAATGTTAATATAGTCATTGCAACTGTCTCGTGGTTAAGGTTGGCACTTTATTTTTTCACCCTTTAGTTTTCATCTCTACATGCTTTCACATTAAAATTAGTAGATAGATAAAATATAATTTCATCTTACCTTTCCAATTACTAGTGCTCAAATTCGGTGTCAGACTATTTGTACTCATGCAATTGTTGCCATTGTTGGGTTTGTAGGTCTACCATGTCACTAGTTGCTACCTATCACATGAGTTCTTTGTTCCTATTTTCTGCGTCTCTGCCCTTCTTTGGGATTGAGCATGTTTTATTATTCATTTTTTCTCATTTGCTTTTAATTTTACTTGTTTTTTTCTAAATATGTCTAGCTGTTGCTCTGGTACTTACAACATGCATCATAGTCTATCACCATCCATTTTCATATAATGTTATACCACTTCACATGTGGTATGAGAATCTATAGCAGTAGATTTCAAATCCCACCAGCCCTTTCTTTGTGCCCTGTTTATCATATATTTTATTTCTACATATGTTCCAAAATCTTTTTGTTATTTCTACTACAAATAGTCATATCTTTTTATATTTATCTGCAATTTTTCTGCTTCTTGTGATTTTGTGTGTGTGTGATAATCCAAATTTTTATTGTATGTCAATTCCTTCTGTATGAAGAATTTCCTTTAGTAGTCCTTGTAGTACAGGTCTGCTAGAACTGAATTATCTTCACTTTTGTTTGTCTGAAAAAGTTTTATTTCACTTTTATTAATTTAATTTATTTTATTTTATAGTTTTTGAGTGAGAGTGTGTGAGCAGGCAAGAGGGGCAAAAGGTGAGAGAGAGAGATAATTATCTTTTGAAATTTGCTATGTATTGTGTTCAACAGTAAGTTCTCATTTTATAGATTATCTCAACTCTAAGCAGAACAAGAAGTTCATGTTTGATGGCTTTAAAAAAACCTATATAAATCTAATGCAACGATATCTGCTAAGATTGAAGACTCTGGTGGTGGTATGGAAAACTGTAAGAGGATGAAAAAAGTTGAACATAGTTTGTGCAGATGAAGGAAGAAAAATAATTAGAGAAATATGAACATGTGGCAAATGTGAATAAAGATGTATCTGATGCCAAGTATTGTAATTTGCCATGGGCACTAGTCTGTACCATTGTGAACTTTTCTCCAGTGTCACTGTGCAATAAAGCTCAAGTGGGAAGAATGAGAGCAATAGGAAGAGTGGATTAACCCAGTTATGAAGGTGTTTCAAGGCAAAAAATGAGGCAAAAAAAAAGTTGGAGGATACTAGTTGAAGTAATGTAACAATATGTATGTAAACTTGTTAAAGAAAGAATTGAAGACAGAAAATAGCTGACAATTTGGAAGAAAATGCAGCATTCCAACCAATGGCAGAAATAAAATGTGTTTCAGGATTATTATACTATATTCAGTGAGTTATCTATATAGCTAATGTCTACCAGCTTGATGGCAAAACATGAAATACAGATAAAGAATATGATACAGAGGACAAATTCTTTAGTGAATGAAAGGAAGGAACAAGGAGGCATACACAACAAAGTATGTTGAGGGATACAGAAAAGCAGTGGTCTGGAAGTGCCCTGGTGAGCAGGAAAGTCACATGCATCTCCTAATAGTGAGTTCTGTGAGGAATGGCAGAATTAGACATATATATTCTGCCCTCCATGCAGAGAGGTGGAAGAAACATTCAGAAAAGAAATTGAGGATTCCAGAGTGATTGGTATAACGTTTTGGAAGGGAAGATGGTAATTGACAGTTGAGTCAGAGAAGGACAAACACAAGGAACAGGTTAAGAATGGCTGAAAGAGGTGACATATTTGTTACAGCCAAAGACCACAGTGACAGGTCTGAGGGGTTTCGCAGGTTGTATGTAGTTTTTCCGAAGTTTATATCTGCATCCCTTGGACATGAGAGGCATATCCAACTTATCCAAGGTTCCCAAATGTTCTTAATGGCATTTGCTATAAATGGAGCCATTTCCACATAAAGCAGTAATGGCGACTAGTTGATTAGATTAAAGATGCAAGGTTGTGGTGCTGTGTTTAGGGGAATATTTCCCTTTTTACCTAAAAATTTTTAAATATTTATTTATTTTTGAGAGACAGAGAGAGTGCAAGCAGGGGAGGGTCAGAGAGAGAGGGAGACACAGAATCTGAAGCAGGCTCCAGGCTCTGAACTGTCAGCACAGAGCCCGATGCAGAGTTCAAACCCACAAACCATGAGACCATGACCTGAGCTGAAGTCAGACACCCAACCAACTGAGCTACCCAGGTGTCCCTGCCTTTCTTATCTTAAAGCAGGTAATTCTGGCTTTTCATATAATCTTCAGGGTATAGAGAAAAGTAAAGTTTTCCTGGTCTAGGATCCATTCTCTATCCTGGAGATGATTTTGCATATTTTGGCATTAATTTTAAAATGTTTTGCAACTAACGTTAACTATTAGAAGGCTGTATTATTTCCTTTTTATTTAAAATTTCCATATCACATATATGTCATTGCCTTACTTCAATCCTCATTCCAACTAATTTTCAAAGATAACATTTTTTATATTTTTTGGAAAAAACTCCAATTTATATAGTTTATCGTATCTCCAATATTTATTTGAATCAAGTCTCAATTCTCTTACAAGTGACAAATTCTAGCCTTTATACATATGATTAGTAGGATCTGAGACACTCAATAATTTGCATAGACACCTGAGCCTACCTACTCACATCACTTACACCACCACCAAATGATAGTGTGACTTTGATGACATGGAGCGTGACTCAAAAACATGGAAGGTTTCAAATATCTGTAAATACTCAACATTAAGGCCAAACATAAGTGGTACATCTTCCTGAGTGGTGTGCTAGCCCTATTATGTAATAAAGATGGAGGAGAGCAATTACTGAGCTGCTCAGATATGGCAAGATTTTACTTTGCAGAAATAATATCATGGCCATCACGGTTCCTGGAAACTAGATGTCAATTATCCCAGACACATTTTAAGGTTTCACTAAAACTCAGTTAAAATCCAAAGGATGTCCTATGGAAATAAAACAAGAAAAATCTAACGTGTTTAGCAAATCAAGACCAGGCAAGGCAACTTTGAAGAAAAAAGGGAATAGAATTATACTACCAAGA
Organism: Suricata suricatta; assembly: GCF_006229205.1. Classification (NCBI taxonomy): domain Eukaryota; kingdom Metazoa; phylum Chordata; class Mammalia; order Carnivora; family Herpestidae; genus Suricata; species Suricata suricatta. The sequence continues at coordinate 18,126,894 of NC_043700.1, forward strand.
AGTGAGAGTTGTTATAAAGCTCCCACATCAAAATAATCTGGAGAACCAAGCAGACTAGTGGGTTAGAATACAAAATTTAGAAATAAACTGATATATAAGTAGGCATTTGATACAAGATAAAAGTGGAAATTGCAAAGCAGTGGAAATAGAAAGACAATTTCAATAAATAGTTCTACATCAACTGTATACCCTTAATGAAAAAATAAACAGGAAACAACTCCTACTTTATAACATGTAGAAAAATCAAGTTCAGATTGATTGTAGATTTAAATAATGTAAGACAAGAAAAAATCATGGATTGGGAGAATTAATACTGTTCAAATGTCCTTTTCACCCAAAGCAATCTATAGAGTCAGTGCAATCTCTATCAAAATTCCAATGGCATTTTTTCCCATAGAAATAGAAAAAATAATTTTAAAAAATATAGAAAAATGTATTCATGGCTTTGAGGTAGAAAAAAATGTTCATGTTCAAAATACATAAGTAATACCCATAAAGAAAAGATTATATTTTGAACTTAATTATACTTAAGAGTCTCTAAATATCAAAAGCATCCATTCTGTTGAAAATACCTCAAAGAAAAGCAACTGATGACATGATCATTTAAACAAAGCATTGTTATTTACAAGCCTGAGAGCCTGGAGAACTGAGAATGGAAGGGCCAGGCACAGGCTTAAAGAAAAGATTTCAACACATGTAATATACAAAAGGCTTGTTTTCAGATGCACAAATAGCTCCCACAATTATGTAAGAGAATGAACACTAGTAGAAATATGTGACTAGATTTGAATATGTGTTTTCCAATGAGAATATCCAAAAGGACAATATACATTTGAAAAAAAGTTCAAGCCCATTAGTTATGACAGAAATGCAAATTAAAACCAAGATAAGTGCTTCAACACACCCACCAGAATGATCAGAATTACACACTCTTCAAACTGACTATTGGTAAAAATATGAAGCAAAGATGCAAGAATAAATTTATAAATCTACTTTAGAAAATTACTTGGTTATTATCAACCAATGTTCAAACTACACACACCCCATGGCTCTGGGTTGCCATCCCCACATACATGCCCAACACAGAAGTGTACATATGAGCCCAAAAGACATGTACACTATTGTTTTTAGTGAGCAGCAGTATATGAAATTGCCCAAATTGGAACTGATACTGTTTTTTTTTAAGTTTATTTTCTGTTGAGAGACAGAGCAAAAAACAGGTGGGGAGGGGCAGAGAGAGAGAGAGAGAGAGAGAATCCTAAGCAGGCTCCACACTATCAGAACAGAGCCTGACTTGGGCCCAGAACCCACAAACCATGACCTGAGCTAAAACCAAGACTCAGATGTCCAACGGACTGAGCCATTCAGGCACCCCTATGATGCTGCTTCTTAACCAGAATAAATGATAGCATATTCATATAACATGATACTATATACCAATTAAAATGAATAAGCCTCTGCAACAATCAATAACATGGTTAAATCTCACATACTATCAGAAAGAAGTCAATTGGAAAAAAAAAAGAGGAAAATAAAAGAGGAGAGGGGAGTGGGGAGGGAGGAAGGAAGAAAATATATAGTGCAGGATTTCACATATACTAAATTCAAAATAAGCAAAAACTAGTCTATGCAAGTGAATACTTGTAGGGAGCAGGGAGGTGAGAGAAATAAATGAGATTGGGTGGGTGCTGGTCATGTTCTATTATTTATCTTGGGTGGGGATTACACAAATATGTTTATTATAAGATCGTCCATCCAACTATACACTTAGAATTTTCAAACCTTTCCTCATGTTATCTTTTATAAAAGTTTAACTTTATGCATTTCCAAATCATAAACTAAATTAAAACACATGCATGAGTTGGGGTTTAATTTCTGGAGAGCTAACTATTACCTAACCCCTAATTGCCCACTTCCTTTAAACATAACTTAGATGGTTTGTGGCTTAGCTTTCATCAATAGTTTTAATTTTGTTCTTTTCTCTCCTGATTGAATGTAGGCTCAACTGGCTTCAGTCCAATAAGCAACTCATTAAGGCTAAAGATTCTCTCTGTTCTCACCCTACCTGCTACTTTACAACTGTGCTCAATTTTATGAAGTTTGAGACACATTTGCTTTTTCCCATCAACCATATTTTTTCTTAATATCTTCAAAATTATAATAGTGCAATATAATATTTTAATATTTCTTCAAACCTAGCTATAGGTAATACCACTGACAAATCTTTACTGGTCATTGACAAGCTCCACTGACATATGAGAATGCAAAATATCCAAGTCTTAGCTAATATATAAAATTTTGCATGCAAAATGTATTATAATGATGTGTGTGTAACTCACTATAGTGTCAGTAGTTGAAAAGCAGAATACATTAAAATTAAGCATGTCTAGACTCCTTTAAATTATTTTATAATAAATTATATTTCAAATATCTACATGTATGATTTTCCATAAGCAATGCTTGGTCTATCAACATACTTTTTTATATTTGCTCAAACAATCTTAAAAAATAGTTTTTGGGGCACCTGGCTCGTTCAGTTGATGGAATGTGAGACTCTTGATCTCAGGGTAATGAATTCAAGTCCCACATTGGAGTAAAGATTAATTAAAAAAAATGGTTTTCTCTGGCCATAATGAATAACTGTTATTATCGAGGCATAATGAAAATTGAGTTGTTTTTAGTTCTTTTCCCCTTTCCTCACACTATAATACCTTATGTTTTCACAAATTTAGAGTTTCATAACTGTTTAAACAAAACTAGAGATGTTGCCATGATTCTCAATATTTTAATCTTCAAACACAAGGAGCAGGCTTATAAATTGTTTTGAACAATGTGTAATCCATAGCATTCCCCTGTAAATGTTTGTTAAAATAAAACATATATAAGTAAGATAAAACAAAATCTTCCATGATATGGGAACATCTTAAGTTGGTTTTAGGCTCTCTGTACCTGGGAAATATTAAGGATCTCTCTCTCTCTCTCTCTCTATTTCTATCTCCCTTGCACCCTCTCTCCCTCCCTCTCTCTCTTATGGGTTTCTTGGGCTCTTCATTTTATTATTGCTTTATGATGATTAGAATTTTTTCTAGGGGTACCTGGGAAGCTCAGTTGGTTAAGCATCCAACTCTTGGTTTCGGCTCAGGTTATTATCTCATGGTTCATAAGTTCAAGCCCCACGTTGGGATCCGTGCTGACATTGTGGAGCCTGCTAGGAATTCTCTGTCTCTGTCTCTCAATGCCCCTCCCCTGCTCACTCTTTCTCTCTCTCTCAAAATAAACAAACTTAGAAAAATTTTTAAGAACTTTTTCTATAGTTGTTTATTTTCATCTCTTTTATTATGATTTCTTCTTTTAGTCTGTATGTTAATTTTTTAAAGTGTTTTAATTATTTTTGAGAGAGGCACAGAGAAAGGGGGGGACAGAAGACTTGAAGTGAACTACGTGCTAAGAGTAGCAAGGCCAATGAGGGAATCGAACTCATGACCGTGAGATCATGAGCTGTAGAGACCAAGAGATCATAACCTGAGCTATAGTCAGACACTCAGCCAACAGAGCCACCCAGGTGCCCCACTAATTTTGTATTTAAAAAGTCTGACATACTTCCTTCCCCCCCCCCACACATATATCCATTTAGAGTAAGTCTTTATTATTTTGTAATTTTAGACTTGATTATTTTTCTGCCTACATTTTTGTTGAGGTTCGATGTTAAGGGCCAGTGAAAATTTTCTGTTACTTAACAAGTTACTACAGCAATATTTTTTGCATATGTTCCTTCCACTCTAACTTTCAAATGCCATATTTTCATATGCTTTCACAATGCCTATTTCTTTTTCTAAGATTTTGGATCTATTTCCACTGATCTGTTTATTTATAACCAAGAACTATTCTAACCTCAGTTGTGCCTTAAATTATACCTTAATATAACTTTACTCTTTATTCTTGCAGTGTTCAAAACCTTCTAAATTATTTCCCCCCTATTTTTGATGGTTTTTAGAACCATCTGAGTCTTACAGGATGAATAGGAGTGACCAGATGAAGACGGCAATGTCCATGTCAGGCACAGGAAGCCTTAGATGAAAGGCATAATAACGGTAGACCGTGGAGCTTTCTATGAATTGCAAATGGTACAGTATGCTTGGATTGAATAACTTAACAAGGTGAGCAGCACAGGTGGTATTGGACAGATGGTCAGGAGCAGGTCATGTAAAAACTTATAAAGATTGTATTCTAGAGCTTATAAAGGGTTTTTATCCAGGGGGAAACACGAACAGATGAGTGTTTTTAAAAAGATCACCTTGATGATATCAGAAAATGAACCAAGTAGAGTGAAGAATAAGACTGGGGTGCTTTTGTGACCAGCACAAAAGTGTTAAAAGCCTAACCTAAGGCTGTGGGGCTGGAGAGGAGAACATAGAAGATTTGCAAAAGTGCAAGAAGATGCATGAGGAGGTGCAAGAAACATGATTTGAGTAACAAGTGTAGTCAGAGGTAAAAAAAGCAATAAGGAGAAGAGTCAAGGATCGCTTCCTAGTCTCTGTCTTGAGATAATCAGGAAAAACGTGCTTGTGAGTGACTGCCTAATAAGGTACCCATAAAGATACATCAAGGTACATACACGGAGAGAAATCTGAGTTGAAGATACGCAATGGAATAGGACCAATAGGTAGTTGTAAATGTATGTCAGGTGCTCAGGAGCACCAGGGAGAGCGGTGACCCACACTTGGAGGTTATCCCATCTACACTGAGATCATGGGATTAAGTATGATAAGTCTCAGAAAGCAGGAAAAGATGATTATAAAGCCGAGGATGAAAACACAAAAGCACCCACATTTAAAGAGTAATGAGCAGAATAACCATCAATAAAGGCAATGAGGAGAATGAGGGTGAGGAGTTAGCAAAGTAAGAAGAAAAGAAAAAAATAGTAGTTCCATGGAAGACAAGGATAACGTTTCAAAGAGTATACGTCAGTCATAATTTCCAAACATTGCTGAGCAGAGATAAGATAAAAATGGATAGCACATCTAGAACTTCACTGACAACTTCTGTGAGAGAGAAGTGGGGGAAAGAGACGAAGTCACTGTGTTGGAGAGAATTGATGGTAATTCCCATCAAGTATTTATCTATTCTCTTAACGTATATTTTTGCCGGTGCCACTATGGGCCAAGCACTGTGCTGGACATGGGTCTACAGCAATGAACAAGTCAAATTCTCTGTCTTAATAGAGATGACCTTCTCCTCTGGGAAGGGATAAATCATGAAGAAACAATAAAGAGATAAAACAAAAATGAAGACAGAGAAGGACTCCTTACAGAGGTTAAGGTTAGGGCCGAAAGAAGGGAAAAGAAAGCACTATGAGGAAGAACATTGTGGGAACAGGCTGTGGGCAGTGGCCGAGGCAGGCGCATGCGTGGTGGGGCTGAGACGGGATACGGAGCCCGGAGCCCGGGGTGAAGAAACGAAGGAGCTCGAGAGATGAAGGAGGAGAAGGGGGAGAGGGCGCAGTCATGTCAGGGCTTGAGGAGAATTTGGCAGGGATTCCAAATTTATTCTAAGTATGTTAAGGTGACTTTGCAGAAGGAAAGAGATGGATTAGGATGATGGCTAGAGGGCAGTGAAAGGGGGAGAGAGGCTTAAATCTGAGAGACCCACGTCTGTTCAGTGGTCTAGAGGGAGAGGGGCCTGTGGTTGAGGCAGGAAAAGACACCACCAAGAACGTGTGACTGATGTGGGAAAGGTTGAAGGTGAAAGAAGGATTAGATTTGGGCCAAAGGAAGGATGGCTTTTCCAGTGATTTAGAATAACAGGAAAAGAAGGGAAGTCGATTTAGCTAATTTTAAAATGGACTCTCGAGAAGTTGAAAAGGTCTTTGTGTATTATCGGCCTCTATTTTCTCCATCAGGTAGGTAGGAAGTTTCATAAAGAACAAGGAAAAAGAAAAGGATCAATTTAGGGAAATGGAATAATGGAGATCAGAAACACATCAAACGCTTGCCAAGCATTATTAAGGCCCAGGTGAAAACTGAGGGGATGTATTTTATGATAAAGCATAAGCTTATCATTTGGCACAATCACTTATTTTCACGTGTTTCGATCCTTATACTAGGCCTTGAAATATTTTCCTGACATTAAACATGTTTGATAGGCATGCCTCCAAAACACTGTGTATTGTTTTTATCACTGTTTCGTTAATTTTTTGTTTTCCTAAAACATTTATTTAACAGATTGTCTTAATAGGATGATGCTAATAACTATGATTAGATCAATGTTTCACATCCATCACTGGAAAAATTGTTACTTATAGAGAAGATAAATGCTTTGTCTTTAGATATCCTGTCAAATCTCGTGATCGAAAGTATTTCATTAAAAGTCTCATTGTGTTTGGCTGTACCTGCGTAACCTGTCGCTAATAAACTATGAATGCCTGAATCTTATCTCTATGACACGAGACACTTTAAGTATGAATGTTCACTGTAGGTAAGGGAATTAAAATGACACATTGGATGAGTGACTGATTTAGACAGAAATAATCCCAAGATATTTATACTTCAAGAGTCATGGTTTAAATAATAAGCATACTAGGCAGTGTTCTCATTTTTGGGGAAAAAATCTCTCCACATGTATTCTATTACATTAGAATGTTTTTTTTTTTTTCCAGAAACAGGTATTGCATTGTAAAAAGTAATGGAATAATGGAGAATGATGTGGCCTCTGACGAAAGTACATTTTATTATTATAATATTTTATATTTCTGGAATATCTGTTATTTCTAAGAGCTCAGAAGGCAAGTACATAAGAAAATACGAACCTGATCATTCCTAAATGTGTACTTTTACTTTTTGCAATATTATCTGGATTAGTTTAGTGTAGAAATTATTGCTGATCAGGTACATAGTTACGTATTGTTCAACCTCAGAAATACTTTTTTTCCAAATTTCTCATCAACTGAACAAATGTAATTAGCACAAAGATTTCAAGAGTTTCCTCACTCCCAGATAATTTGATGTGCCTCACTGGCATGCACTTAAGCTTATGTGGAAAGCTGAGGCAATGATCTCCTCCTAGGGAGAATAAAATGATCCATGATAAAGACATGAGACAAGAAGTGTGTTTCATTTAACAAAATATCAATGCAGACAGACCCTTAGACTCATAAATGTCATATTCCAGAAAGCACTGTATAAATTACAATGTGCACTGTGTAGTTTGATCCGGGTATTCTCCCAGGGCCCTCAGTCTTCCTCCGTTTACAAGCCACGGCAGCGTGTGAAAAAGCGGGGTCACATAGTGCGTCACCAGTTAGCACCCCCCAGGCTGAGAATGTGTATTCCACACTTCTGTGTATTCAAGACTGGCATTAAATACTAACGTAATGAAAAAGAAGGGGTGCCTCGGGCAGCCTTGGAAAGCCAGGTTAGTCTTCTCAGAATCCAGGGAATAAGAGATGAAAGGGAAGCCCAGTCCTGGGTAGGAGCTGGTGGGAGTGTCATAAAATATTAGCAGCACAGTGATTATTTGTAATGGTTTACCTATGACTCTATGGGGAAGTATATCCCACCTGGGGCATCTGCAAACACTGCTATCCTCCCCAAATCTATAACACTCCACAGCGTGTTTACCCAAGTGAAGAAAAATGTAGAGGCCTCTACCTTTCTGTTGGGTTTTCTAGCAAGGATATCATTCTTTCCAAATCGCTAGTCCCTAGGGGAAAGGGTTGGTTCATGCTTATGACTCTCTGCCTTCTTCTAGACAATTTCTTAATTGTTCAGAATTATCTTTTATGGGTCTATGACATATCTGGAGACCACAATCAGCAGAAATTTATTAAGCATCCAATAAAAGAAACACTATGATAGGTGCTACATGCAGGACAAGAAAACAAAGGCAAAAAATTTTCCCTTAGATTTTTAGAAGATTAAGTTGCTGAAATGATGGAGAATGAATGGGACAATTAAAGACACTGCTGACAGTTCAGGGACAGATGAGCCAGATCCAACATGAATGATAAAAGCCCCAAGATTTCGAAGGGGAATAAAACTCAGTCTGGATTCTGTTTCTCTTGGAGAAATTCAGACTTGATCCATCTTGAGAGATACCTAAGGTGTTCTATAAACAAAGAATATGGACCAAATGTTCAAGATATCTAAAAAGTATGGGCAAAGAGAATGTACACATTTTATTTGAAGGCTGATAAATGATTAGCTGCAGTGAGGACTTTTAAATAGTGAATAGTGGGAGATAAGTATAGTAAATGGTTAATTCACGTTATAAACGGCTTCAGGTACAGTGCCAAGGAATTTGGTATAAATGAGGAACTGCTGCGTATTTTTAGCCAGAGAATGACACAAGTGAAATAGTGCTTCTGGCCTGGCTTGGCAGCAATGTGCGGTACATGGAATCAGGAGATCAGGCTATTACACACACTTATTATTGGCATTCTCTATATTGGAAAGCTTTAGAACACGTCAATAGCTCCCTTTAGATATCACTTGATAATAATGAGAGTTCTCTATCTGATCTAGAATGGCACTGTACTTCTCACAGCAGGAACTGCTCTTGACAGCTGATGTCAGATAAGGAAGCTTTCCCCAAAGCTATTGCCCACCTTCACAACTGGAATGGCCAGCCACGCCCAGGACACTAGACAAGCTGTTTATCCAAGAACAGAGTTTGCAATTCCAAGCTGGGTTCCGTTCAAACTTAACCCTTGCATTATATGAGGATGCCCTTCATTTATGAGAAGTTTTCATGCTGTGATTGATTCCTTTCTGGTTTCAGTAGAAGGCCCAGTGTTCACTTTCCTCAGTGTTCTGAAGGGATACGCTTTCCACTATGTATTATCGTAGATGAGAGTAACTCTGTGTTTCTCCATTTTATTCCACTTGACTTTTAGATAATAATAAGTTGTGAGTATCTGTGATAAAGAACACTTAAAACTGTTCTCTCAGTTAGGCTGTGTATGATTTTAAAAGACTGTAGTCTTCTAAGAGTTCATGGACATACCGAATGGTATTATACAGTGTAGTAGAGGTTATTAACTGTTTTCTAAAATTTAGCTCTTCAACTTCCTAGGGACTCAATTCCACTATTTTGAAGTCTGCCTTGAAATTAAATGTTGCCGTGGAACCTGATTAAAACCAACAGAATGTGGTCAGAAGTAGTGAGTGTAATTTGAGCCTACTCCTTAAAATTTTCATGTATACTTGCTATGTTCTTCACCTCTATGGGAAGCTTGCATGAGGATAAGACCAAGGTTGACTCCATAAATCACATACAGAGGATAATAAAATCTTTATTAACTCAGATCCCTAATAACACTGAGGAGATACATCAACCCACTGATGTATCCACCGATTCACTACTGGTACGTGAGAAGAAACCAACTTCTATTGTTAAAAAATTCTAGGGGCACCCGGGTGGTTCAGACGGTTAAGCCTCCAACTTCGGCTCAGGTCAGATCTCACATTCGTGGGTTCAAGCCCCGCATCAGGCTCCGTGCTGACAGCTAGCTCAGAGCCTGGAGCATGCTTCCGGTTCTGTGTCCCCTTCTCTCTCAGCCCCTCCCCCTCTCATGCTCTGTCTCTCTCTGTATCAAAAATAAATAAAACATTAAAAAAAAAGAAATTCTATTCTACTCGAATCTACTCTATCCTGTCCTATTCTATCCTAGTCTAGCCTAGCCTATCCTTCCTATACCATTCCATTCTATCCCTTTCCTCTCAATTCCATTCCATTCCATTCCCTTCTCTTGTACATTGGACCACTATCTGTTTTGGGAACCATTTGTTATATACCAGTTAATCTACCACAGACAACAAGTGGTTTGTTCTATTGCAAATAACACAAAAAGAGCTTTAAAAGGATGTAAATTCAGGGGTACCTGGGTGGCTCAGTCAGTTAAGGTCCAACTTTGGCTCAGGTCATGATCTCATGGTCCGTGGGATCGAGCACCATATCAGCCTCTGTGCTGATGGCTGGGAGCCTGCTTCAGATTCTGTGTCTCCCTCTCTCTCTGCCCCTCCCCCACTCATATTCTCTCTCTCTCTCTCTCTCTCTCTCTCTCTCTCTCTCTCTCTGTCTCTCTCTCAAAAATAAAATAAATATTTAAGAAAAGGATGTAAATTCATGGAAAGCTTATTTTTTAAATAAGATATTTATGGTCAGCAAAACTTTAAAAGTAATTAAAGGGAGACCTGACTATTCAATTTTTAAACATTTGACATCTCTACATCATAATTGGCCATATTTAGATAAGTAATCACTGTCAAAGATTCTTTATTAATTAATGTGTTGGGTGGAAAATAACTTCAAAAATATTTATGTGTTATCATTAACCCCTTTTTTGTGTTTCTTTTCACTTTATTTAACCCTAAGGAAATTCTACAAGTAAAGAATTATTTACCATATTTAAAGGCAAAAATATTTTAAAGAAGCTTTCTTTTTTTAATGTATTATTTAGAGAGAGAGAGAGACAAAGAGAGAGCACATCAGCAGGGGAAAAGGGCAAAGGGGGAGAGAGAGAGAGAATGTCAAGCAGGCTCCGTGGAGCCTGACATGGGGCTTAATTTCATAACCCTGGAATCATGATCTGAACTGAAATCAAGAAGCAGACACCCAACTGACTGAGCGACCCAGGTTTCCCTAAAGAAACCTTTTTAAATGTGTTTTAATGTTCATTTATTTCTGAGAGAGAGAGAGAGAGAGAGAGAGAGAGAGAGAGAGAGAGACTGACTGAGTGTGAGCCAGGGAGGGGCAGATTGAGAGGGAGACACAGAATCTGAAGCAGGCTCCAGGCTCTGAGCTGTCAGCACAGACCCTGACATGGGGCCTGAACCCATGAACCATGAGATCTTGACCTGAGCTGAAGTCAGACGCTTAACCGACTGAACCACCCAGATGCCCCCCAAAATTTTCTTAATCATGGTTTTCTATTATATATTCATATATGGACTTTATATATACCTCTACTCTTAGGCAGATAGCTACGTTGGTTATTTGACCAGGATTGCTTCAAATACATGTAGAACATGCTATATATGTCACACAATTACTTTTAGTAAGTACCCTTTCTAAATCTATTAAAAAAGAAAAACAGAAACTGTCCAAGATGCTGAAGGAAAAGTTAGGGCTATAGTGGATTTCACAGCCACCTCTCTCTTTAAATATTAAAGTAAAATGTAAACTGTGTTACATAATTATGTTCTATTCACAATTTCAGTCATTAAATTGCATTAAGCATCTATTTGGTAACTATCTGATAGCCCCCTTTTTTCATCTCAGAGTGATTTCAGTGTTTTGAAAGTATATCTATTCTCTCCCTACTTTGCTTTGTTTTCTGTGTGCAGGTGGTGAACATGATGTAGAATGAACCTTCTGCTTAGAAAGATAGGTTTACATAGGGTGTCTGACAGCTGGAATTGAATAATATCTCTTCTAAGGCATTTTATTATGAAAATTCCTTTTACAGAGCCAGACTCACATAAGGCTTGGCTCTTTGTTCTTGCTAGTTGCCTCTTGTTTCTTTGTTTGGGATGATAATTAGAGATCACAAATGATGAATTCAGTGGTCTGCAATATTTTAAGATCCTTACTTTGAGGCACAAGTACAATATTTAAAATTACATTTGGAAATAGTAGCCAATTAAATTGTTCACATTAATTACAAAAGCAATAATAGTGTCAACATATGCCTGACTACGATTTTTATGATAAACTCTTCTGAAGGATTATTTGTGTGTGTATGTGTGTGTGCATGTATTTATTTACTTGTTTGTCTGAATTGGCCTTTATCTCAAAGATTTTACTATGACTTCTTCACATTTATTTCACCTTACATGAAAGATGTTTCACATGCATTTCCTAGGAAATTTTTATTTTTCTTGCTAATATGTCTTCTTTGTATTACTGTGGATTATACAAGTGATCTAATTAAATGTAACTAATAATTGTGTTCTAATTCCTATAATTGCTGAAGACACATCTGCAATACAGGCAAAATAGATTGCCAAGCACTAACAGTGAAGTCATCTTAAATGTGACTTGCAATATCATATTCGTCTCAATTAAATCATTTTAATAAATTCTTATATACACAGTCCCATCAGTACTGAACGGAAACCACGTGTTGATATTTCATACTAAAGATTTTTTAAAAAAGGTGATCATAACTAAGCACTGATCATTCAATCATCACCATCCCACCATTTAGTACCTTACAATGGAAATGTAATTGTTCTTCCTTAGCCTAGGATTCATGTAACAAATATGAATTCCCTATTTCTTCCTTCTTTTTCTTTAAGTGTTTAACATTGTTCAGTAATGTCATTAAAAAAAGAAAATGCAAAAACATTGTAATTCTCTGTTGAGGTTTCATGCTAGGAGAGTAATTTGAGATGAATAAAGTCACCTTGGAAGAATGCAAAGTACTTTTAGAATCCAAAGAAGCATTATTTTAACTAATATTATTTCTACTAATAATACACAACATAGATTAGGTACTATAAAAAATTAACTGGTATTTCTGGGGAAGATGGCAGAGTAGGAAAATCCTAAACTCACCTAATTCCATTGATACAATGTATCAGTGTAAACAGCCAAGAAAATGACTTAAAGAATGGCAGAACAGACTTTCCACAGTTAACTGTAAACAAGAGGCCACTTCACAGAGGGTAGGAAGGGAGGAGACGTGGTCAGGAGCCAAATGGACCCATGGGACTGTCTATGGGAATGAGGGACCTGGCAGGAGTAGAGAGGGGAAAGTAGTAGATCCTCAAGCGAGGCACCCCAGACACAGGTCCACATGTGGAACACAAATCATTTGGCTTTGAAAACCAGAGGGTCCCAACATTTGGTGGAACTTAAAGCCTTAACACCTTAATACTTTAAAAATCAGTGGGCTCCATTCCAGGAGAGCTGGGAGGCCAGAGTTCCCATCCTTAAGAGGCAACATTGAAAATCAACCCTTGACATACAGCATAGAAGCAGGTGTTTGAAAAACACTTGGGGTATACAGAAAGAATTGTTTACTAATTTCAGAATGATGCGCTGGAGGGGCAGAGATTGTTGGGAGACTTCTCCAAGAATATAAAACCTAGTAAGTATCACTTCCCTCCTGTGCTCCCATCCCAGACCCAAGGACACCTGCAAGGACCACTGTGGTGCCAACACACACTACCGAACTTGCTGACAGCATGCCTCATCCTGTTTCCTCCTGCAGACACACCCCTCGGCCAGGCCCCATCTCATTCTCCTCCCGTAGCAGACCCACACAAACCTTGCTAGCATCGCGTGCCCTGCCCCTGCACTCTTCTGCCGCTCTGCCTACACCATCCAAGCCGAGGCAGTGGTTTTCCCCAGCTGCTGCAGGCTCCCTCCCACGTCTGATCACTGTGGACCTTGCTGGCACTGTACTCCCCACCCCTACATTCTCCTGCAGATCTGCCCCCCTACAAACTGCCCTTGACCATAACCCATCCAAAGTGGCACCACAAGCCTAGCAGTGTGCAGTTAGCCCTGACCAGGGCCAGCACTATTCCAAAGTGACTACTGCAACATACCTGATAGAGAATTTAACACAATGGTCATAAAGATACTAGATTTGAGAGAACAGTTTTGGACCTCAGTGAGATCCTCAACAAAGAGGGAGAAAACAGAAAAAAGAACCAATCAGAGAGGAAGAACTCAATAACCAAAATTAAAAATACACTAGAGGGAATAAATAGATCAGAGAAAGCTGAACAATAGATCAGCAATTTGGAGGACACATAATGGAAAGCAGTCAAGTTGAACAGGTGAAAAGGAAAAGAATAAGAAAAAAAAGAGAATTAATTAAGGGAACTCAGGGACACTGTCAAGTGTAACAACATTCACTTTATAGGGATTACAGAAGAAGAAGAGAGTAAGGGGAAAGAAAATTTATTTGAAGAAATGGTAACTGAAACACATCCTAAATTTGGAGAAGGAAACAGAAAATCAGATCCAAGAGGCACAGAGAGCCCCCAACAAAATCAACTGAAGAAAGTACATACCAAGACACAACTTTGAAAATGGCAAAAACTGCTGAATAAAGAAAGGACTTTAAAAGCAGCAAGAGGAAAGAAAACAGGTATATACAAGGGAAACCCCATGAGGTCATCAGCAAACTTTTCAGCAAAAACTGCATGCCAAAAGGTAATGGCATGATATATATAATGTGCTGAAAGAAAAAAAAAAAAACAACAACAACCTGCAACTAAGAATTCTCTATCCAGCAAGGCTATTTTTCAGAATGCAAGGAAGGATAAAGAGTCTCGCAGACAAACAAAAGTTAAAGGAATTCATGATACTAAACCAGTCTTAGAAGAAATGTTACAGGGGACTCTTTGAGTGGAAAGGAAAGACTGAAACAGGTAACAAAATAGCAATACATACATACCTATCAATAATTACTTTGAATAAAAATGAACCAAATGCTTCAATCAAAGGACATAGGGTGATGGAGTGGATAAAAAAGCAAGACCCATTTGTATGCTGCCTACAAGAGACTCATTTCAGACCTAACGACACATGCAGATTGAAAGTGAAGGGAAGGAAAAGCATAGGTAATGCAAATGGAAGTGAGAAGAAAGCTGGAGACAGCAATAGTTACATTAGACACAATAAACTGTGAAACGAAGACTATAACAATAGACAAAGAAGGACACTATTTAATCATAAAGAGAACAGTCCAACAAGAAATTGTAACAACTGTAAATACTGGAGGCACCCAACATGGAAGCACTCAAATATATGAAGCAGCTAGTAGCAAATAAACCAGAAATAACTGATAGTAATACAATAATAGCAGGGACTTTTACACCCACACACAACTTACATCAATGGATAGACCATCCAGTAGAAAATATAAAGGTTTTGAACAACACTGAACCAGATGGATCTAACAGATATAATCAGAAAATTCCATCCTAAAACAGTAGCACACATTTTCAATTGCATATGAGATACTGTCCAGAATAAATCACATGTTAGGCCACAAAAAAAGTCTCAACAAATCCAAAGAGACTAAACTACTATCATGAATCTTTTCCAGTAATAATGCTATGAAGTTAGAAATCTACCACAAGAAAAAAATCGGGCAAGAACACAAATACAGGAGGTCAAATAACATGTTACTAAATAATGAATTGGTCAATTAGGAAATCAAAATGGAAAACAGAAAATACATGGAGACAAATGAAAATGAAAACATAATGGTTCAAAATCCTCAGGATCCAGCAAATGCTGTTCTAAGAGGGAAGTTTATAGCAATACAGGCCTACATGAAGAAGCAGGAAAAATCATGAGTAAATAAACTAACCTTGCACCTCAAGGAACTATTCAAAGAAGAGTAAACAAATCCCCAAACAAGTAGAATGAAGGGAATAATAAATATTAAATCAGAAATAAATGAGACAAAGAAAAAAATCAATAGAACAGGTAAATGAAACCAGGATCTCATTCTTTCAACAAAATTGATAAATCTTTAGTTAGACTCATAAAAACAGAGAGAAGGTGAGAGAGACAAAGAGAGAGAAAGAGACAGAGAGATTTCAAATAAACAAAATCAGAAATAAAAGAGAAGAAATAACAATCTATTCCACAGAAATACAAAGGATCATATGACAATATTATGAAAAATTATATGCTAACAAATTAGATGCCCTAGACAAAAAAGATAAATTCCTAGAAACATGAAACCTCTCAAAACTAAGTCAGGAAGAAATAAAAAATTTGAACAGACTGATTACCAGCAATGAAATTGTATCAGTAATCAAAAACTGTCCTAACTAAAAAAAGTCCAGGACCAGATGGCTTCACAGGTGAATTCAAACAGGCATTTAAAAAGAGTTAATATTCTTCTCAAACTATTCTGAACCTATTTAAAAAAACAGAAGATGAAGTAAAGCTTCCAATTTCACCCTGTGAGTCCAGCATTACCCAGATACCCAAACCAGATAAAGGTATTATAAAAAAGGGGCAGGGGTGGGGCTGTAGGCAATATCTCAGATGAACATAGATGCAAACATCCTTAACAAAATATTAGCAAATAAAATCCACTAATACATGAAAAACATCATTCACCATTATCAAATGGGCTATATTCCTGGGGTGCAAAATTGGCTCAATATTCACAAATTAATGTGACGTATCACATTAACAAGAAAAAGGATGAAAACCATATGATCATTTCCATAGATGCAGAAGAAGAATTTGACAAGTATAACATCCATTCATGATTTTAAAAAATCCAACAAAGTACTTTTAGAGGGAACATGCCTCAGGATAATAAAGGCCATCTATGAAAAAACCATAGCTAACGTCACATTCACTGGTGAAAAACTCTCCCATAAGATTAGGAAGAAGACAAGGATGTCCACTCTCACCACTTTTATTCAGCATAGTGCTGGAAGTTCTAGCCACAGCATTCAGACAGGAAAAAGAAATAAAATGCATGTAGCTTGGTAATAGAGAAGTAAAACATTTACTATTTTCAGATGACATGATGCTATATATAGAAAACCCTAAGGATTCTACCAAAAAATGCTCCAACTAAAAAAAAAATATTAGAACTGATAAATGAATTTAGTAAAATCACAAAATATAAAATGAATATATAAAAAATCTGTTGCATTTCTATATATTAATAATAAAGTAGCAGGAAGGGGAATGAAGAAAATAATCCCATTTACAATTGCACCCCAAAAAATAAAATATCTAGGAATCAACTTAACCAGAGAAATGAAAACTATAAAATACTGATGAAAGAAATTGAATATGACACCAAGAAATGGAAAGACATTCTATGCTCATGGCTTCCAAAACTTTTTGTTGTAATGCCTATACTATCCAAATCATCTACACACTTGCTGTAATCCCTATCAAAATAACAACAGCATTTTTCACAGAACTAGAACAAACAATCTTGAGATGTGTATGGAACCACAAAACCCTGAATAGTCAGTCAAAACAAGCTCAAAAAGGAAGAACAAAACTGGAAGTTATCACAATCCCAGGTTTCAAGATATACTAAAAAGCTATAGTAATCCAAACAGTATGGTTGTGGCACAACAATGGATACATAGACTGGAACAGAACAGAGAGCCCAGAAATAAACCCATGATTATATGGTTAATTAATCTACAACAAAGGAGGCAAGAATATTCAATGAGTAAAAGTCTCTTTAGCAAACGGTGCTGGTAAAACTGGAGAACTATGAAACTGAACCACTTTCTTACTCCATACACAAAAATAAACTCAAAATGGATTAAAGACCTAAATGTGAGACCTGAAACTATAAAATTCCTAGAATAAAATATAGGCATTAATTTCTTTGGCATCAGCTATAGCAACATTTTTCTAGATATGTCCCCTGTGGCCTGGGAAACAAATGTATAATTAAACTACTGGGCCTACCTCAAAATAAAAAGCTTCTGTACAGCAAAGAAAAAAATCAAAACACTAAGAGACAAACTACTGAATAGGAGAAGGTATTTGCAAATTACACATCCGATAAAATGTTAGTATCTAAAATATATAATGAACTTATGCAACTCAACCTGAAAAAAAAAAATTCTATTTAAAAATCGGCAGAAGACATGAACAGATATTTTTCCAGAGAAGACACACTGATGGCCAACAGACACATGGAAAGAAGTTCAGCATCACTCATCATCAGGGAAATGCAAATGGAAACCACAATGAGATATCACCTCACGCCCATCGGAATGGCTAAAATCAACAAAACAAGAAACTCAAGTGATGGCAAAAATGTGGAGGAAAAGGATCCCTCACGAGACTGACAGTGGAGATGCAAACTGGCATAGCCATGGTGAAAACAGTATGGAGGCCCCTCAGAAAGTTAAAAACAGAATTACCATATGATCCAGTAATTCCACTGCTGGGTAATTGCCCAAAGAATACAAAAACACTAATATAAAAAGATGCAATGAGCACTTAGAAATGCATAGAAATGTTGAGTCACTATATTTCACACCTGCAACTAATGTAACACCATATGTTAACTATATCGGAATTTTTAAAAGTAGAAAACAAAGAAATTAACTGTCCATAATTAGTCAGTTTTTCATTTTTATTCATTTTATGTTTTTAAATTAAACACATACTGCATGATGTTGACTGACAGATTTTAAATGCTTCTACTGCAGTGCCTATTTTCATTTTCTTAAGTTCTCGAAACAACTCTCTGGGATAAGCCCTATGTTTATGACCATGTTAATGGGAGAAATCTAAGCACTGTTGTATGAGGCACCATGTCCAAGGGTAGGGGGCCACTGAACAGCTGAGCCGGGGGCCACTGAACAGCTGAGCCGGGATTCAAACACTGACAGCCTGAGTGGGCCTTAGGCTTTAACTGGTCTGTTGTGTACGCTTGTCACACACTCCAGTTGTAATTCTCTCCCACTCACCAATCAATCAGTCAAACAATAGTAACAAATATCACTATATCTGTAGCTCTGGTCTCTCTACTGTCTTTCCAACTGGCAGCTTTGTTAAGTATCTTTTCTTTGAAAACCAAATCAAGCAACAAGAAAGAAACTTGACCTTCCACTCTGTCACAATCACATTGGATTTTTCCTTTGGGATTATTTGGTTTATCATTTTAAAAATTTATTTTTTGTTTGCTTTTCTTTTTTTTTAATGTTTTATTTAGTTTTTTGATACTGAGAGAGACAGAGCATGAGAGGGGGAGGGGCAGAGAGAGAAGGAGACACAGAACCGGAAGCAGGCTCCAGGCTCTGAGCGGGCTGCACGGAGCCCGACGCGGGGCTCGAACCCACGAATGTGAGATCTGACCTGAGCCGAAGTCGGAGGCTTAACCGACTGAGCCACCCAGGCGCCCCTTGTTTGCTTTTTTAAATGTTTGTTCTTAAAATTTTTGATTATGCTAAAGTGTCCATAATTAAAATTTAGCAGGTAAACCATTTTACATGGACAGTTTAGTATAGTAATTACTCTGATATTGCAGGGTGACCAATCTCCAGAATTCTTTTCATCTTGTAAAACTAAGTGTCTTCATATCTCCCTTCCTTTATCCCCTGGAAACGACATTTCTACTTTCTGTCTTTATGTTCATTCCTGATGGACACTCAGGTCGATTCCTGTAATTTGTTTTCGATTTTGTTCTTGTTTTTAAAAGAACTTTTGCCTTCCTTGTGCCTCAGCGCATGCCTAAGAAGCTCACAGAACACAAAATTTTACCACTAATTGTATGTCTCCAGTTTAGAGTCTCACAGCATCCTGGATAATCTGAGGATGAGTGAGAACTAAGATTTCTATAAATTACAGACAGTTAGTAATGGTTTTAAAAGTCAAATATATGCTTTAATTAAGATTAGAAAAAAAATGAAAAGAAACCCATGCTTTTATCTTTAGGATATTTCACCAATAGTAGTTTGATAACAGTTTTCTGTGTGGTTAAACAATAACCCAGAAGCCCACGTAAAGCATGAACAGACTTCCTAGTAATAGAACTAACCAGGGAGTAGGAGGAGCGTAAGTTCCTGTTCTGTAAATTTGCAAGCTCAGTGGGTTGCAATGAATGTCTAAACTTCTACTCCTACTTGTAAAACATTGTGAGGAAGTATGGGTCCAACTGAAAGCAAAGCACAAGCTAGCACACCCTCTATCCCCAGGTAGGACTTGTAACTTCCTTGGACACTCCCCCCTATCCAAAAACAGGAAAGGACAAAAAGCAAACGGTCAAGCTGATGAGTCTCTACCAGTTTACCAGGAAAAGGCAATCCCATCGTAGCCTAAAGTCCAGGAACTTCCTACTGTCTGAGTGATTAATGCTTGCCAGAGGGAAACACAACCTTAGCTTGAGAAAAGCTAGGCTTCTAGTAAGTCTTTAGAACGTGAAAGTCTCTTTGGAAACTCTTATACCCCCCACTCCGTAAAAGGTCACCCCCTACACTTGCAGTACAGCTCTTCCTGCACATGGGTCCCTTTTGCACCAAAGATGCCTTCAAGATTCTTTTTCAGCTGTCAGCTCCCAATCCTAGGAACTACCCACATCACCCCAACACTTCATCTAAAAAGGAGGGTGGATCAAGCTCTCCGACTTCATGAATTGCCATTGGTTAATCCCTTGCTCAAAATCCACTGAGGGTGAGGTTCCTCGTGTTTCTGAGAGTGCTGAAACTCCTCTAACATCTATTCTCTAGGAGAACAAATTTTGCTTTGGCAAAACAAAGTTATAAATCAAAGAGAATCTCTGCGAAACAAATTTGCTTTTTGAAACTAATACTTGCAGACAGAAAATCCACTGCAGGCAGGCAATGATCAGAAAACGAAAAGCCGTACTGATACACCTCCATGTAAGAGGGCATATTCTCCGGCGTGAAAGAGGGGCGTATTTTCCAGCACTGCCCACTGCTCACGACCTCTGCTCTGAGTCAGCACTCTTGTCCCAGGTGCATCCCTTCTTCAAAGGCCACATATATATATATGTTTTGGACACGAGCAGTGGGTCATAATTTCTCTGTAATTCTAGACTTTATTTTCAAAACGGGAATTTTCAAGGGAGGAACTTGTGTGCGGTGTACTTTTGGAAAGTTCTAAAGGTTAAGTAGAGTATCAAGGAATTTTAAAGCCAAGGGATCTATGAGTTTTCCTGACCTAACCATTCATCATGAGCCTATCATTTGACCTTAGGGCTCCAACTAATATAAAAAATAACTTCTTTTTCTACTTCTGGCTTCCAAGAACCTAGCAAAAATTGGTACAGTGTTTCCAACACACTCTCTTCTCTCATGCCATCCAGTTTTTGATATTCATTTGTATCACTCCTTGTAACACAGAAGTAAAGGCTTTGAATTGGAAACTTGCAAAATGCTTCTTCTGAGTCCCTACTTCTTTAGTCCAGCTATAGCAAGTTCCTAATAGCAGGCCAGGCCCTCATGTGCTGTGTGCCTATCAGCAATGTATACAGTCCACTTGGTTAACCCAGTTAGGTCAAATCTGAGAGAAAGTCAAGTTGTCTTGGAAGGGAACAAATAAATACAGCTGGCCCCACATTTTGAAGGGCTTTTGGTACTTGTAAATCTCTAGCAAATACTCTCTGAGTATTGAGTAACCGGATTTATGTTTTTAAATCCATTCATATCATTAAATTCACCATTTTAGTAGAATGAAAATTTTAGTTGTCAAAGTACAGGTTTAATCTCCCCAAATCTCACCTTTCTCTATGATGCTTCTTCTCTTTGAGATGACTCTCATTTTTCCTCCCTGGATACTTGTGGTTCCCCCTGTCTCCCAAAATCACACTTATAAAAAGAAAACAACTTTAAATGAATTTCTAGGCACTCACCTGCTTATAATCATGCCAGTTTCCTGGATAATTTTCATATATTTCATCAATGAGGAATCCTCTTCACCACTGCTTTCTCCTTGGTCAGCTGGCATACAGGTTATGATGAAATTGTCACCCTGATTTTATTGGAAGTCATTCTCCTCTCAAAAACTTGCATGATGATCCAGCACCTGCAGTATAATAGAGTCAAACACTGTAAAACACAGGATCATGACCAATAGAGCAGAATCCATGTCCTTTCTACCCAAACCGGTATCTCCTCAGAGAAGATCCTTTAAGCAGACTTGTTTCACCACCAACACATGCAAGGGCTCTGTGGATACCACCTGCTTATGAAATGTCTACATGGAGAAGTATCCTAGTTTCACTAAACATGTGTCTTCTTGGTATAATAGCAAAGAAACATCCCTTAACCAGACTCTGTATTCCAGGGTGGTAAGGATCAAAGATTTCTCTGAAGCCAACCTAGCTTCCTGTGGTGCCTTTACAGAGTCCTAATAAAGTAGCCCCGGGATAATTCAGTACTTAATTGGACTAAAGGAAGTTTCAGTAAATTAGAGATCTATATCAGGAAGAATGACCCAGAAAGGCTTTCCTAAAAAAAAAAAAATAGCAGTCTAACAAGCCATATATTTTTAACAGTCATTGTAAAAGAAAACTAGATAATTTCTGAAACCGGCCTGGAGGCTAATGCACTGTATTGATTTTAAGGCCTCCCTATATGTGAGAGAATATTGCTATCACATAATTCTTTGGGAGTGATTTGGCCCGTGGATCATCAGAAATCATTTTAAATGGACTTTGAGTGACAGTGCTGGTGTTAGTCACCATTATCAACAAACACTTCCTAAACGCTGACTAAGTACTTTGCAACACTGTGCGGGGATTGCCATTAGCTGTTTCCAACTACAGCTATTTCCAAAACAAAACCTCATTTCCATTTCCAAAGCAGAAACTCATTGCCTGAGGAAGCCCCCAGGAAGGGACAGACATTTTAGCTGCAGTTTCCGTGGCAGAGAGATACTACATTCACAGAGCGCCCTCATTTTGTTATATGACAATGACAAGCATGTTATTTTTTCGTTCCAAGTAAAAATTTAATTCCACCTATAAAGAAACAAAAATGAGGGAAAACTCATTGGCAAATATTATTTAAAATAATTTTTATACAAGATGTTTTCTATAAAATTATGGCCATCGCCAAGAACACAAATTTAACCTTAATACATTCACCTGTAGGATGAGCTAAATTAAGGACCAATGCAGTTTTAGTTGTTTAGGAAAAAAAAAAAAAAACCCAGACAAAGAGTAAGCAACCAAGACAGAGGTTAGACGATGGATACAATCCAAAAAATTTTACTAACATCAGAAAGCAGCCTCTAGGTTTTATTAACAATCTGATTCCTATCGGTTTTAGGCATAACTTACTCAACCTCATTCAATGTTGTTGGGGAAAAGGTGACAGAGAGAGATGAAGCATTGGTAATTTCAAAGCTTTTTATAGAATAAACTTGAAAGTTTATACAAATCATCAAAGTCACCCAAAAGTTTTCCAGATCTGACATTCCCTAGTAATGAACTGAACTCTCTTTGTAGCAATTAACATGTAAAGCATCAGTTAAACTCTACAGTTGTTACTATAACCTGAGAAGACTTTAAACTCCCCCCACCATTCACAGCTAAAGGCCAACAAATAAATTACTACCTTAATATATTCACTGAAATGGTCTGCAAGAGTTAATAGTGTTACCCAAGAGCCTATTTTACCTTCAGAACACCTTCCTACATAAACCTAATCTGACTCAATGTGAAAAGAGTCAATCTTACTGCATTCCCTTACTACAGGTGGGAACATATTTTTACTTCTATATTGCAGACAAGGAATTGAGACACAAAATGGAAGTTTACTCTTAGATGCATAACAACATCAGTAGAACAGCCGATGTTAATATCAGGCTTGTTATTAATTTGATTCTAATAGTCATACTAAATACCCCTTAGGGTAAATGAACAATGAAGTTCCTGGATGAAATTTCTGATTGCTATGTACTTTGCATTGTAATGCCCAGAATTCGGGAGTCCCCCGGAAATGAACCACCAGAGTCCAGAGTCAAAGCCAAAAAGCAAGGGTCGTTTATTGCAGGTTCGAACCCGGGCCTCTGCTCACTCCAAGCTGGTGGAATGGAGAGAGCCAGAGAGCCCCGAAAAGGTGGGGTAGGAATTTTATGAGTTTGGGAAGGGGGAGTTACAGGAAACTGTGACATAGGTACAGTGATCCAATTATTATTATACAATATTATTGACAGCAGGTTTAACCATTCACATTGCCCAGAGTACTTGTTACTTTTGGCGGGACCCAATCACAACATTTAGAATATTGACCAATCACAGAGTGGGCCCAGGACCCTCACTAGGACCTTCATGTAGGGCGTGACTAGTCTTAGCCTCCATCTGTAGGCCCGCCCCCAGAAATGTTAATGGTGTTAGCTGGCCTTCAAGGTCAGAGGGGAAACCCAAATCAAATCTGCATCCTTACAGCATTTCATGGTTTTCACTCTTCCCTGCTACATAATTTTTAAAAGGCAGGTTATTAAATGTAGCTATTTAAGTACTGCCGGAAAAAAAAATTCTAAGGTAAGTGAAGTTACAGGAAAATTAACCAGAGTCAAAATTTAAATAAGAGGGCATCAACTTTAGTGCTAGAATATTTTCTTTGATGTCAAAGTCAAGAACAAAAGGCATAAAGTTGTGTACTTGCCTTGCCCAAGAAAATACAAGGGTTCAGTTAGTATACGTCTTGCTGTGGTGACTTACAAAAAGACAAGCGATCTGGCATATCAGCTTGGCATTGCCTCACAATTACCATGCCATCCGCACCTCAAAACTTAGAGTAACGGCAGTACTGGAAAAGTTTCTGAATATACTTTTGTCTTTAGAAGAGCAAACCAGGCTATTTCATTAATGTTTTCCTCCAAAGGAGATTCGCAAAATACAGTCGGCAGGATTAAAAAAAAAAAATGCTAGGGCTGCATTTTAAAAGTGTGGGTTTTTAAAACCACTGCATAAATACAGATAAACTTTATATTCATTCCTTCACTGTTTACTAGCCACACAGAAAGGAAGTGTTTAATAGCTCGCCGAGCTCTCCCATTGCAGTTTCAGATACCACATTTCTCCAAGGGTAAACAGAAATAATTACGGTAATTATTGTTCGGATCCTCTGGCAGCAAAGCACATGTTTATTTTAAGCAATAGACGTTCAAAAGATATTTGAAAATCTAGGATTCTTTCCACCTGAACCGTTTCATAAGAGAAAAAATATATATCTGCAGCCAGATTTTTACAACACTGCAGCCCTTTCTTGTCCATGTAAATAGTTTCACTGCTGAAGAGCTGAGTCATTGTTTTTTTCCAAGAGTCCTTTCTCACCAAGTAAAAGAAAACAATCTATTCCTCTCCACACACCGCCCCCCCCAGAAGCCAATGCACTGTAGCCATTAATTAGAATGTCTTTGGGTGGCATTTGAGACTCTACCAGGCCAAACATTCTACATTGTGGGTAGGGTATCAAATTAACCCCAGCGACAAGGCTTGGAGAGGTTTTAGCATGCCAGTAACACCCTGGGCCCACTTGGGATTGCAGAATGAGGAATTTGAAGGACTATTAAACACTCTGTAAAATGCTCACAACAGATCAGCATAAAGCCGTACCATGCAGGTGTTCCTGTAATTGGAAAAACACCCTGTGTTCACTGGCCCCTCAAATTCACCTCGGCTCAGGCACTCCTCTAGGTTTTACAAAGCAGTTTTAGGAAACCTAACTGCTGACTGGACTTTTCTAAAGACTGAGGCTTACACATGTTGTGCAAAGTCAAGAGATGAGTTTTATTTTCCATCTACCTTTACTTAAGGAGCTGGTATTCCTGTCAAGAAGACAGGCATCTAGGGCTCCTTTTACAAGTCTGTTTGAAATCGAGGATCAAGACGCATGAAAAACTCACACATGAAGAATTAAAGAATTTGCTGGATGAAGAATGTATTATAAATATTAGAAAATGATTTTATCACTTTGAGCTAACTACAGTCCCAAAGTAATCCATAGATTAATCCAAAGAGCATGAATGTATGCTTTATTTGAATACTTAGTACACTGGCCAGACTGTTTTGGATTACTGATTGCTGTTATTTTTACAGATGATGACCTGGTAGAAATTGTAAAGAACCAGCAAAGGAAAACTATCTGTTGGGCATTTAGTAGGCAGAGGGCTTGCCATTCTTCATGTTCCCTCCTTAGCAGTGTGATACCTTTGTTTGGTGAGCCATGTTCACGGACTGCTGAAAGAAGCATTTGCTTCTTAAATCTACCTGTTGAAAAATCTGTAATTTGGCTGCATTGTTAAAAGCAGTATTGCTTGTATTTGAAAGAAAACATTTTCCATCCTAATTACATCTTCTCCTTTTTCACTTGCAGGTCATGAATCTCTGAAACGAGAAGCTGTTCTCTTGCATGGCTGTCTGGACTCACTTATCTGCTTGAAAAGTAAATACCTTGTGCATAAAGGCTACTTGGAAAGAGAAATGGCTTTCTCTGAGAAAATACCTCAGCCCTAAATACCTCATTATTAAGAAATTTCCCACCAAATTAATTCCTTTCTTTAATGCTGGGCTAATGAAACATACGATAGCACGTGAGGTCCAAATATTCCAAATATCAGAACATGGAATAGAGAAGATCAATTCCAAACTTTCTCACACTTTCTTTCCAGATACTGCAGAGCTAAGTCTGAGGCCAGGCTTGCGATTTGTCATAATGGTGACCAAATATAAGCCGCGAAAGAATCAGATGTTAGTTTAGGTAAAATTAAAATTAAAAACTTCATTAGTTTTGGAACTGAAATGCATCTTTTAAAGATGGAAAATGAGACCACCATCCCCACTCAATAGAACCAAAGCTAGACAAGGAATTTCATGAGTACTTTGAGTTTTCTTTATAAATTATATAAAACGTGATAAATATGATAAAGAGTGATAATAAAATATTTGCTATTGATAATAATGCTCGTCACTGGAAAGTTGTCTTTATAGAGTATTTGAAATGATAAGGAACTCTTCTTGTACTTCATCTGTCATTAGTTAATGTGGAGAAAATCAAAGTCAAGTCCCTAAAGTATTTCTCAAAACTGACAGCAGCCATTGGAAGGGTTAATATACTTTGGTCATTCTTACCATTTTATCATTAGTTCATGTACTGGACATTTTTTATTATATATTTTATATATATAATATATACTGTCTGCTTTCCCATATAAAAACTAACTTTTATGGATATAGTATCTTTAATAAAAGTTGTGAGTATATGGGAATGTTTGAAGAACACACATGCATGGTAGGCGTGCCGTCTAATGACACATTGGTCCAGATGTATTGAAAGTATATTTAGGAACATGTCGTGCAACAATGAAGGACACCAGATTCATTTCATTGGTATCGATTCTCTTCGTTTCATTTTATATTAGTGTGTGTCATCATTAACTGCCATTTTCTTATAATTAGCAAGTGTAACTTCTAAGTTTTAATTGGCAAATTACCGTTTTGCCTGGATTTTCAGGTTGAGGGGTAATTTAACAAAACAGAATATGGTAAGTGAGCAAACAATCAGGTTATAGATAAACTATATTTATCTATATGCATAAGATACTGTATGGCACACTGGGGTGCCTGAGAGGCTAAGTTTGTTAAGCATCCACTCTCTGTTTTGGTTCAGGTCACGATCTCACGGTTTCATGGGTTCAAGCCTCACACCGGGCTCTGTGCTGATAGTGTGGAACCTGGTTGGGATTCTTTCTCCTTCTCTCTGCCATTGCTCCGCTCACGCTGTCTCTGTCTCTTTCAAAATAAATAAATTAACTTAAAAAACAAAAAAGGATAATGTATGGCACCAATGATAATATAACCATGAATGTCAAAATACATCAACCTTTACAGGATAAAAGAGTTTCAAATCATTGCTCAAGTAAAGATCTTACAGTATTAATTCTTATAAATCATAATTATAATAGCATTTTAGAAAGATGGCATTAAAGGATTAAATGTGTGTTTCCATGTGAATACTTTCCACAACAGATCTGCTTCCTTTGGCACAATAGCTGAATTACTTTGTAGCTGTTTCCTTCCCGCCTCTCTCTGGTAAATTGTTCATAAGTTAAATACCTGACGGAAGATTGCTAATTAAAGGAATTCGATAATGAATCATCGTGTTAATGTAAAACTTAGTCTTCTTGTTAAACATGGATTTTTGCTTATAAAGTTAATTTTAAGGTTGATTTGGATTGGGCACAAACATTTGTTTATGTGTAATGGTGAGGGTCTGTTGAAGGAAAACCTCAGTAAAATGATACACACAGTACCCGTCACTTAAAAGCTATGATTGTCACAATTGCTCAAGGTTCTGTACCACCCAAGAGAGGTCTGTCATTCATTAGTAGCTTGCAGAGAGTCAGTGTTTAACATATTCACACCTTTCCAATAAGTTTTACCAACCTTAGTTGTATAATGCTAAGTGCTATAAGCAAGATTTAGAGAAATAAATAGAAAGTATAAGCCTTGCCTTCTACAACACATAATTTAAAAACTTGGAAATAAGTGAATGTTGAAGATACAACAGGTGATTGGAATAGGGCCTTTAAAAATAGAACTATTTTTTAAAAATTTTCAATAGTTTTATTTATTTTATTAAAAAATTTTTTTTATGTCTTTATTTTCAGAGACAGAGACAGAGAGTGAGTGGGGTAGGGACAGAGAGAGAGGGAGACACAGAATCAGAAGCAGGCTTCAGGCTCTGAGCTGTCAGCACAGAGCCTGACACAGGGCTCGAACCCACAGACTGTGAGATCATGACCTGAGCTGAAGTCTGATGCTCAACCAACTGAGCCACCCAGGCGCCCCTCAATTGTATTTTTAAAAAAAATTTCAGAACTGTTTATCCTTTTACATATATATACACATATATAGAGAACTATATAATATGTACAAAATGTGTTATGAATGAATTATGTATATGTGTGTGATGAGACATAGTGATAAAACTATATGTATTGTTTCCTAACTTGCCTACTTTCTCGAATATTTTTCTTTTCCATTATTATGATGAGATGCTGTTGAAATATTATTGTGCCATATATATTGTAATCTTCAGAATATAACAGAGTTATAGCTAAAAATAACAGAATAGATATAATTGAGCACTAAAAAGTACTCCATGCATCCAAAATAAAGCAAAAAAAGCAAGCACAGAATGAAAAATACAGATGAGATGAATACAAAACTAATACCAAGATGGTGGACTTAGCCAATACATATCAATTATTGTATTAACTAAAACACAATGAGCAAACCATGTAAAAAGTAGACATAGCCATAAGACAGGAAGAAATGTAATTAATTTTTTTTTAAAGTTCAAACTACCAATATACCTTTTAAAGAAACACAAATTTAAATATAAAGGAACAGACAGAGCACATATGGAAAGAAAAATACTGACCAGATGTCATTAAACATCTATACTCTATACTATCAAAAAAAATTTAAAAAAAAAACAGGTTTCAAGGCAAAAAGTATGCTTCAAGGAAACAATAATAAAGATAAAAATTTCATGATCATGAAAGTTCAATGAAACAGGAATTTGAAATGCATCTAATAATAGTGTTTCAAGAAAACAGTGAGGCAAAAACTGACAGAAACAAGGAGAGGAAGAGACAAATAGGTTTTAATACCTTTCTTTCAGTAACTGATAGAAAAATGGGAAAAAATAAGTAATAATACAGAAAATTTCAACAATACTATTCGGGCGAATTGCACAATTGACATTTATAGAGCATTATACCACAACTTTGAAATACATGTTTCAAGTGAACATGGACATTTCAAGGCAGAGAATAGGTCAATTAATAATTCAAACATTAATAAACATTAAAGGATCAAAAAAAGTATATGTTCTTTCTCTCTTACTGTAATAGTCTTAAAATAGACCTCAAAAGTAAGGTAATAGCTAGAAAATCTCCAAATACTTAGGAATTAAAACATTGAATTTTTAAATTGCTCAAAGATGAAAGAAGGGAAACTTAAAAATATTTTATACAGAATTATTTTGAAAAGTGTATTAGAAGAGAAATATAAAATAAATTACATAAGTTTATATTTTAAAGAGCTACAAAAAGAGTAAATTAAGCACAAAGAAGGTAGAAGAAAGGATTCAATAAAATTAAAATGAAAATAAATAAAATTGAAAAACATAATGGAGAAAATTGCAAAGACAAAATCTAATGCTTTGAAAGGATGAATAAAATTGCAATATGAACCAAGCAAAAAGAAACAAAATAATTTCCCACTATGAGGAATGGAAGAAGGGACACTTAAGTCTTTATGTCAATAAATTCAACAAATCAGATACAATGGAATAATTCCTTTTAAAACAAAAGTTACCAAAACTGACATATAAACATAAGGGAAAATATGTTTATATTGAATTCATACATTAAAACTTTTCCACAAATAAAATACAGGCATGAATGGCTTACTTGGTAAATTCTATCAAATATTTGGTGAAGATATAATACCCATCTAATAAATTCTTTTAGAAAATAGTGAATAAAAGAAAAACTGTACAACTTATCTAATAAAGCTCCCATACGAATGATATAAAAACGTGACAAAGATATTAGAAGAAAAGGAAATTGCACAGAGGTATTTATCATGAATATAGGCTCAAAAGCCTTAAAAAATTTATAAGAAACTGCAATCCAGAAATAGACACAAAAGAATAATGACCAAATGAAGTTTATTCTAGGATCTTAAGCAAGATTGTTTAAACATTAAAAAAATCAACCAATGTACCCACTGTACCAAAACAATAAAGGAAAAAAAATATTGCCCTTTCAAAAGGAGCAAACAAATCATTTTAGAAAATTACGGGATGTTTAGGTTTTAAATATTATGCAGAAAATTGGGAATAAAAAGAAAACTCATTGATTTCGCAAAGGGGGGAAAAATCCTTCTAGTTCCCAGCCTACTGTTGGCTAAAATGTGTACTTTGAAAATCTATGCTATTTATTATAGAGATAAACTAAACTCCCAAAATAGTTCTTGTCAAATGTTTTATGTGTGCTTTAGATACTAAGTTTATTCATCAGTTATTTGGTGAAAGTTTATATATAAACATGCACACCCACAGGTAGTCTTATTAATCATGTCACTCAAACCACCTGTATCTTTATAAGTTTTTCAAGGATAGGTGTGTGATTTAGGAAGAGATATTTTTATAACTTCTAATGTTATTTTAGAATTATTTTTTCAGCATTAATTCTATCAATTTTTGCTCTATATATTTTAAGTCTGAGTTATTACATGCATCGTGGTAGATTATAAAAGTGGCCACAGATTCTCCCCCTCTCTGAATTTACCCCTGCACACATGGATGTTTCAGGTCTTCTACCGAGAGGTGGAAACTTTGGTCCTGCCCTTGGATCTGGTGAGGCGGTGTGACTAGCATTGACAGACGGGACAAGGAGATTAACAAAAGGAGACCCCTGGAAGCCACTGATGCATTGTCCCACTCCTTTCTGGCTACTGTTCAGGCTATGTCACCACGGTACAGGAAGAAGTCAAGGGTATCGGGTAGCATGAGGAAAAGCAGGTGACCTTGCCACTCTAGTCATTCCGGGTGAGAACCACAGGGATGAGTCCCACATAAACTGTCAGCCCGCTGAATCACAAAACAATAAGCATAAATAACGCCAAGAGTCCTCAATGCTTTTGTTTTGAAAACTGTAGTTCCTGGTAAAATATTTATATTGGCATTATTGGCTGGTTATAGTTATTAGAAATGAATTAAAATGAGGTATTTTTAATTTTTCTCAGTTTTACTCTTTTAACGTACTAAATATCAATAAATATAACTCCACACAAACAAAACACTTTGGGGTTTTCCTCAATAATTTTTAAGAGTGTAAATGAGTCTTGACACCAAAAAAAATTGAAAACCTGTTAGATTCAGCTAATCTAAATTAGATGCGGTTTAAACGATTATATTTTTATCTGTCTTCATGTATTTCATCTATTTGCTTTACTGTACTATATTCTGTATAATTTTTTCCAGAAAATTGTTTCTAGTTCATTGGTTCTCATTTCAGTTGTATCTAATTTGCTTTTTGATCTTTGCATTGAGTTTTTTTAAAATTATTTTTTAATGTTTTATTTATTTTTGATATAGAGAGAGACAGAGCATGAGAGGCAGAGGGGCAGAGAGAGAAGGAGACACAGACCCGGAAGCAGGCTCCGGGCTCTGAGCTAGCTGTCAGCACAGAGCCTGATGGGGGGCTTGAACTCATGAACATGAGATCTGACCTGAGCTGAAGCCGGATGCTTAACCGACTGAGCCACCCAGGCGCCCCTGCATTGAGTTTTAAATGTCAATAACTTCTGGGGCACCTGGGTGGCTCAGTCATTTGAGCCTCTAACACTAGGTTTCAGCGCAGGTCATGATCCCAGAATTGTGGGATTGAGCCCTGTGTGCAGCTTTGCGCTGACCATGGAGTCTTCTCGAGATTCTCTTTCTCCCTCGGCTCTTCCCCTGCTCACGCACACACATACCTATGCTCTCCCCTAAATAAATAAATTTTAAAAATAAAAATAAACATCAATAGCTTTTCCACAAAAGGCATTTTATATGTCACATCCAGTATTTTCGACACTAAAATGTCCTCGGTGTTAGAAGTCTGATGCCATAGGCCTTGATTACTCATACATTTGTTATTTTTCTATTGTTAAATTTTATTCATCCGAACATAAATCTCATGAACACGGTGGGCCTGGATTAAGCATGAAATTCATTTAAGTGATAGTCTTTTATTTCTGACAGGAGGTGCTACCCACCTACAAGCACTCTACGTTGATTTTTATAGGTGACATTTCCCTGATTAGGCAAGGAACGCAAATTCAAACCACAGAGCCTCATAAAGAAAGGCTTTGCAATTCTCAGGGGAAAAAATTAGTATCATCATGTTTGTTTCTCTCACACGGAACTCCACTCTAAGAGGACAGTTCTTAGCTTAAAACTTATGCTGAGGTTATGACACTTTGCGTGGCCCCATATTTATCCAGCATTCTCAGATTTAGATTCTTCTCCCTGCCAGACCTAAATTCTCGTGTCCTGTTCCCATCAAAGCCCTTTTCCTGTCAATGTCCTTTCAGGGCACTGGGGGCAGCACCAATCTCTATATATACCGCTCCAGCATTGGCTTACTCTCTGTGGGGAGAAGCAGGGTACAGAGGCCCTTGGGGATCTCCATCAACTTCTTACAAACTCAGCAATGCATTTGAAAGTTTACAGTTGTAATTTATCCTACGTTTGTATGTTTTCTGCTAGAAGGACATTTTAGAACATCTACTCTGCCATCCCGATGGAAACAGAAAGTTGGACCCCGGGGCCTTAGGTACTTTCTGAAATAATTCATTAAATATTTTATCATAACACACGTACAATGATAAAACTAGGCATATATCTAAGCCACACAGCTTAATTTTTCTGCATTTGAAAATTATAATTAAAAGGTAAAAGTTAAACAAGATTCCAAAATTATTTCTTTGGGGTTAGGCAAACTTGGAAGCTGTTTGGTTTCAGGCAACCAGAGAAGAGTGGAAAATTACTGTTTCAGGAATTTGGGGCCTAGGAAACATGGCTCACTGTGTACCTGTTTTTTAAAAAAAAAAATAAATTTGTACAGCTGTGAACAAAACCACTATAATTTGCAACACTCCCTCATTTTCTGAAGTATTCTATTTCTCAGCCTTTGCTGAGTCATATGGCTCACCAGAAGAAAACAAACATTCAGGCTCTCCCCTACTGCATTTTAAACTAAGTGATATGTTGGAAATTATAGAGCTGACCAGCACGATCAGATTAGAACGCTGACACAGAGATAATCCAACTGTTTTTTTAGCCCATTCAGCTCATGCAGTTTGATATAAACACTGGAAAATCACCTGCCTCCTTCTGCATGCTCATTAAAAAATACAAATAAATCCAGGCTTACTTTGACTTTAATGGTTATGGGGTCTGTGTTTTGCATTCTACATGTGCCCAGTTCTGCTCCAAATCCATTCAAAGTATAGCCTGAAAATTTCTACTCTATAAAATACAACTTTTTTTCCCCCTTCTTCTTTCTTTTCTTTCTATTTTTTCCCTTCCAGTTCAGAGCGTAGGAGTTTATCTTGTTTTCAGCCAATGAGCCTGACCCGTGTACTGAGTGCACTGATTACACGATTTGTGGTGAAAAAGGGATGGGGTGATTTGAAGTCAGAGTGTCCCTTTTAAAACGTTATTGACATAAACCCTGAAAGTTTGGGCTCTCCTTTTTTTTGTTATATTTCCCAATGACACGTGACAAACCTGAAAAATAGAGCTTCTTGATTATAACAACAAAAAATAGAATAAAGAAATACATTAAATAGTTTGGGCCAATGAAATAGAAAAGATTCACTCCATTAGTTAAAATTTATTTAACTTTGTTATAGAGGTTATATCATGTATAACTCAAGGATGTTTTTTCATAATGCCACGAACATATTATATGAGAGTTTGAACTGGAGTCTGGTTCTGCTACGTGTTGTGTTTGTATGTCTGCATATAACAGAAGAGTTTTGTACATTAGGATCAATCACCCAGGAAACTGCTTCTCTTGCTCTAGGACAGGAGATCCCCGCCCCTACTCCCACCCCGACTCCCAAGCTTATTCTTGGTACAGAAGACTTTTGGGATCTTTGGTACTTGCTTATGGACTCAGAAACGCATTTAAATCTTTATAGTGGTAATTCATCCAGGATGTGTGTGTTTTACAGTAGAAGGACATTTTAGAATATAGGTCCTGTCATTCCGGTGGAAATGTAGTCACCATGTTTAAATCATTAAAAAAAATAGTTTCTGTGACATAATAAACATATACATTAGTCTTTATCTCTGATTCTTTTTTTTTTACATTTTTAATGTTTTATTTATTTTTGAGACGGAGAGAGAGCATCAGCGGGGAGGGGCAGAGAGAGAGGGAGACACAGAATTGGATGTAGGCTCCAGGCTCTGAGCTATGAGCACAGAGCCCGACACAGGCTCAAAACCATGATCGTGAGATCATGACTTAAACCAAAGTCGGAAACCTAACCCACTGAGCCACCCAGGCACCCCTATCTCTGGTTCTTGACACAGAGCTTTTAAAACCCTGATAAATAGGAGTGCCAGGAGAATCATTTGTTCTAATAAAAATTGGTCTTTGAGCCTAGTTTCTGACACAGCCCTAAAATTCCTTGGAATTTCCTGGGTGATGCAAGTAACTTCTGTTCTACTGAGGCAACTCCTGGTGGATTCCTAGACGGGGCCTGGACAGCCAAAAGACCAAGTCATGACAAGAAGCTTAAAATATTCAGACCCACCTCCTCTTCTGTGGAGAGAGGGGAGTAGCTGGAAATGGAGTTAAAACCGATCATGCCTATGTGCCTATGTCTCTACACTTTGTTTTTAAACTACAAGGTCTGGAGGAACATGGATTGGGTTTTGGGTTGGTGATCCCATCTACAAGCCTGCGTGGTCATATCATACTTCAACTCCACAGACACAGAAGTTCCTGGGCTCTGGACCCTTCTAAAACTTAACCTGTGTATCTCTTTATCTTTATTATATCCTTTAAAATATCCTTTTTTATAAATTAGCAGTAGTAAGTAAACTGTTTTCCTGGGTCTGTGAACTCCTTATTGAACCCAATAAGATGGTAGGGACTTCTCTTTAAAAAAAAAAAAAAAGAAAGAAAAAGAAAAATGTTTACTTATTTTGAGAGAGAGCAGGCATAACTGTGAGTGGGGAGGGGCTGAGAGAGAGGGAGTGAGAGAATCCCAAGCAGGCTCCACAGCTCCACGCTGTCAGTGCAGAGCCCGATGCAGGGCTCAGTCTCACAAAGTGAATAGTAAGATCATGACCTGAGCCAAAATCAAGAGTTGGTCACTTTACCTACTGAGCCACTTAGGTGGGCATGTGAACCTCTGATCTGTACCCAAGTAGGACAGAAGTTGTGGGTAACCTGGGGACCTATAATTTGTGATCAGTATCTGAAGTGGGGGGCAATCTTAAGGGACTGAGCTCTTAATGTGTGGCGTCCAAGCTAACTCTGACTAGTGACAGAATTGAAATGAATTATAGGACACCTTGCTGGAATCAAAGAATCCGTTAGTGTTGGAAAAAACACTATCCTCTGGTCACAGAAGCGGTCTGGGTGAGTAGTGAATTTTTATAAAACACCTTCTTAAATGCAACTTAAAGGCACATAAACAACAATGAAGCAATGCATATTTTCTGTTCTCAGGCCTCAGTTCTTGATTATTTTACATCATCTGACACGCCATTACAATGAGTATCCTCCAGAAAATGCTTTGATGATTTTCCACTGTTGATTAAGTAAGACTCTTATGGGAGTGTGATGGACAAAATTACTTTTTCCAAAACGTATGTGTCGAAAACCTAATCTCCATGTGATTTTTATTTGGAAATATGGCCTTTAAAGAGATGATTAAGATGAAATGAGGTAATATGGATGGGTTCCTAATATGATAGGACTGGTGTCCTTATAAGAAGAGGAAGAGACATCACTGAGAAAAGACAACGTGAAGACAGAAGGAGAAGGCAGCCACCTGCAGGCAAGGAGAGAGAACTTAGGAGTAAGTCAGCTCTGTTGGCACTTCGATATTGGACTTCTAGCTCCTAGAAGTATAAGGAAATAATTTTTCTGAGCCACCAGTCTATGGTATTCTGTTATGACAGTCCTAGTTGATTAATACTGGTATGCTCCAGAACACAGAATTATAAAACATTTTCCAAATGTCCATATTAGTGTTCCTCAATCTGTGTGGCATGAATAGCACAGAAGTTCAGAA
Organism: Suricata suricatta; assembly: GCF_006229205.1. Lineage (NCBI taxonomy): Eukaryota > Metazoa > Chordata > Mammalia > Carnivora > Herpestidae > Suricata > Suricata suricatta. Next base: position 18,163,210 of record NC_043700.1, read on the forward strand.
ACAGGTGCCTGGGTGACTCAGTCAGTAAAGCATCTGATTTCAGCTCAGGTCACGATATCATGTCTTGTGAGTTCAAGCCCCACATCAGGCTGTCTGTTGTTGGTGCAGAGCATGCTTTAGGTCCTCTGTCTCCTTCTCTCTCTGCACCCCCACCCACTGGTTCATGCTCTCGCTCTCTCTCTCTCTCTCTCTCTCTCTCTCAAAAACAAATAAACATTTAAAAAAAGAAGTTCAAGATAAATTACTCCATTACAAAATTTTCATAGGTATAAAATTATTTCATAAAATACTATACTTCAATATACTTTTTTAATGAAGAAAATTAGTGGAGTTAATTCAAATAATAATAAAGACACTAATAATAACTATATATAAGTATGTAATAACATGGTATAATTATATAAGTTTTGGCCCTAATATTATAATAACATTTGAGAAGTATTTCTTCTATGCCAGTCCCTGTATACTTTTCATGCTTTCTTTACTATGAGAAAATTGAAGTGTGCAGAGACACTAATTAACTTATAAATGGTCCTAGAGTTAATAAACACCTAGGAATCTAGCACATCCTTAGGAATCACTTGGCAGTGTGACCTCCAGGGGAATACAATTCATCATATACTATGAAGCAGAAGAAAAATGATACCAAAACATGGACTGGGTCCAAGATCGCATTTATCAGTTGAATAAGCTAAATGCTAAGAAAGTTTAAGAAATATATTCAAGTTGAAACATCTAGTTTGCAGTAGAAGCAGAACTAGAACCCACATTGATTTAAAAATAGTCAAAAAATCCTTTTCCTTGCTATAAACTATGAAAAATCATAAATTTAAAAAATGATACTGAAATTAAAAGTATGTACCAATAACAGGGACAGTATAGGGAATATAGTCAATGATACTGTAATCGTGTTGTCTGGTGACAGGTAGCCACATGTGGGGTGAGCATAGGTTAGTGTGTAGAGAAGGTGAATCGCTACACTGTCTACCTGAAGCTAATGTAACATTGTGCATCAACTATACTCAAATTGAAAAAAATATATACTTATGTATGATAATGAAAAATGTGAGATATAACCAAAACAAATATCAGATGACAAAAATAATTTGTGATTTACTTTATTTGCAATTCTGGTAGTCAGATTTCGTATCATCGTAATAAGAACACTCAGCGTTTTAGAACATTTTATACCATTCATGCTTACACTAAAAAAAACTTACTCGGCGGAAAAAAGGAGAAGATGGTGGCAGAGTAGGAGGACCCTAGGATCGTCTAGTCCCATGACCACAAGTAGATAATTAGCAAATCATCCCAAATGCCCTAGAAATTGACTTCAAGACTGATAGAATAAATTCCACAACTAAAGGGAGAGGAAAGGCCACATCAAAGATGTGCCTAGACTGTACAGCCTACTGGGTTTCTGCTTTCATGGAATGAATTACAATTGATAGACCTAAAACCTTGTCATTAAAATAGTTTTCTTTTATGGAGCGCCTGGGGGGCTCAATTGGTTAAGCATCCAACTTCAGCTCAGGTCATGAGCTCACAGTTTGGGAGTTTGAGCCCCATATCAGGGTCTCTGCTGTCAGCACAGAGCCCACTTTTGAGCCTCTGTCCCCCTCTCTCTGCCCCTATCCTGTTCTCTCTGTCTCTCCCAAAATAAATAAATAAACTTTTCAAAATGTAAAAAAAAATTTCTTTGATAAAGTATATTCTCTGTTCACTGGTGAAAAATGCTGTCCTTCAGCATCTCCTCCCATTAGACAAACTTTTTAATAAAATAATTTAACATTAAAAAATTATTCAGAAAGAACTGATGTTGATAAAATATGGGTTGTAAACAAATTTTTAGTAAATAAATAAGAAATCATAAATAAAACTTCTCCATGATATCTTGAAGAAAAACAACTTGTAAAGTGTATATTGAGAGAATTTTGACTATGAAATATACATTTAAATATTCAGTTTACGTTCTCATTTGGAATTTTAAACTCCTTAAAATTTTTTTTTAATGATTTTTATTTTATTTTTGAGAGACAGAGACAGTGCGATCAGGGGAGGGTCAGAGAGAGAGAGGGAAACACAGGATCTGAAGCAGGCTCCAGGCTCTGAGCTAGCTGTCAGCACAGAGCCTTATGCGGGGCTCAAACCCATGAACCGTGAGATCATGACCTGAGCCAAAGTCAGATGCTTAACCAACTGAGCCACCCAGGCGCCCCTTAACTTCCTTTATATAAAAATTAAAGAATAAGAGTTATAAATTTAGGTTTTAAGGCCATGGAATGTCTTCTAAGCATGCACCTGAGCAGGAGAGGGGCAGAGAGAGAGAGAGAGAGAGAGAGAGAGAGAATATCTCAAGTTGGCTCTGTGCTCTATGTGGGGCTCTATCTCATAACTATGAGATCATGACCTGAGCCAAAATTAGGAGTTGGACACCTAACTGACTGAGCCACCCAGGTGCCCTGTTTGTTTTTCTGATTTAATCTTACAGGTGTTTCATCTTTTCTTCCCCCTTGTTATCTAACTCATATAGGATTTAGAGAGAATAATATTAGAGAATCAGTATGATTGGAATTTTCAAGGAAAAGGAAATCTATGAATCAATCCTGAAGAAAATCTTGATGAAATGTTTTCATCTCATTTAAAAGGTCATATTTGGAAAGAAGATAAAATATTTGGATAGAAACATGCTTTGCTTTTATTGTTGTAGGGAAGTTTCCTAGAAATGTAATGGATCCCAGATCATAGAGAGCTTTCTATTATAGCCAAGTCTCGTTAGATAAATGTTAAGTGGGCATCACATCTTCTTGGGGCCTGGGAATGCCACATGGAAATTATCATGCAGCTACCTGAAAGCTTCAAGCAGAAGAATGTGTATCCCTCCATTTTCATGTCTAATATTTATGAAGCTTATTAAATTATACCAGAAATCTAAAATCAGTTATATTGTTTTTATACAATGTCCTTTGTATAATATCCAATATACTGTTATATTGTGTTACTGATAATACTAAGCTAATAGTCCCCAAACTTTCAACTTGAATCTTAAAATATAACATCTATATAAAATTAATAGATATCCCATTAGTAGTTAATCATTCTTTAAAACATTACTAGGAATAATGTAAAATATAAGATTGGAATATTCCCCATGACTAGAGATGCAAAAACTCTCAAATATTACAAAATTAATTAAATAGCACATTAAACAGGTGATATACCATGATCAAGTGGGATTTATTCCTGGGATATAAGAATAGTTCAACATATGCAAAACAGTAAATGTGATACACCACATTAACAGACTAAAAGATAAAAAGCATATGATCATCTCAGTAGATACAGAAAAAGCATCTGACAAAATACAACCTTGTGTCATGATAAAAACACAGAACAAATTGTATATAGAAGGAACAGATCTCAGCATATTATGACTGTATAGGACAAACCCAGAGCCAACATCATACTCAAAGATAAAATGATAAAAAGATCAGGAACAAGACAAGGGTGCCCACTCTTAACATTCCTATGAAATAAAATGTTGGAAGTCCTAGCTAGAATAATTAATTAGGCAAGAAAATGATATAAGGCAATAAGAAAGAAATAAGTAAAATTATATTTGTTTGCAAGATATAAATCTATAGAAAATCTTAAAGATGCCACCAAAAACTACTATAACTAATCAACACATTTGACAAACTTTGCAGGATATAAAATCAACATACAGAGGCACCTGCATGGCTCAGTCTGTTGAATGCCTGACTCTTGATTTTGGCTCAGGTCATAATCTCACAGTTCATGATTTTGAGCCCCACATCTGGCTCTGTGCTGATCGGGTGGAGCCTGATTAGGATTCTCTCTTTCCCTTCTTCTCTCTCTCAAATAAATAAATAAACATAAGAAATACAGAAAAGAGTTGTGCTTCTATACAGTAACAATGGAATGTCTGAAAAAGATATAAATAACCTCATTCACAATAGCATCAACACTAAAATACTTGGAAATAATTTAACCAAGGAGGTGAAAGATCTATATACTGAAAACTTTAAGATTTTGATGGAAAACAAGGAAGAAGACACAAATAAATGGAATGATATCCTGTATTTATAGATTAGAAGAATTAATGTAGTTAAAATGCCCATACTAACCAAACCCATCTCCAGGTTCAGTGCAATCCCTATCAAAATTCCACTGGAGTTTTTCATAGAGAAATAAGCCTAAAATTTGTGTGAAGCCACAACAGGTCTCTGACTAGATAAAACAATCCTGAGGAAAAAGAACAGAGCCAGCGGCATCATACTTTCTGATTTCAAATAATATTACAAAGTTACAGTAGTCAAAACAGCATGATTTTGGCATAAAAATAGACACCTAGACCAATGGAATAGAATCAAGAACCCAAATATGTATCTCCTCCCTTGTACCATCAACCAATACTGGACAAGGGAGCCAAGAAGACTCAGTGAGAAAAGGAATACTTTCTTCAGTAAATGTTGTTAGAAAAACTGGATAACCAATGAATAGAATGACACTTAACTCCTATTTCACTCCACTCACAAAAATAACTTGAAATATATTAAGGACTTAAACATAAACCTGAAACCATAAAACTCCTAGAATAACACATAAAGGAAAAGCATCTTGGCATTCATCTTGGCAGCAATTACCTGGATATAACAGCAAAAGCATAAGCAACAAAAGCAAAAATTAAGGAGTGGGACAGTATCAAATTAAAAACTTCTGCACAGAAAAAGAAAGCATTAAAATCTAAAGGCAATCTATGGAATGGGACAAAATATTTGCCAACCATGTATTATATACAGGGTTGATATTCAAAACATTTAGAGAACTAATACAACTCAATATTAGAAAAACAACCCAATTCAAAAATCAAGAGAGGAACCGACTAGACATTTTTTCCAAAGAAGATGTACAAATGGGAAGCAGGTACATGAAAAGATGCTCAACATCACAAATCATCAGGAACAGGCAAATCAAAGTCATTATGAGATACCAACTTACCCGTTAGAATGGCTGTCAACAAAAGACAAAAGACAAGAGACCACAAATGTTGGCGATGGTGTAAAGAAAAGGGAACCCTTGTGTACTGTTGGTGGAAATGTAAATTGGTGGAGTCAGTATGGAAAATAGTATGGAGTGTCCTCAAAAAATTAAAACAGAATTACCATATGATCCAGCAATCTCACTCCTGGGTATTTATCCAAAGGAAATAAAAGAGGATCTTGAAGAGAAATCTGCACCTCCACGCTTATTATAGTACTATTCACAATGGCCAAGAAATAGAAACAACTTAAGTGTCCCTCAATGGGTGAATGGATAAAGAAGATGTGGTAGGTATATATATCTATATACATACACACAATGAAAAATGTTTTAGCTGCAAGAAAGAAGGAAATTCTATCAATTATGACAACTTGGATCAATTTCCACTACATTATATTAAGTAAAATAAGTCAGACAGAGAAAGACAAATACTATATGGATCACTTACATGTAGACTCTATAGAAGCCTAACTCAGATAAACCACAGTGATAAACTATAGTGGTGATTATCAGGGGTTGACTTGGGGGAATAGGGGAGATATTGGCCAGAGGGTACAAACTTCCAGTTGTAAGATTAACAAGTTCTGAGTATCATATAAGTATGGTGATTATAGATAAGAATACTGTATTATATACTTTAAAGTTGCTAGGATAGTAGATCTTAACTCTCCACAACAGGAGAAATGGTAATTATGTGATGAAATGGAGCTAATTCTATGGTGGTAAGTATTTTGTAGCATATAAATGTATCAGATCGATAGTTGTATACCTTAAACTTACACAATGTTGAATCACAATATTGTACACTTGAAACTAATACTATATTGTATGTTAACTAACTGGAATTTAAATAAAGACTTAGGGGCGCCTGAGTGGCTCAGTCGGTTAACCGGCTTCGGCTCGGGTCACGATCTCACAGTTTGTGGGTTCGAGCCCTGCATCGGGCTCTGTGCTGACAGCTCAGAGCCTGGAGCCTGCTTCGGATTCTGTGTCTCCCTCTCTCTCTGACCCTCCCCTGCTCGCACTGTCTCTCTCTGTCTCCCAAAAATAAATAAAAACCTTAAAAATAAATAAATAAATAAAGACTTAAAAAAGAAAAACAATAAAATCAGCTCTCCCTCTTTATGGATTTTTCTTTCCTTTTGATTGCAAATTCAAAGATAACATACCACTGACCTCTTTTATGTGAAATATTTCTGCGTCTAAAGGAAAATTGTATCAGGGAAGTTCTATGTACATAGTTAAGATTGCATTTACCAACACTAATAAATAATGTAAAAAAAATCCATGAATATTGATTTCAGAAAACCTTCTCTTTTAGAGATGAACCACAAGTATAAGTTGAAGAGCAGTTCTTTTGAAATGCAGGACCAGAGGGGATGAGCAGGATATGTAGTTGCAAATATTAAACTTGTTTTTTTCATTTAGAGAAGGTAATTGGTTTTCACATATAGTTATTATGTAAAGAAGGATTTGTAAATGACTGTTATTCTGTGACCCTCTGCCATTTACTGGAATAATTTTTTAAACAGGTTATAATTCATTGACTTCTTAATGTTAATTAAAAACATTTTTAATGTTTACTTATTTTTGAGAGAGAGACAGAGTGCAAGCAGGAGAGGGGCAGAGAGAGAGGGAGACACAGAATCCCAAGCAGGCTCCAGGCTCTGAGCTGTCAGCCCAGAGCCTGATGTGGGGCTCAAACTCTGGAACCATAAGATCATGAACGGAGCCAAAGTCAGACATTTAACCAACTGAGCCACTCAGGTGCCCCTGAATATTAATTTTGAAGAAAGAGCTTTTTTCTGCGAAAATAAAATATTTGGAAAACAAAGGTGGGGTTTTAAAAATAATTTTTTAAAATATTAAGTAAATTTAAGTTTACATCACTATCCACTTGGTTAGATAAAGAGGTGGTAATTATAAAAAGACATGGAGAAACCTCAAAAATACAATGTGAGTCAATGCTTTTGAGGACAGTAGAACTATGTTTGGTAAGATTTCTCAGCTATGAGCTCAGATACAACTGTTCTATGTATAAGTCTGTGTAATCCTACCTTAAAATCTTCATCTTTCATATTCTTTTTTTCCTCCTGGGAATGGAATGACATCACATCATCAACATATTAAAATCTAAACCACTGACACATCATCTACAGTTTACCTCCCTCAACTTCTTCGGCAGGTCTTCTCAGATGTTAGCCATAACTTGATCATAATACTATACTTACTATATCCCACTCCACCCACTGCACTTGACTGTGAGCACTTTGTAAAAAATTTTTATAATGTTTTTTATTTATTTTTGAGACAGAGAGAGACAGAGCATGAACAGGGAGGGGCAGAGAGAGAGAGAGAGAGACCAGAATCAGAAACAGTCTCCAGGCTCTGAGCTGTCCCCACAGAGCCCGATGCGGGGCTGGAACCCATGAAGAAGAGATCATGACCTGAGCCGAAGTCAGAGGCTTAACCGACTGAGCCACCCAGGTACCCCTGTAAGCACTTTAAAAAAATGTTTATATACTTACTTTGAGAGAAAGAGAGAGAGAGAGGAGGGGCAGAGAGAGAGAGAGAGAGAGAGAGAGAGAAAATTCCAAGCAGGTTCTCCTCTGTCAGCACAGAGCACACGTGGGCGTGGAACTCAGGAACTGTGAGATGAAGACCTGAGTCTGAGCCAAAATGAAGAGTCAGATGCTTAATGGAGCCAGCCACCCCAGGGGCCCACCTGTAAGCACTTTAAAATCAGAAATACCATTTGCCTTCAACATCCTAATCAAGTGCCTGTCGTGGCTTGGCCAATTCTGATTCTCCGCATGGTATGTTCACACGTATGTACGGTTTGTTTGTTATCTTTATCCCTGTCTCCTTCACACTGGTGTTTCACCTGCCTCATCAATAATTGTAAAAGTACAAATTCCCAGCCTTTTATTAAAATTAAGATGGCTTAGATTTGTATAAGGGGCTCAAAATTATTCAAATCCAGAATTGTGGACACTCTATTTGAACACGCTTTCCTCATTACTTAGAAAGAGGTGCTGAGTACCACGAAACGTTAATGACCTGTGGATTGCTGACTGGGATTGACTGGAACCTATCTAACAAACTATTTTCAAACAATCAAAATAAATCACTTAAATTACATCGCCTCGTCTGGGTATGTTATTTTTAGTCACAGGTATAATAAAATTTCCCAGTAGGTTTTAGAGAAAATGGGAGCATCTCCTTGTGGCTTGCTAAGCATCCCAGAGATCATGAATTAATGTTGGATACAGCAATCAAACTTGCAAATACTGGCAACAGCCTTAATTTTCTAGTTAGAATTCGTTGTGGGTGGGCAGGTCAATCACTGCCATTTAAATCCTCACACCTGTGTATCTTCACCGTTTGGATCAATGACAAATTTAAAAGCAAAACAAGTTTTACCCCCAGAAAAATGCAACCCTTGAAATGACAAGTGACAAATTCTACAAAGGAAAGTGCTGTCTTGTGGTGTTCTTTTTTTTTTTTAAGAAGGATTTATGTTTACTGTAGGCAAGTGCACGTGCCTCCGCATACTGATGAGATCTCAGGTGCAGTGTCATTGAACTTGAGAAAGCAAAGCTTGCAAAATGGAGGAATGCAGTTAAGTAAAACTGCTGCAGATTGCAACCACCTGCTCTCAGGCTGGCTCAGCCAGTGCGGGAAGCGTATTTCCAAGTTTTCAGAAAACAGATCGACCGCTACTCTTACTCTCACAGAATACTGATGAGTGAAACGGTTCTTAAATTAACCTGAATTTCACTATCAATCTCTACTCAAGAGAGAAAGACAAAAAAAAAAAAAAAAAGAGAGAGAGAAAGATGTGAGTGAAGGTTCATGCTCAAAGTAGAATGTCTCTGTGTGTGTGCGTGCGTGTGTGTGTGCGTGTGTGTGTGTGTGTGTGTGTGTAGGGTCATTGGTCAGTGGAATCATTCACAGAATAGCTGAAGTTTATAGGATATTGTATTTTAGCAACTTAATTTAAGAGATATATACTAAAATGTTAACCGTGGATTACGTGATACCAGTTATTAATACCAGAATGTAAGTTTTATCACAGTGAGCAATTTTCTACGTTGTTCACAGCTGTACCCTCAGTATTAAGAAAAATGCTGATCTCATGGAAGGTATTTAATAATATTTGGTAGAATAACTGAATGTATGTTTCCAAGTTTATCTGGTTCTTTATAAATGTCTTCCCCTTTCATTTATATTAATGTCTTATTATACTTCTACTCAGAAACCCACAAAATTCAAAATAATTCATCCTACCAAGTGCCAGGTACTTTCACATACAACATATTACTTAATGCTCATAAAAGTTTATCACATTTCTTATTTTACAAATAAACACAGTAAGACTCAAAAGTTATTCAAAGAAAAATCAAAGATTAGTTAGTAAATATTGGATTTTGGTCTTAAGCCACTTGATAGTGTTTATAAAATTTAGGTATCACACATATCCTGGCTCCTGTTTTGACTATTGCATTTTGTTCATTTCTTCAACTAAAGTTGTACATCTAAAGTTTATCCACTTTGAGTTTAGTTTTTTTTAAATTCTATTCCATATCGTGTATTTGCTCATTTATAATTTATACCCACTTACTTTCACGAGGAATGAGAAGCATGTGCTCCTCACTCCACAGTCTTCACCAAAGGGACTACAAGACCTGGCTGGTGTCCAGAACTCAATCCAGAGCATCAGGGACGAAGGCCCAAAGGAGTGGTCTGTCTCATCCCACATAACATGTGACAGTGGAAACAGCTGATAACAAGAGTCTCTTGGAAAGCAGGATAGTGGAGACCCAGTAAAAGAAGAAACACAGGGGCGCCTGGGTGGCTCAGTCAGTTAAGTGTTCGGCTTCGGCTCAGGTCATGATCTCATGGTTTGTAGGTTCAAGCCCCGTGTCGGGCTCTGTGCTGACAGCTAACTCAGAGCCTGGAGCCTGCTTTGGATTCTGTGTCTCCCGCTCTCTCTCTCTCTCTCTCTCTCTCTCTCTCTCTCTCTCTCTCTCTCTCTCTGACCCTCCCCTGCTCACACTGTCTCTCTCTGTCTCCCAAAAATAAATAAAACACATTAAAAAATTAAAAAAAAAACCAGACACACATATACCCCTTTGAAAAAAAAATATATATATACACACATATGTATGTATATATTTATGTATATTTTTGAAAAATAAAACATAAACAAAAGAGAGAGAATAGTATAATAAAACTGTTGCATCTATCAGCTTCAGTAATTACCAAACTATAGTTAATCTTATTTTATCAACATTGCCCTCTGCCCTCCCCTTTTCTCTTCCCCCTGGATTATTATGAAACATGTTCTCAACAATATATGATTTCATCTGTGAATATCTCAGTATGCAACTCAAAATAAGGGTAATTCTTTAATATAATTAAACAGCCTAGCACTTTTTATGTATCTCATACTAGTTTAGGTTTATTTGATGGAATCAGGATCAGATCGGATCCATATGTGCAACTCACTGATATGTTCTGTAAATCTCTTTTGATCTTTAGGTTTCTCTGCCCATTTCTTTTTTCCTTGTGATTTTTTAAATGTATTTATTTTTTGTCTTGTGGAATTTTCCATCCACTGGATTTTTTTCCAGCAGAATTTTTTCCCCGCGATGTCATTCATTATGTCCTTTGTTACCTGTATTTCCTGTAAATTCTTTCTAAATCTAGAGGCTTAATCAAATCCTGGTCTGGTATTTTCACAAAAAAGTTTGTAAGCGGTGGGAGCCATCGGGAAGCATGCTTGGGATGGCTTTCGTGATGACGGCAGCCATTAATGACCCACGCCCGAACCCATTATTGTATTAGGTGTCTCCAAGTGGTAATCTTATTCTATCACTTCTTTTTTCACTAGTTACTGAGAATACATCTGGAAAGAGAGGCAATCCCCTCTGTCTGCATACCCTGGAGAGGTTTATATAGGAAAGACAGAATGAAAGCTCCATTATTGCAAACTGAGACATGTTTGAGGGTAAAAGGGGCGCCAGATTCACAACGATGCCAGAGCAAAATGGGTAAATTTGGGAAGTTCCAAGCAAGATAGAACACGGGGCTGCTATGTACACAACTCACTGTTATTTTATAAAAATACACACATACACTTTTTCCCCCACCAGCATACAACATGCATATGGTGGGACTAAAATATACTCAAACATGGCTATTTCGTAGTCTCCGACTTTATGGAACTCTTTGAGAGACATACTAAGATAGAAGTGCACCCAGAGCTTTAGGGGCCAAAATAACAGAGAGTTGAAAGGTTGTAAATGGTTCTGCCCACATTCCATTTATCAGAATTCAGGCACACGCCCAACCCTTCCCCCACCATGTCCTTCCAAATAAGGGAGGCTGGGAAGTATTCTGGCTATTTTCCCAGAAGGAAGTTGTAAAAGGATGATGAACAATTAAGCAAATTATACAGCATGCTGTTTTTTTTTCAGTAAAAAAATGAATTCTGAATATATGGAATTTATTATAAGATACTCATGAATGTGTACATGCAAATTCATGATAATATTAGTTTCAGATTTTTTCAGGCAGAATTCAGATACATAGTTTCTAAAGTTTAATTACATAACCTCATCTTTAAAGGGCTAGGACTATTTTGGTAACTAGGAATACGATCTTGGTAATCTGCCAGGCCCATACATAAATTAATGTGATGTTTAAAATAAAAGCTTAAAATGAAGCAAAAATTGTTTTGTTAGCTTAGGGCCTCCAAATGTTCTATTTTTCATGGTTTACATGGATGTTTTCTTTTTTGTTGGTTTGTTTTTGTGTTTAAATCCGAAGTGCTGAGGCGCCTGGATGGTTCAGTCGGTTGAGTATCCGACTTTGGCTCAGGTCATGATCTTGAGGTTCACAAATTCGAGCCACATGACGGGCTCTGTGCTGACAACTTGGAGCCTGGAGCCTGCTTCGGATTCTGTGTCTCCCTCTCTCTCTGCCCCTCCCTTGCTAGTGCTCTTTCTCTCAAAAATAAATTAACATCAAAAAATTTGAAAACAGGGGCACCTGTGTGGCTCAGTTGGTTAAGCAACGGACTTCAGCTCAGGTCATGATCTCATGGTTCGTGGGTTCAAGCCCCATGTTGGGCTCTGTGCTGACAGCTCAGAGCCTGGAGCCTGCTTCTGATTCTGTGTCTCCTTCTCTCTCTGACCCTCCCCCCCTCACACTCTGTGTGTGTGTCTCTCTCAAAAATAAATAAATGTTAAAAATATTTAATAATAAAAAAATTAAAAACAAATTTACATCCAAAGTCCTTTTCTTTCACAAACTTAAATATATACTTACCAGTTTAACATTTCCATTACATCATAAAACACTTCACATGATTGAACTTCAGTTAGAGTAACCTTTAACCACTAGGTCATTAGAATCAATACAGTAATACGACATGGGATGTACCTTCTCATTTCAGCTAAACTAGCTGGGTAGGTCATTCATCTTATTTGAAAGTGGATCTTTATAAAGTCATTGTTACAAGAGTGTTCTATCAACATGATTTTATCTTCTTGTAAAACCTTATCAAGAAATGGGTATTTTAGATTTGATGTGAGTCCATGGCAGAGAAGCAAGGGAAACAAGGGCATTAACTGCTAAGTGAGGTCTCACCACCTACAACCTATGGTCCATTCTTACAACGATGACAGTGTACATCAGCTGCTGGGCTCCGTTTGAAAACAGAATTTATTATAGAGTTGGGACTATTTCTCAGCTTAAAGTAGATTGATATTTAACTGCATGTGGGAATAGCAATAAATCATGCTAGATCAAAGGTCTACAAGTTAATAGCTAAAAAAAGATTGGAGTCTTTTCTTTCATTTTAGACTAAACTCTCTCGAGTATATGCAGTGTAATAGAGGCAGATAACTATGTCCATATACAAATTGTGTTGTGTTTTACGTCCAGACTTTGAAACCCCTGCTCAACATTTCCCTTCAGGTTCAATTCCTGAACCTGACACTTATAAATTTAAGAATCAAATTGTAGATCATTTTAAGCTGCATATAAGGCTGAATTGTGAACTCACGGTGAATGGAAATTTTCAGTACACATTTGTTCATACAGAAGAAAATGGAATGAGGCTTTTTGCCATTTGATTTAAGAGGAAATCAAATATTGTAGAATGGATTTGAAGATGCAAACTGATTTTAATTGAGTTCTCATCAACTTCTACCACTGACAGACATGTGGTTAGGTGATACAATGCATGAGATTTTGAATGTTTCCTTAAAAAAGAATTTGTATGTAATTTGATACTTGAATATTCTGAAAACTTATATTTTGGCTATGTTTCCTCACAGAGGGAAATGGAACACTAATGCCATAATAGACTAATTAATCAAATTAAATACCAGAATGCTTTCAATTCCCCACGGCCCTCTTTGTTCAGACCATGTTTAAAGACTCTAGAACAATGCTCTATCTTGAAAAAGAGAGAACATTATATACATTGCTTAAGATTTCGTAAAGTCAATTCTAATACTCCTACATGGATTAAGGGCTACATTAAGAAATGCTACTAAAATAATGATATTTTCAATTATGGAACCCAGTTTTGATCTAGGCCCCAAATTATTCCAGATCCAAACGTGAAGCTGTTTCTAAAGTAGAGAGTATCTAGGGTAGGGGATATCTAAAATACTCTGAAAATTATTTACTCGACATCCTCCCTTTTCTTAGTGACATTTTAAGTGAATGTATGGATGTCTGCATAGTTTTCCCAAATTATTTAACCAGAAATTTCCTAATTTGAAAGGAAAAGCAGAAATCAGTTTATCCTTAGGATTTTTGTGCATCAAATAAATAATAAATTAGTAGAAGTTTCTAGGAAGTTTATCGTGGCTCCCCTCCTCCTCCATAATCAACTAATGTCTTGTCATGAGCTTCTCAATCCAAGAAGACACAAGAAAAGTATTACCTGACAGGTAATTCTTTTTTACATGGACGAGTGAGCCTTGTGCTGGAGGACCATTCTCCTTAAAAAATATCAGCCAAACTGCAGCATTGGCAACGTATATTGAAGGACAAAGCAAAGCCTCATTGGTAATTTGAATGATTTCTCTTAGTTGTGTTTACCAAATTATATTTGATATTTTTTAATGTGGTGATTTTTTTTAAGAATGCTTATGCTTTTATAATGCATGGGAAGTCTTTGGATTATGAAGAAAAAGGGACAGTCCATTCCACAAGTGAGGACATTAAACTCATGTCAGGGCTTGGTAAGACACATTGAGGCCATGATTATTAGGTCTCTGTGCTGGAATGAAGGCTCAGTTTATATGAATAATGAAAAATGCATGATAAACACCAGTAATACCACTTACAGGTTCTGGAATTTTTCTTTAAGAACAAAGGACACATAGAGATACTTGAGTCACAGGTGATGTGATGAGAGAGAGGTTTGCCAAAGAGTACTCTGACAGTTGTATGAAAAGTGTGTTGGACTAGAAGAGACTGGAACCTAGGAGATTAGTAATATACTTTTATTATAAAATATAGTTAAAGGAGCCTATGGTATTGGTCATAAGAATAAAAACATTGGACTAAATGTAATAAATATAATTAAAGAGGTTCCTGCTGGCTCAGTCAGTTAAGTGTCTGACTCTTGATTTCGGTTCAGGTCATCATCTCACAGTTTGTGTGTTTGAGCCCCATGTCAGGCTCCACACTAGTCTGTCTGGAATTCTCTATCTCTCTCCCTCACTCTCTGTCCCTCTCCTGTTCATGTTCTCTCTCAAAATAAGTAAATACATTAAAATAAAAGAAATATAACTAAAGAAGATGCCACTAAATGACTGAATGGACTTAATATTTGGAGTTGATAACTCTAAAATATTTATTACACCTCTATTGTCAGGAAAAGTATACTGTTGTAGACAGAAATCATTATAGCAGACACCAAATATTAAGAAATGAAATAATCAATTAAACAGGTGAATTGTAAAGAAAAAACTATGTGGTTCATACCTTGTTGCAACATTTCACTGCTGAGGAACATTGACCAATGACAGTGTTTATAAGATTCTTCTTCTTAAACAATACAATGGAATAGTTACAGTGCCTGCCAGTAAGGTTTATTGTGAGGCTTACTGTTTACTAACAAATAGAGCCCATGTAAAGTGCTTGACTCATGACGTCTCAATAAACGTTTGTAACTCCCATTGTTGCTAAAGTGCTGGTGGTTATCCTTGTATCTCTGGAGACCAGGGAGATAATCCACTATGAGAAAAACTGAAGTATGATTTAAGATTTATTCATCCTGCTGAAGAGTCAAACAGGCTGCTGGAGATACACAATCATTTTGCAGGGCTGGTACACAGCTTGAGATGTTGAAATGAGAAGAATTATTAGGGATAAAAGTTCACATTATGGAACTGACTTCCTTTTACTAGGATGAGGTAAAATGAAGACAGGAGTCAAATTTCTAGTTTTTCTTCACAAAAGAACTGGTTAAATGGCAGGCACACATCAGGAATTCAGACAACCAACACTTAAATAAAGAATCTAGAAACCCATGTGCCGATACAACCACCATCCTTCCTCAACGAGGTCATCATTCCTCCAGATGTTTCCTTTACAAATTTTTCTTATCTAATATGCTTTAGAAATCTATTAAGAGTTCTGTAAAGTTCTGCAGGAATCTTGTTTACTTAAGCCAGAATTCCCAAAGTCATTCAAATAAATTCTCCCTTCTTCCCTATTATATTTAATAGTAATCTGAGCTATTGGTATACTAAGGGACAGACTTGCTATATTTATTGGTCAGAATCTTTTCCAACCCAGACAAACCTTTGGTGCAGGGAGAGATAATCAGCTTGTTTTATACTTTGCACAAAGTAGATAATTCCTCAATAATCCTCAAATTCCTCTGAATCAAAGATCACACAGAGTTACTGATCCCACAATTAGCCTGTTGGCCCTTGCCTCCATTTTTGTCTTTTGTGTCTGTTTTTGTCTGTCTGTGACTCATGACCTTGAACTTATCCATATCTTGATGCAAAGTTCTGCTCACCCCTTCCCCTGCTGAATTCAGACAAACCATTCCTCCAAGATGTGTTTTGTGACTGCTTTGTATATAATGATACAAAACAGAAGGGGCAAATAGTGATCTAAGTGTACAAAATTGTAAGGTTCATATATTTTTCCACAAGTTTAAATCTGTAATACAGAGCTAAGAGTTGGAGCACCCAGCAAGAGGTGTTAGAATCTGCAAGGGACCATTCCTACTTACTCTCTGTTGAAGTACAGGCCTAACCATACATGCAAGGAACCATTCTCTCTGGGAAATGACCATGACATCCCTCCCACTCTAAAACTTCTCTCTGGCACCTTTCAAGGGTTATAATGAAGTTAGTGTCAGCCATCATTCCTTGTTGCTATGCAGAATGGATTTTGAAACTAAGGAAAGAACAACAATTCATGGAGAAAATTTCAGAATGAAAGACCTTTCTACCACTCACTCAGCATTAGTTAAACTGATAGATAGATAGAGATATATAGATACAGATATAAATGTAGATATATATAAATATGTAAAGACAGTACTGCTCAAATAACCACTTTCAAAACTGCCTGAAATACATACCTTAGAATAATGCAAATTCTACATTAGACATATTGTTTCATGAAAACATGATAAACTTTTAGAGAGGCATAAAATTTTTATCACTTTTGTAAACACAAAGTAATCTAGGGCCACTCTGTCAGTACAACCTCAAATGATAGTACAACATGGTCTAACAAACAGTCTGTGTATCTGTTTCCTAGTGAATTTTGAATTTTCAATGCATCAGCTTATGTTATTTCAGATGTCTCTGTGTGTGTGTATGTGTGTGTGTTAGGTACCCAGCCCATAATAAGCAATAGATTCGTAGTAGCTATTTTTATTCGATCTGCCAAAAATTTTAGAATAATACAGTTATAGCATCAAGACCACTTGGAAAAGACATGATGCTTGGACCTTATCTAATTTATTCTGGAATGTTGAGATGCCAATTTTGAAAGTTGTAAGGAACCAAAGCAACGCATTTCTGTACAAGAAACTTAGTTAAAATGTTATAAGACATATTTGAATATCCAACACATAGACTGGTTGTAATAGTATCTGATGGGGGCGCCTGGGTGGCTCAGTCGGTTGAGCGTCCGACTTTGGCTCAGGTCATGATCTCATGGGTCATGGGTTTGAGCCCCACGTTGGGCTCTATCCTGACTGCTAGCTCAGAAGTGGCAGCCTGCTTCAGATTCTGTGTCATTTTCTTTCTCTGCCCCTCCCCTGTTCACACTTTGTCTCTCTCTGTCTCTCAAAAATAAATAAATGTAAAATAAATAGTATCTGTTATGATAATATATGTTTAGATGAATAGATTGCTTTATTGTCATTCTAAACATTTCCATAGACCAAGTTGTCTATGTGACTGGAGTTTGGGGAAATGAAGACTGACAATATTTAGTGATTATGTAATCTGACATTCTTTGGCTCAATAAGGCCTCATACACTTCAAGTAAAGCAGTTGAAATCACAGAAGAAATAATGTCCAAAGGACCATGTTTTAAAAGATGTACTACAAAGTTTTCTGCTACTATTTACTTGGTAGAATATAACTGCAGAGCTTTTAGCAGGTATTTTATGACTAAATTTATGAAAATCATCCTGGTGTAGTCAGGGGAGTGGATTAGTATGGGGAGGAGATTAGAGTCTGCACGCCAAACTAAGTTAGAAATGTGTTCCTGGCTTTCTCTAGGTGACTTACAGTAATGGAAACTAATAATATTTATATAAAACTGATGTTTACTAAACAGAACATCCACAGACAAACCTGGCAATTTAATTAAAAAGAAGTTTTATCAGAAAATATTTGGCTAAAGGTAAAAGGAAAACAACTCAAATTAACTTAAATGGTGTAGTTACAATGTATTAGCTCACAAAACAGTAGTTTCAGAGGCAAGGTATTCCTGGGGTTGTAGTGCCTGAATGTTTTTCACTTTGGTGAATTCCCTTGGCTCTACTCTTTTTTTTTTTTTTTTCCAGAGCAAGCAAGAGAGGGGCAAAGGCTCTGTCAAGGGCTCTGTACTGACGGGCTGACAGCCGTGAGCCTGATGAGGGGCTCGAACTCACGAACTGTGAGCTCCTGACCTGAGCCAAAGTTGGATACTCAACCTACTGAGCCACTCAGGTGTCCTTATATTCTTTTCTCCATTTGACTCATTTTCAGAATGGCTGAAGCAACTCCAAGAATCTCATCTAGACATAGCAGAGGTATAAAAAAACCACCTCTTTTAGTATCTTCTTATGATTGAGAAAACCTTTTGTAAAAGTCCCCCTCCTGTCTTACTTAAATTTATCCTTAAGTTTCATTGACCAGAAATGAGTTAGTGAGTTTTAAGTCCATCCCCATCAGAGACACTGACAAAAACAATAGAATTATAATGATTGGCTTTGACAAGTGGGTTGTGTCCATGAGCTATAAATAGGGTGCCACTCTCTAAGGGTGAGTGACTGAAAAATGAATTATGGCTTCTATACTGTCATGAACAGTCAACTAATACATATCATAATTGGAAGGGGTGCTTTATCTGGAAAGCAGAACTTTCTCTTCTACTAGCTTCTGGTGGTTTCCAAAACTCTAATATTGTTAAGACCATATTTCCAATCAGATCTTTACAGCTACATACTTTTTTCAGAGTAATTATGGAATAGCATTTTCCTTTTCTTCCCTTTTAAAACGTTCTACTCTCTCTTGAATATATCCTTTTCTAAAGCAAACTGGTTGACTCAGTCAAATATAGCCATTTTCAGAGCACTGGATGGCTCAGTTGATTACAAGTCTGATCTGGGTTTCAGCTCAGTTCATGATCTCACAGTTTGTGGGTTTGAGACCCACATCTGTGTATATTATATATATATATATATCATATATAATATATATTATCATCATTTTAAGATAAACCATTTGATTATCACTTTCTTTCCCAAATTTTATAAATGATATAATGAGAAACACAATGGAAACTTAAGACATTTTAATATTATCTTTTATGAGACCATGGTGGTGGGGAAACAGTGGTTCTTTAATTGTATTCTGTCTGAAATCAAAATTGACATATAAACAGTCTAGTGGGTTTTCAAGTTGCTGAGGAGTTGTTCTTCTCTACTTTTTCTCAGTAATCATCTTTACCCTCAATCCACTACTCTCTGTGACATAAATTCTAAACATGCCTTATTAAGTGAAAAACAGAGAATGAGCTTGAAACTAATCCTATTTGATAAAATTAGCAGTGAATGTACATAGAGGTAAAGAACATTGGTAATACATTAAGACTTATAATGTTATTTTCAGTAATTACAAACACTGTGTTCCTCCTAAATATGCTCCATAAGCATTGTGAATATATAAATGGTTTATTTGGCATTTCAGCTTCTATCATAGAAGAAACAATAAAATGAAGATACTTGTATCTCTTAAGGCAACACATTAATACCTAAGTATGAGTTGTATAAAGTAGTTCAATTTGAAGGAAAAGAGTAGCAGATTGAACAATATTAGTGACATCAATTACAAAATATGATTTGGGGAATTAAAAGAAAACATAGTTAAGACAGCTGAAGATAGAATAGAGAAAGAAATGAAGGAAGGGGAGAGAGAAGGAATGGATAGAGGAAAAGAGAAAGAAATGGAGGAAGAAAGGAAGAGACTTACTTGGTTATATGTCTTACTTTGTGAAGGTGCTCTAGCACATGAAGTTTGGTATGAGGCTTTACTAATTTATTTGCATATATTTTGTGGCCAGAACCTACAAATATATTGCATGCTTGGAATCAATCAATTAAACAATAAATAAGTTCTCCCAGATTATCCATTGCAATCATATTACTTAATATTCAGTTGAAGTTCCACATAGAAACGAATGACCCTTGAGAAAGCACTGTCATGGTTTTTACATTCAATATTGGGGCATTAAAAAAAATACAGGTATTTCTCCAACTAAAAAACTAAAACAAAAAAGAAATGAATGACTCAAATATCCATAGTAAATATTACAGAGAATGGAGCAAAAAGATGATATCACCTAATGTGCTAGTTTTCTGATTATTGTCAAATAAAATTATAGGGCAAGCAACTGATTACAAGGGACAGATATTCTGAGAATGCAAAATATATAAATACAATGGGATCTCATTATTCATGAATCTGTTAATTCATTATTTGTCTTCTTTTTTCTGCCTTTTTAGTTAATAGATTCCTCCAGTGCCTTAAACTGTCACCCAAAACTCACTTCTATCACCCTTCAATCTCCTAGGAGATTTTGCCAATTTCCAAGAGACTGGATAGTGAGGAGATAAAAAAGGAAAAGCCTATAAAGAATATTGGAAGAAAAGGACATAGAATTCATGTGAACTTTCATACTTTAAAGACCTATCCAGATCATTAAAAGAGCAAGTCTTAGCCAAGATTTTTTTTTAATGTTTTCAAAATAATCCATGTTACAAAGGCTGAATCTATCTGAAACTGCATGGTTGACAATTTCAAAAATTGTTTCGGTAGAGATCAAGTAAATAAAACATCTGACACATCTTGTAGAAGACTTTTCCTTTGTCTGAAAGCTGGCGCTGTCTGAAAATATTTCATCTGCTACGGTGTCAGAGGGATTCCTG
Organism: Suricata suricatta; assembly: GCF_006229205.1. Classification (NCBI taxonomy): domain Eukaryota; kingdom Metazoa; phylum Chordata; class Mammalia; order Carnivora; family Herpestidae; genus Suricata; species Suricata suricatta. Next base: position 18,183,974 of record NC_043700.1, read on the forward strand.
GAATACTGTTAATGAATGAATCATGAGGGCAAGAAAAGAACCTTGAATTTACTTTATTGGATTAATTATCACTCTGAAAAGCCATTACTGCTCAATTTGTGAGCTCATAAAAATCTCCTTTATAAATAAAGGAAACTGTGTTGGGCCCTGACTATTGGTCTGTTGTAGCCAGTGTGCTTTATTTCCTTACCTGAAGAAGAACAGATATACGAAGCAGGTTAACTGCTGGTTGCCTCTCAGATAATCCCTGCCTTAAAGTCACGGACCATGACCACGATAAAATACCTAAAACACTCTTAACAGAATAGAGGGAGACTGTTGCCTGGAGGAAAAAGAGATTACCTGTCTGCACATCCGAGGGGACCTAGGAGCACAGACCCAAATACCACATAAATCCAAACTATTTTCCATCAATACTAGGGCAGTCAGTAAATACTCGATGATCTCAGGGTAAAACAACTTTTAGAATTTATTTCCTCATGGGCAGAAACCATATTTTCTAATAGAAATTATATTTTCCCAAGAAAGCAAGATTCACTTGGATAACCCCAGAGGCCTTACACTCATTCTAGAGCACAAAATAAATATATGTCTGTCTGAATATTTGGCCTAGGTGAGGGACTCTGGACACACTTATCAGGCAATCCTATATCCATACCTTTTATTGTACCCAGGGCAGTTTGGGACACACAGTGTACAACAGGCATCCATTTAAATAGAGATTAGTGTGCTTGATGAGCAATAATTCAAATCCAAGTGAACTTGAATACTTAAAAGTTGCTTAAGCACCACCAAAATAATTCTGTCTTTCCTGTTCTGGTTCATTGTTTCATTTCAGGTGGGAGAAAGAAACCTGAACTGCCAGAACATGCATATTGAAAAATGTGAATTGATGTCAGTTTTCAAATATACCAACTAAGACTTTATTGCATAATGTTTTAGTTCTTTGTATGAAAAGAATACTTAACATCTGGAGAAATCCTTCCCATGAGACTTGAAAATATTATGCATATTCACAGTAGCCATTTTAAGAAGAGGTGATACTACTTGATAGGCCAGATTTGCCCCTGGCACCTGGAGATTTCATACCATTTAATAAACTTGGCCAAACATATAGTTCAAGAGTCCTCCTCCAAAAAATTGGTAAAGTAAAAGTAGTCTCTCATGGTTAGGACTCTCTACTTTAGGAAGGGGTCAGTGGAGAATTACTTGACATTTCAGCATGGCTAACCCATGCATCAAGAGCCAGAAGCAAATGGGCAGAATATCATTTCTCAAAACTTTCCAGTGTGTCCTATTGCAACTATTCAATGTTCATTAAATGTGCTTTACATGCCATGTTATAATTTTGGTGTGGAATACTGAAAACAAGCATTACAGCCTAACACCTTTAATAGAGAGAGCAGCTAACACCCTTGGAAGGAGCCCTGAGCAGGGGTACAAAAGGGTATAACATTAAACTTTGTAAAAATATGTGAACAATATTTTGTACCTTGTCTAGGCAAAAGGAACACTAAACTGCACACCAAGACCATCTATAATGAGCACTTGTAGGAAAATTGATAAATGTATATGGCATAAAGAAGAGCTAGGTAAATCCATTCTCCAATATTTCAATGTGATATATGGAATAATTATAGTTGTCATACGACAAATAATCTTTTTTTATAGAGTACATGGTTTTTTATTTAAATACATTTCATAAAGTATTCTTTCAGATATTACTTAAAAATTTGTTTAACATTTATTTATTTTTGAGAGCCAGAGAGAAACAGAGCATGAACAGGCGAGGGGCAGAGAGAGGGAGACACAGAATCAGAAGCAGGCTCCAGGCTCTGAGTTGTTAGCACAGAGCCCGATGCAGGGCTCGAACCCAAGAAACATGAGATCATGACCTGAGCTGAAGTTGGCGCTTAACCAACTGAACCACCCAGGTGCCCCCAGAACTTACTTTTGACTCATTTGTATTTACTTACTTACATTCTACTTAGAGAGGATGTATACGTTTCTTTTATCAAGAGTATGATAAAAGTGACTTCTCTCCTTATATGTAAATTCCATGAGCTGATTTTTACCCTGAAAATTATTAGCCTGATGGGATATTTTGTAACATAGTTTAGGAAGAGGATATAATTAGAACTCAAGTGGCATCAGGAAAATACTGACCAGAGGAAACCAGAATTGAATTCCAAACATATCAAATTGGTTAGTCAAAGTCCTGGAATTTCTCAAGTGGAGGAAGGCAAGAGTATATTAACTTTAGTAATAAAAATTACAGAATAGAGGGTCTTAAAATGGCTCAAACTGATGAATCAGTCAACAGGGGCAAAAGGATGGGTAGGACACAAATCAGTGCTGAAACACTGTGTCTAAGATCTAGGAGAGATTGGTCAATGGAAACTGGTAAGGATTGAGGAACACAGGACTGCAGCCTCAGAGGGACATGATAGCTACCGTTAAGGATATGTTCTCTGAAATTCTAAGTCTGTAAGTAAATATCCAGTTGTTATTGGAACAAAATTAGAGAAGCAGAAAACAGCTATACAAATAATTGAAAAGCAGGAACAGGATAAATAATTGATTAAAAGAAATATGAAATGGGACAAGAACTTGGTTTTTCTTATACTAGATGGAGTCATTGCAGATAGACTCTGAAATGGAAACATTGCAGTGTGAATCAAATAAACCATTTCTAAGTCTCCTATACTCCCCTGATAAATGGCAAGACTCATCTGGAACTAAATCTGATATAAGTTGATTACATTCCACTACTAACACAGAAGACTGTAGATGTGAGAAGCCCAGTCAGGATTATATATGTTGTACCTCCAAAATGAATTATTTTCTTTGTCCTCTGTATGTGGTCATAGAGATAGCCTAAATTTCCAAGTCTCCCTCAGAATACATATGCTAAAATGACTAGATTCAGGCTAATTAGATGTAAGGGGAAGTGATTTAATTAAAAGGCTAATCTATTTCCAAGTTAAGTCAAGCTGTTTCCCTTGGACATCGACACCACCGCCCACTCCCAAACACCACCACTTTTCATCCTGGCTAGAATGAGCACAGGGAAGTAATCAAGCTTCAGTGCTTTAGATGAGCACAGCATCTTAGGGAACAGACAAACAACAAAATGCAAGGAACCTGGGCTTTAATGACTTCAAGGAGCTCAAGTGCATCGTGGCCAGAAACAGATGGATACATGAGTGAGAAACAAAAATACACCACGGTGAATCCACTGTGTTTGGTGGTTCTATTATTTACAACAGCTTAGACTTTCTCTTAATTAGTTCACTAGAAAAAAGAATTGTATTTGTTATATCACTATTCCAGCGAATACTGAGTCTAGAAGAAAGGATAAAAGGACATGTGAAGGAGATGCTTTAAATTAGACTTAGTTACTTCCAAATATGAAAAGATTTTCTCTGTCACACGGAGTTGTAAAGACAGGGGTAGTTGTTAAAACTACTCATACATTTTCATTTCAAAATTGAAGGGAGTCTTTAGTTAGAAACACCAAGAGACAAACAGCACCTCTACTAGACTACCTCATGTGCTTCCTCACTACGGATCTTCTCTGTCATCTTCATCCATTCTCTGTCATCGTCTTTGGAATTGTCCATTATGATACAGGAATACAGTGATGTGGTCTTTGAGAGCAAGATGGCAGAGGCCTTTCATTTCCATGAGAGTTGTTACTTTGATAGACTGCAAGTTTCATTCTTAATGCGCTTCATATATTAGTGTTTTCTAATTCTACCCAGTTGTGATCCCTACATTTTGTTTTACATATCAGGGTGTCCTTGTTGATTGGCTTTGATACCCAGTCTTTAAAGAGAGTATTGATTCAGGGAGTATCTATAACAGCATTTTATGGTCAGTTTCTATGGTCAATAACAGTAATACCTAATTGTGTCTTACCATCTATTTGTATGAATTATTGATTTCTCATAGTCCTGATATTTGCTTGGTGATTACATATTGTAATTTCTAATAGATTTATTGGAATATACTATTATGTAAGCTTATTATGAAGATAATAATTGCCATTACTGAAACAATTAGTCCACTAACAATTACTAGCAAATGTATGCAGCTAAACTATTAATAACTTGAATCATAACTAATATAATACTTAACTGTATGTCATTTCACAAAGCTTAGTCCTAAGCATTACAAAATATTGTTTAGCTCTATTGCCACAAATGTTGTTATGCACTAAACTCAAATAAGAAAAAGGAAAAAATATTTTTATTGTATTGGCCTTTGACTTTTCCATTTACTTTTTCTAAGTCTTGAACTGATTGGGATCAACTCCTTGCAACAGAACTTTAGTTTGTATTGGAGCTTGTTCCAAATACTTACTATATTATTGAACTGATTCAAACTACAGAATCTTTAAATTAGCACAGAAGGAATCTGAACAGTCACAATACATCATAATTTTTACAAAAATTCTAAAGCATTCATGATCAACACTTACACCTTCACCTATTATCGACCCTTAAAATGTTAAACTAAACCTGAAAATGTATTCATTTAATTCCAAATATATTGCTTGATGTTTAGCATGTGTTACATGCTGTTCTACTATTTTCTTGGACAGGTGACACATCAGTAAATGAAATAGACCAATAGCTTTGCCTCCTGGAACTTATCTTCTAACAAGAGGAAAAATGAAAGAAACAAATAAGCATAATAAGTCATTAAAGTATTTTGTAGGTTCTAAGGCGACAAATACTTTGTTCTAAAAAACAGAGTACAAAGTGAAATAAGTCAGTCAGAGAAAGACAGACATCATATGTCTTCACTCATATGTGGAATTTGAGAAACTTAACAGACAACCATGGGGAGAAGGGAAAGGGAGAACATAGTTTCAAACAGAGAGAGAGGCAAACCTTAAGAGACTCTTAAACATGGAAGGAGCCTAA
>NC_043700.1:18189004-18198248 GCF_006229205.1 Suricata suricatta
AAGTGTTCAAGTATCCCTCTGTTTAAAGTATAAGGGGAGAAAGAAAAACAGAATGGAGATTCCTGAACATATATAGTAAGATCTAATGTTTTCCTGTGTCCAAGCATCTCTCGTCATCCGAAATGTAAATCTGAATCATGTACTTTATGTGTCGATTCCACATTTTTTGAAAACCCAAAACCGATCCATAAAGCTCATATGTTAACTATTATGTTCAGAAATAAGTGACATCTAACACAAACAATGACAAATGTCTCCTTTCACCTTGAATCCAATGACAGCAAATGCCAACTAGGCATGTAGAAGAAGCTATTCCATTTTGTGGACTTTGTATCTTTCCTTTAAATGCAGCTATTTCTTTGGAGGCTTAGCCACAGACCAGATTGGAAATGGCTGTGTTCAGTCATTTTAGTTACTGGTGCACCTATTCCTTCATAATTCAAAAATAACTAAAAGGATTATTTTTTCTCAGAGCTTTCCAAAAGAAATACCTTATCACCTAGATGAAGTGTGGAAAAGTTGAATTCTAAAGCCAAAAGGGTTATGAATGTCCAAAGGATTGAAAACAGGATTATAAAAGGCAACTGGAATGGACTTTTTTTTTTTTTAATCATGTTTGTCACTAAACACTACATTTAACAGCCCATTTTTATTTCCTGGTCTTATTATTATAGCCAAACCTATGCTGTTTAAACACACATTAAGAAATCAATCCATGGGTTTTTTTTTTTCCTCCTGGAAAAACTGATGAAAAATAAAAGAAAGTAAAAACATAATCTAAGGGAGCAGTGGAATATAAACAATCAGCCATTTTTCCCCATAGACTATCTATTCATGAAATAATTTACTCTTATTTCATACATACAGATCCTAATGGTATAGTAAAATTATGTTTAGAGACCATTTTCATTTCATCTGAAGGGTACTCTCTTTGATATGTGGTACTGTGACGGCAAAGATAAAGTGCTAAGTGTTAGCTATTTCATCTGCAATTCAAGATTTACTACGCGATTCGAATCAATCGTAATGTAATATTGACAGAGCAAAGGGGCCATCTCAATACGTCTCAATATATCTCCCTCGGGGCAGATTTAGTCCCCTAAAATTTTCAATGTGTGGCCTCTTAATAAACATAGATCCTTTCTCACATAACAGCTTCTGCAGAACTTCTGTTATGACTCTGAGGCAGTGACACTTAAAGTGGAGTTATTCCAGCTTCGTCCATAACAAATATGTCATCAATTTTGTACTCGTCAAGAAGACTGGAGTCCCAGTAGGTCCAATTGTAGAGAAGTTTGCCATGTTCTCTCAATCCCTGTTTCTCTCCCCCATTATGGTATAATTTCAAGGGATCTTGTGAAATGAACCATGACATGCCAAAGGCTGTGCTGGCCTTATGGATGGGCAGGTAGAAATGGAAATTAAGTAGAGAAAGGAAAAAGGAGACCAGCTTGTGCTTAAAGGTCACACAATTACCTTATCACGCTATTTCACGCTCAAAATTTAATTTAGATTTCTTAAAACTTCTACCTCAAGGGTGCCTATAAAAATCAAATACCACTGAGAGTGTTAGGAACATAAAGTTAGAATAAATTTATCTCAGATGGTTCCTAGAAGAATCTGCTGGAATAGAATAGAACAATTTACATCTTGATAGGTCTGGGGAAGACTACCCATGGTGCTACTAGCTGTGCATACATAAGCGTCTTCAGGGGAAAAGTGAGGCTGAAAATAGATGCACAGAAGGGAAGGCAAGCTTCACTCATGCCAACATTTTGCCTGAAGCCACATGTTAGGCTACAAAAAACAAGCCTGTTTCGACCTCACTTACTACTAAGGGGCAATGAACGTGACTCCCGTGAAACATAAAGGATGCAGATAGCCTACCCCTAAGAAATCTCAGGCCATCACTTCCTGAGCCAAAGCATTGCTGAAAGTCCTTTATTCACTTACTCATTCATGCATGTATTCAAATGTTAATATGTGAAATATGCTTGAAATTGTGGGCGGCACTCTGAAAGATCTAGAAAGGAAGAGAACATGGCCTTTTTGCTCAAGGAACTCATACTCCAGTGGGAGAGATAAAGCCAGAAAAAGAAAAAAAGTCATAGGAAGTAGAAAGTGATGGGGAAAGGTTAAAAATGCACAAAAGGGTGCATAATTTGAAGAAGGAACTTTGATCAGCAAAGGGAAAACATTCTTGATGGAGGAAATAGCATTTGAAGTGGGCTGTGATGCCAGAAGGTTTCAACAGACAATACTGGTGTCAGCAACACTCAGCATATATTGAATGAGTACCTAAATGAATAGTGTAATTGAAAGTGCATTGGATTTGTAGCAGTGCTGTGAAATCTACTTCCAGTTCTGTTATATTCTTTTGGGCACACTATTGAACTTTTTGAGCCTCCATTTCCCCATCCGCAAAGTGTGAGGATTAGATTAAATTGTCTTTAAAAATGTTTAATGTTTATTATTGAAGGAGAGAGAGAGAGACAGAATGTGAGAGGGGGATGGGCAGAGAGAGAGAGAAGTAGACACAGAATCTGAAGCAGGCTCCAGGCTCTGAACTTCAGCACAGAGCCTGACACAAGGCTGGAACAAACTCGCCATGAGATCATGACCTGCGCTGAAGCTGGATGCTTAACTGAGCCACCCAGGCGCCCTGATTTAATTGTCTTTAAATTTCCTTCTACCACTGTAATTCTATGAAGGCACGGAGTCCATCTTTGGTTTTCAAGTTTTGCGTGGAGAAAATGACTACACTCTTGATGGTATTTAGTAAAGTGGTAGAATTCTACAGAAGATACTGTGGTCATCTGACCAACCTCCATTCTACCTTCTACCCCTCCCTCATTTTGTGTAGCTGCCAGGAAGTTTGGGTGGGGTTCTCTTTATCCTCTTTATCCCCAGATACGAGGGCACTTCCTGCTTTTCCACTATTTTTGACCAAAAAGATGATCTCATCATCCATCATCCAACTCAGTCTAAAACCAGAACTATGCACAAACTAGTTCAAAGCTGACCAATGAGACCAAACTTGGACATTTATTCAACAATTGAGGACAGTGATCATTTTTCTCAAACTGGATACCCAAAAGAAGCTGACAGCCATCACGTGACCATCAGGATAACATCTTGAGGATAAAGGTGACAGACAAGAGGTGGAGATGTGATGACATCCGGTGACATGGAAAGAGAGCTCAGCCCACACACTGACCAGTTTCCGTCTATCCTTGGACTTCGTTCATGAGGCAATAAACCCTCTTCACTGTTTAAGGCATATGAGTTTGGTTTTCTGTATCTACCAACTACTGTTCTAAACCACTAAAGTACTTCAAGATTTTTCTTTAATAAAAGTATTTTTTTCTAAACCAATTTTGCTAAACAAACAAGTACTAATCCATACATTCAAGGATTCATCTTCTCAACCAGAAAGCTTACAAAAGCTTATCTGACAAAATTTCCAACAACAAAAAAGGCTATGACTTCCTCTCTGTGAAGTGGAAAGCACAGTTACTTTTTGGAAGAGCTTTAAAAGAGAAAGGATTTTGAAAGGACGAAAAGAAGAAAAGGTGTATTCTTAAGAGGCTTTCAATCATTCTGGAATAATTTTAGACCAGGATATTTTTGGTATGATCCTTACTTCTACCTCTTTAAAACTGGAACCCCAACTCTTTTCCCAGGGAATGCCAATGTTATCAAGAATTGAAAAAACTAAGGAGTAACCTTTATATTGATGTAGCTCACAGCTTTCTTCTACATGGGAGGCTCCTGCCTCCCAAAGAGGAGAATAGCCTTGTTTGGGAAGGTCACTGTCAGAGTGGGGACAGGACGTCAGGTGCATGTAGAGTCCCTCACCCCCAGCCACACAGCCTGTGCTTCATTTCAGCTGCACGATGCTCCAATTTGGCTATAAATCTGATAACAGTGGACACTGCCACCCGGGTATACACACACCTGTGTCAACTCATTCTTTTCATTTAACTTTGAATTCATAACTTGGATTTTAAAGAAGCACTGAGGATCAAAGAACTCAAATTATTAAAAAAAATTAGTGGTTGACATAAGACTAAATACATATCTCCAGACTCTACCCACATGCTCATTCCTGACTTGCATTCCATTATTCCTACTGAGTAAACAGCACACCTTGAATAAATGTTTCCCTAAATCCCTTGATGAATAAATCAACTTTTATGATTAGAGTCATGAAAATGTAGAGTTTGGGAATTGGAAAGAGCCTTAATGATTATTTAACTGAAAACCTTCCCCAATTACTTATGATGCCAGAATCTACTTGCCAGGCCTGTTCCTTCTTGAAGAAGAAGAAAGTCTCCATCCTGTAAAACAAATGTTCTTTCAGTTTTGTGGGGCAAGGCACATTATGAAAATTTGAGCACTGGGGTGCCTGGGGGGCTCAGTCAGTTGAGCATCTGACTTCAGCTCAGATCATGATCTCACAGTCCGTGGGTTCGAGACCCGCATCAGGCTCTGTGTCTCCTTTCTCTGCTCCTCTACTGCTCACTTTCTGTCTCTGTCTCTCAAAATAAAATAAAGACTTAAAAAATTAAAAAAAAAAAAGAAAATTTGAGCACTAAGGAAATATTTGGCAATATATCTCTTGCTATTTACTACAATACTTGTATGTATCAAAACCAGAAATCTTTAGGAAACAGCCCTTTATGTTACTATAACATTTACTATGTACAAAATACTTTTTTCGGATTACATAGATTTAACTGCACATTGAAATATGACTATACGTGAAATGTTATTTCTCTTGTCTGTTGTTAGTTTTTCCTGACATTGAACTTTCTTTAATGAATGCCAGGAAGAAATTCCCTTGTCATATATTAGGCTGCCATACTTACGCTTTGTTTTGGTGGGGAGTTTGAATCAACTATTATATCCTAGTACCAGAAAGATTTAAATTGTCTAATTCAAATATTCAGATGACCAAATAATCCTTTCCTTGTGATCAGAAATAAGTTCTAAGAATTATAAGCTCTGAGTCAGAAGTGCTCAGCTGTATACAAATTATAAGATATTCTGAAATATCTGTGGAGTTTTGAGAAATTAATTACATACTTGGTTGACCTGGATAGGGCACATGCAATGATAGAAAACAACCTTTTTGTTGTTGTTGGCTTAACTTTCTCTTCAGACTATGATTACTAATAGTGGTTTATTGTTTTAGAATTCAGCAAATTTATTGAGGACCACAATTATATATTAAATAAAAATTGAAATAAACAGATGTGGTTGCTCTAATTTACTATAAGTGAGGACAGAGGAAGTATATTGGAGAAAGAATGAATTTTAGCCCCAGATAGACTTCCTATCTAATAATAGAAATCCTATTTATAATGTTTTTTAATTATGTTTTGGGAAATTCACTGAAATATATTTGACTCCTCATTTGTAAAAAGAAAATACAAATATCTACTTCTAAGAATTTTTAAAAATCAGAATTAATTACACATGAGTTAAAGAAAGTCAACAAATTGGAAGTTTTGGATATTTCTGAGCAATAAATACTAGTTTTTTCCATTTATAGAGATAGTTTAATAGGAAGTCATACAACTTCAATCTTTAAAAGTCATGTCTATTTTTGTCACTTACAAAAACAGATTCATTTCCACTTTTGCCATAATATTAACTGTTAAAAACATAGGGCTACATCCCATGCTTCAGTAAGCCAATAGGACTAACTGTTACAAATCGATTTATTTATCACTGAAAATGAATGAGCACCTATGATTTATTCAATGTCATATGTTAGCATGGCCTCTGTTACTTCGAGATCCTCCATCCCGTCTTACTTTCTTCCAGTAAGAAGCTTCTAAGAACTAAAACAATTTTAAAAAATAGATTTAATGTCAAACTAGAATGAGAACTTATTCATTCACTGGTGAAAACAATATGTGATTAAACTACAAAGGTAAACAAGTTAGCTGATAAAATGAGAATGCCAGGGCCTCTCATTCCTTTGTCATTCGTATTTTTAATAACAATAAAACAATTTTTAATAACAATAAAACAATAAGGTGTTATAACTTATCACCTGTCGTTTAAAGAATTATTGTGTTCAAATTAGTATGATGTTGGATACGGTGTTGTAAACAGCTTTGTAGAAATGTTGTTTTCTGCTTCAGAAAATGCCAAGATGTGTGTGCTAATAACTAGCTGCACAAGAAGAGAATGAAATGGTTCCAGTTTCCCCACATTTTTACTTGTTGATAATCGACTTCTCCATGTCCTTTTTGTATGTCTCTGCTTTCATCGTTCTTCCTTATTTCTTAGCCATATTGTCTGCTAGGAGACAGAATTTTTATATGCTAGCAAATGTGGAATTAAGAAGTATCATGAGAGAATTTCAATAGAGCAACTGTTGGGCTAAGGTCATGCCGCAGTGAGATACAAGGCAATGGATAAAAAGAAAAATCACTTAAACATGAGAAAGTATTAATCAGGAGGCATTGAGTGGCCATGAGAACGCTGGGTGTTTTGCATTCTCAGATACACAGTTCATTACCTGCATAATTACTCAACCATGAACGATATGCATTTGATCAAATGCTGGAAGTACTACAAAGTAAACACAGCGAGACCTCTTCACAGTATTTCCCCACTTAATCATTTCCCATATGTAGGAAGTCCCTGACTCACATAGACATGACCCGTTAGGGGTGAGTTTCAAGCCGGGACCCAATTAACACTCCCCATCCATTCCTTAGTATTGTATTAATGATCTATAGGAGCTTCTTGGGTGCTAGGCTTAAAAATACAAGCAAGAAGACCTCAAGATGCAGACAGTCTAATGAAGAGGAAGCAAATAGGACACCTTTCCTTCAGTAGAATATAACCTTGAACAAGTTACTTATATGAACCTCTGTTTTGTCAGCTATAAAATACGGATGATAGTTACCGAGCGGAATGTTTTTAAGGTTTAAAGTAGGTATGTATGGAAGATGTTTAGCTTGTGGCTAGAACAAAGGAAGAACTCAAAGAATAGGGACTATGTATGTACTGCTATTATAACTCATGCCGGTTTCATTATTGGTGGGATAATGCCATAGCAAAAAGCTCTTCCACCCAAGTAGACCACAGACTAGGAGGTACATTAAAATATGCAGGCATGTTGAAAAAGTAATTGTACCAGACATTATATGTGAAAATTACAAATGAATGCCAGGAGATCCATGCCAGAGATGTTATTTTTACATTTCTTTAAAAAAAAAAAGTTGAGTTGGCATTGCATTCTTATTCACAAAAAGAGCAAAGAGAAAGAAAAACATACCTTCCTTGATGGTTATTAGACTCATTTATCAACACAAAAGTTACAAAAGATTCTACAACGGTGTCTAAAGTAGAATGTTTGAATGCAAATAATAACTTTTAAAGCCTTAATCAACAGTCTAAAAGCTAATATCTGATCAAAGATACACAAAAGTCAAAAGTAGTTTAATAATAGATGAGAAATATTGGAAAACATCAAATGTGGTTTTCATAACAGTTTTTAAAACCCAAATAGTTATTGAATTTGTCTGGTTGGCTCTCCTTTATCTCTTTGTTGACACAGAGAATTAAAACTTGCCATCACTATAACTTTTGTCCCTAATTTCATGGTGGTAATAACAATGGCCATGGGAGGACAACTCTACCCCAAACAGCTGGTGTGACCAGAACACTTGCTCCAGGCTAATGGACATTGATTGACTCCATGCGCATCAGCTGAATCAGGGACAGTTTTGAACTCCTGGGTAGGAAAGGATTTGATGGCCAGGTAGAGCCCTGGGGAGGGGATGATGGCAGAAAACATCTTATTGACAGTCCATTGTCAGGTTTGAGGCAAAGGGGAAGGCTTCATCGTTGTTATATACTTAAGCGCACTCTGATCCAAACAAGTATACAGAGGAAATGCCTGGGGATCCAAAGGGCCCACCTGTCCTCACACATACCATTCAAACATTTTGTCTGACAATGTCACTGAAATGAGAGAAAAATACAGTTCCAACCTTTTATATGGAGTGTTTCCATTAGATATTACATAGATCACGGAAGACAGAAATTACACGTGATGACCAGAATGCTGAAAACAGAGTAACATTGAACTTTTAGCTCTGTTCCTGACCTTCCTCATTTTCTTCATAGAGCTACAGATATTCTTCTTAATAATATGAAGGTGAGGGGCACCTGGGTGGCTCAGTCAGCTAAGACTCCAACTTTGGCTCAGGTCAGATCTCACGTTCGTGGGTTCGAGCCCCGCATCAGGCTCTGTGCTGACAGCTAGCTCAGAGCCTGGAGCCTGCTTCCAGTTCTGTGTCTCCTTCTCTCTCTTCCCCTCCCCCTCTCATGCTCTGTCTCTCTCTGTATCAAAAATAAATAAAACATTAAAAAAATTAAAAAAATAAAATTATAAAAAAAAATTTAAAAAAATTAAAAAAAAATGAAGGTGAAAGTGTGATTAGGAATCTTTAGTTTTCACACTCGTTATAGGAACTACATTTGTGGGGTTTTTTAGTTTATTTATTTTGATAGAGAGAAAGTGAGAGAGCATGCACAAGTAGGGGAAGAACAGAGAAAAAGGGAGAGAGAAAAAACCCCAAGCAAGCCCTACACTGTCAGTGCAGAGCCTGATGCAAGGCTCAAACTCACAAACCATGAGATCATGAGATGAGCTGAAATCAAGAGTTGGATGCTTAACTAACTAGGCCACCCATGCGTCCCAACATATGTGACTTTTAAGAAACCTGGCACATTACTGAAAAAGTTTACTAACACACTGGTTGATAAAAAAATTTTTTTGATAAGCTACCTTTATTCCTCCCTCATTTCAACTGACGACTTCATTTATTTGTTTTTCGTTTTCCTGGGGGATAAGAAGAGAGTTTGTAGAACGGCCTTATTGGTAGAACTAGAAGAGGCAGACCAGACAAAAGGAGAATGTGTGAAAATGAGAAAAAGCATTAATTTTGGGAAAAATACTTAATTCAGTATCTTAAATACCACTTTCCCATGAGAGTAAAGAAATCTAGTAATTATGGATTGCACAAGAGAGCTATAAAATCAGTAGAGCTGCATATTTTTAAGCCATTTCTCTTTTAAAATGGTATTTTAGCCTCATTATTATATAAAAATGATGTGCTAAAGTGTTACTATGAAGGAACTTCAGCTCCGCTACAATAAATAAGGTCTTGGGTTTGCAAGTATTGAGAAAGAATGTAAATAATAATATCAATTT
>NC_043700.1:18198348-18223422 GCF_006229205.1 Suricata suricatta
TGGACATTTAGGCTCTTTCCATGATTTGGCTATTGTTGACATTGCTGCTATGAACATTGGGGCACATGTGCTCCTATGCATCAGCATTTCTGTATCCCTTGGGTAAATCCCTAGCAGGGCTATTGCTGGGTCATAGGGGAGTTCTATGGATAGTTTTTTGAGGAATCTCCACATTGTTTTCAGAGCGGCTGCAGCAGTTTACATTCCCACCAAAAGTATAGGAGGGTGCCCATCTCTCCACATCCTCGCCAACATCTATAGTCTCTAGATTTTTTCATGTTAGCCACTCTGACTGGCGTGAGGTGGTATCTCAGTGTGGTTTTGATTTGTATTTCCCTGATGAGTGACGTTGAGCATCGTTTCATGTGCCTGTCGGCCATCTGGATGTCCTCTTTGGAGAAGTGTCTGTTCGTGTCTTCTGCCCATTTCTTCACTGGGTCATTTGTTTTGTGGGTGTGGAGTTTGGTAAGATTGTAGATTTTGTAGATACTAGCCCTTTATCTGATATGTCATTTGCAACTATCTTTTCCCATTCTGTCGGTTGCCTATTAAACTATTTTTAAAAATAAGCTCTTTATTGCTCCTGTTACAAAATTCCTCCAAAATAACAGCATCAAACAGCAATGATTTATTGTTTCCAATAATTCTGTGCATTGCAATCTGGACAGTTCTGCTGGTCTAACTGGGGTTCACTCATGCAGCTCTAGTCACCTGAAGGCTCAAAGGGAGTGGAAAGTCAGGGAGGCTTCACTCATGTGTCTGGCAATCTGTACTCTGTTGTTCTGGACACATCAGTCATGTCTGTAGGACTCTTCAACCACATTCAAAAGGCCAGTCTAATATCAAGAGACTGTAGAGACCCCCATCTTCTCATGGAAGGACTGGCAGCATTGACAGCAAAGCAACGTGGCTGCAGCAATGTTTTCTGCAGTAGCAGCCTAATTCCATCCATCCCCTCCACAGCATTCTGTTCCAGTAGTTCCCATTGAGTCTTTCCAGGCTTGCTTAGTATCTAAGCTCAATAGTTTATTAAGGACACAGGTAAGACCACAGGTGGGGACATGGGAAGCAGAGGTAGGAATTACAACGGTAACTGAAGAATTATTTTTTGTTGTTGTATTAAAACAACACTCTGTCCTTAAAAACAGAAGGATTATGGATCTGTGTTGACCTTCACATAGAAAAAAAAATCAGCCACATGTACACAGACTTTAGAGAAAAAATATTCTCTGAAAAGTATTCCATAAAATAAGGTATGTGGGAAAATAACTGCTGTTACAAGGCTAAAGTAAGAAATTTGCACCAAAATGCACTTACATCCAATATGGATTTCACAAGTCGATCTTTTGTGTAAACCTGAGTGTATCAAAAAGTGTCCCAGCCATCTTGCTCATGTTTTTATTGTTTGTGTCATAAAAATATTTCCCAGCTCTGAAAACTAGTTTGTATCAGAAAAAAATAATCCAAAAAGAATATGTTCCATGATGCATATATTTTTTCAAATTGTTTTAAAAACAGAAATAAATAGTAGACATGATAGCTTTTTTGTTTAAACTGGGAAAAAAAACATATGAAGAAAGATCGCTAACAAAATTCCCAAAGAAAATGAAATACTAGGTATAAGGGAACCACTTAACAGTAGCTAAAAGGAAAATTGATGACAACTGAGGTTCCTGGATCCCTGAACAACTACAGCTGTTCTGTCCTTAAGCTTCAAACAAAGGAGATGTGGGGCCACTGGGAAATCGCTGCTCAAGAACCTACCATGGCTTCCTTTTAACCAATAAATCAAACTCCTTCTTGTGGAAACAGAAGAGTTTCTATATGCAGCTCCCACTGGACGTGCTCAAGCTGGTCTGACCCAGCTCGCCAGAAGGAGCCCTCCGTCAGCTCAGGGAGCCACCTTCACACTCACTATCAATCACGCTGCCTTCTGTCTCCTGGTGGTGCTCACCTCCGATGCATTCACGACCTGCCCTCCTCCAACACTCTGTAAACTTACCAACTATTCTAGGCTACACTGACCCTCCCTTTCCCTACTGCCCTAGGGAAATTTGGAATGGCTTGCATGCAATAATTAGAGAAACAGCAACAGCTGCTTTTTATGTGCCAGTACAATGAATGATGTCCTATTTTGTCTTCCCAGCTCCTTCTCTCTCTCTCTCTCTCAGACAGCATCCTTATTACCTAGTAAGCGATGATCTTGGCCTGTTGTATACAGTCTTGGGTTGAGGAAAATTCCAAGAGACTGTCTTTCAGTACCAAGCCTAGAGGACAGATCTTACTCTCCTTATTCCAGTGCCCCACAGGCAACAAATCTGTGTCATTGGCTCCCTAACAAGTGATGCAAGGACCAGTAGAATGGCCAGAAGTCATTCGCCCTGCTGGTGGCTGTCACCAGAGTAGGCTTCTCAAAGGCTGGTCGAGGCTCTTTCAGCTCTACGACCACTCTTTTGCTTCCTGCTTCTTGTCTTGCTGGAACTGCTTGGTTCATGTCATTCCTATATCTATTCTGGGCACCTTTCATTAATTCAGTGAGTTCCCTGCAACTTTTCAATAAATTGCTTTATTTCAATTAGCCTGAATCTCTGTCAGTTATTTGCAACCCAGTGCTGTGATAGAACCAAGCCCTACGGAGAGCCGGTAGAATCCCAAGTTACAGACATAGTCCAGAGAAAAGCTTTTCTTCTTGGTTTTCCTATAACTGTGCTTGATGGCTATGTTGTTAGATGGTAGAAATGAATCTTAGTTAATTCAGGGAAATCTTAGTCATTTCCACATTTCTTCAATCAATTTAAAACCCCACCTGAATTCTCAGAGTCGTTTCTGGTTCATGAGAGTTATAAGACATGGGCAAGTAAGTGGGAGGCTCTGTCTCTCCATAGTTATCACCTGTCCATGCTCGTATTCACTGTGATGCCTGATATCCTGCAGATTCATGACCATTGTGATGGGCTCAGTTATGACCATTTTTTCCTCAAAGTCACATGCCAACGCCCTAATTCCAGTGCAATAGAATGTGACCATACTTGGAGATAAGGCCTTTAAAGAGCTGATTCAGTGAAAATGACACTGTTTATAGGAGGGCCATGATGCAATGTGGTGGGTGTTCTGATAGGAAGAGGAAATCCAGACACAAAAAGAGACACCAAAGATGTGACTGCACAGAGAGAAGACCATGTAAAGACACAACATAAAGGCAGCCATCTGAGAGCTATGGGGAGAGACCTTAGGAGAACTCAGACTTCTAGTTTCCAGAGCTGCAAGGATATAAATCTCTGTGGTTTAAGCCACCTGGTCTGTGGTATACAGTGAGGGCAGCCCTGGCAATCTAACGCAGACATGGTTAACTTCCTCCTACTCCTAACCTCTCCACGTGTGAATCTGAAGCTCTCCTTCACATACTTCTTGACCTTCCTGGGAGGTTCTGATTTCCTCCAAAACCCATGTTCTTAAACACTACCTCAGACTATTTCCTGCCTAATTATACTATCATGTTGTTTGCGTCATGCCTGGATGTATACTGTGTCCTCCGGCAGAGCACGAGTTTAGTAAATAATTAAAGTCATATTGGTGGCTGACACTTTCATGGATTTGGAGACCAATTTAATGTTTGTAGAGACTCCTCCCTTTGTGCCAGGACTCTAATCTCCAGCTAAAGTATCTTCATATGAATTGATGAAAGAGGAATATTGGATGTGAAAATTACCACACAATACCAACTACCTTGTATGGAAATATTTAGAACAAACATTAAAACAGTTTGATTTATACAAAATAAAATTTCCATAAAATAACTAAAGATATACAGAGACACACATACACACACACACACATAATGATTTTACTTTATATAAAGTGGTTAATTCTGAAAATCCTTGAAGTGTTTATGTTACTAGGTTGGGATCAAAGTGAAATTGGTGTAGTGTCCTGTTCAGAGTGGCCACTTGGTAAATATGTGTTTAATATCTGATGCAGAGCATAATAAACATCAATTCATGATCTGCTGTTGTCAATGATAATTTGTTACATTTTGTTTCACTAACAAAAGGAAAAATAGAAAGTTGATTTTCCAGCTGTGAAATGAGCAAAAATATTGCTGGACAGCCAACATCTGGTATCATTTAAGTCTGGACTGGACAGAGAGAGAGAAAAAAAAGATTATACCAGAGGGAACGATCCTGTGTTGCAGGGAAAAGGAGATGACACAGTTGGTCTTTTCAGAGATTAAACATCTTCCATTTTGCAGCCTCACTTCAGTAGAGTGTTTATCTTTGTTCATTTTCTTGCATTCCATTGTCTGGTAAGCAAACTCTGGAGGTGAAAATGCTAGCATCTAATTTTCCCAAAGAATGATGCCAAGGTATCTTAACCTTTCCAACTCCTTAGCAAAAGTAGGCTGCCATAGGTAAAAGTTCATTAAATTCAAACAGAGGGTTTAGATGGTGGTTCTTTCCAAGAAGGTAAGCAAAAGAAAGAATGTCCTTTCCAGGTCAGGGTACTGTATGATTACCAGGAAATTTGGGCAAATTAAATCAGCTTGTGCTGGGAGTACAGATGTTGTAATAACTCCCACTTAAATCAGTGGTGAATTGAATGTTGTTCATTTACCTTTAGAGCATTGTAAGACGGGCCAGAATTCAGTGTTTCTGAAATACAGCCACATGGCTGCTAGATACAGAAATGTAAATTTCACTTGAGTCACATAAGCCTAGATGAGCAGGATGAAGTATCACACCCCCTTGGCCTTGACACCCTAGAACCCTTCACTTGCCACAGGGTTTAATCCAGTTTCACTGATAGCTGTTTTTACTCCCACAACTTAATGACCCCTTTGTGCAATTATGACACTGCTCTTGGTTCTATACGACTGTACTAAAAAGCTATGAGTTATAAACTTTATAACATAGTTACAATATTGATACTAAAATTTAAATGAATGCACTAAGGCTGGAAACTGGCTATAGACATAGGTCTATTTTTGGGGGTGGGGGGAAAGCTAGACTAGGAGAGTCATATCATATCAAATATATGTGACAAAAATAGAATTAGCACTTTTACCTAAGAAACTTATTTCCTATAACTGATGTCTCTGATAATTTAAGATCTCTATTTCCAGGTGATCTCAGAAATCATGTGGTTATAGTATGCCAGGTGATTCTGGGCAAGAAACTGGAAATTTGAAAACACTGCAATCACTAGGAAGAAAAGAAGCCAGAGTTTAGGATTGTTCTTTAGGATTATCTGTGTACACAGACACACAAACACACAGACACACAACCATACGTGCACACACGCACACACATCAGGGTGAAAACTCTTTACCCTGTTTTCCCTGTAATAATAGCCCATATACTCATTAGTTGTCTGCTCCCTGTTGGAAAGAAAAAATTATATCTAGTAAATGGCTGTGGGTTTCCAGACAAAATTCGTCTCTTTTCCACCCTGCAGACTGAGAGAGACCACGTAGGAGGATGTGGCTGGAGCTATTGGCTTAGCTGGTGTGCTGATCCTGAATCCCAGAGTCCACAGCCTTCCCCACCCTGTCCCTGCAGCCCCCACCTCCCCGGGAGCACAGTCTCTGGGGAAGCACGGAAGCCCACACCCTCAGCAGCAAGTCACTCTCCTAAAAAGATGGAAGGGTTGAAGAGAGCGTGCATTGTTTCCCCCAATTTTTCAATTGATCAGGCACTCCACCTTCCCAGGGGGGACATCAGTAAAGGAGTGGCTACAAAAGTGGGCAAAAACTATCCACTTTAAGAGCTAAGATTGATTCCTCAGTGCTGCAGTTTATCATTATGCAAAAAGACACCAGTGTCAAGCCACTGTGTCTTCAGGTTAGTCATAGGCCCTCTCACAGGGCCGCCACAGGACACAGTCGAGTCAGGCTTGTAGCAGAATACAGGTGATTATTTTGATGAGAAGTGCAGGTTCGACAAGGAATACAAGGGGGTGCTGACTGTGGTAAGGACGATTATTATTCATCCTTGTGTCACAAAGTCCCAAGAACAGGACCAGGCACTCATTAAGTTTTACTGAACATAACCGATACGTAGTAGCACTTCTGAGAATAAATACACAACAATGCAGAGCTGCAAGGCTTCCAAAGACAGTGGGTAAGAGTAACAACTTGGGAGTTAGACTGCCTGCAGACAAGGTCAAATACAAGTCCACTGTGTGCTAGATGACGACTTGGGTGAGATACTTAGCCCTTTTGTGCTTCTCGGTTCCCTTACTGGTAAAACGCAGTGTGATACCGGAGAGGGTTGTAGCTTAAATACAAGAGGTAATACAGGCATGACGTAATGACTGGCAATAGTAGGAACTAAAATAGTTTATGAAATTGTAAAATTGCTTACGAACCACATATGCACTTGACTGAGATTGAGATTTCCCTAAGGATCCTTACTATATGGGGAGACACTTAAGAGGACATTTATAGATGTAATAGAGAGGTATTGATAAGAACCAAAACAGAGAGTAAGAAAATAATATTGGATGCCACCATGATTCTATAGTTTCCTTTCTCTAAAGAGCCCAATCACTAATGCTTTTGCTTTTACACATTTAAATTAATACTATTTGGTCATATATATTCCACCATGCTCAATGCTTCCATCAGCATTTTAGTCCTTTCTAGCAACTCTGTCTTATGTAAGTGTACAGCCCAGATAGAAGTCAAGAATGGAGAACTTTATAAAATAAGCAGCAAAATGTTGCACAGAATGTTTTACCTATAATACTTAACTTATGTTACATTTTAGAATTTTGGTATCTGGATTCATTGATTTAGGCACAAAATAATTTGTTATCCACTTCTCTGTGAAGAATAGATTTTGCATAGATTGGAAATCGGTTAAACAGTAATGATTTACAACAGACTCAGAGAGAAATTGAGTTTCTCAACTGGTAAGGTGAGCCTTGAAAAATAGATCAAAAGGTAATACATAATACACCTGAACAGGAAGATGTCCAAGGAATGTCATGGGTGGCAGTAGCCTTGCCTGAGTCACTGAGCACACACTGTATTAAGTGCTTACTTCAGACCGTTCTATTCCTCACCTGAACAGACTTTGAGTTCTGCCTGAATCTCTGAGGTCACTTCCTACTGTAACCCAGATATTTACTTTCACATCTCATATTTCCCTAAGGCTTCTCAGGTGTCCTTAACTTTCATAACCACATATAATGTCTTGAGAGATCCTTGTTCTATAATTAATGGGAAATCTATTTTTTCTTCCACTAACTCTGGGCTGGGGGCTATGGTATAAATTACATTTTCTCTCTGGTAAATTCTTTCCTTTTATTATAGTTTTCTATTCACTAAATTATTGATCCTTACTCCAGCCAATTTTTAATGACTACTGTGCCCTTTTTCTGTACTATGTCCCAATATGCTGGATCTCAATTCTTTCATTCCCCAAAAGGGCCGCATCATAAGGACAGAGTACTTACAAGAAATTTTTCTAAAATTTTGACTTAAAAAGAGGGATTTCAGAATGCCAATTGACTACCAACAACTGAGATTAGAATGATACTATCCTAAAAATTCATGAGCATTTATTGAAAGAGAAAACTTTTCCCAGTGTTTGTCCACAATTCATGCCTAAGGGTAACATCATCTGGAGGAGACTGCTTTCTTTCAAGATTCTTCTCCCCTTTTGAGGTGTCAATCCTCAAATTCCACCTTCTTTTCTGACTTTCCCTGTCGGGCAATTGGCTTTCCACGACTTACCCCAAATAGGTCCCAGGCACATCATTTGAATAAGAGAAAACTCATTAAGGTGCTCACTACATAAATAGCTATCAACTCCAGTGCAGTAAATACACTGGAAGAAAAAGGAACATGGAAAGGATACCTTCTTGTTAATGATTATCAAATTGTTAAGCTTTCCTACCAATTTCCGACTACAGAAAAACAGCAATGGGAATGTATTTCTCCTCTGTCCAGAGAAAACCCTTAGAAGTCATATGTTTCTATTACTGTTCTTCATACACATGAATTATCTCAATATTAGACTGTGAGATCTCTAAAGTCAGCATTGTTTTGATTGTTAGCTAAATAGACCATAGTGCCTTAGAAAAAGCCAAGATAATTAAAATGTAATAGCATCCTGTACATTGTGTACATTGGGTCTTCAATTAAATGAATAGCAGTAGAGATTACAGAACACAAGGAAAATGGACAATATGTATTAATGTTATAATTGTGCAACTCTACCTAGAAAAATTAAATTTATATAAAAGTTGTACAAACTATAAAGATTTTGAATAGTCATGACTCAATGTTTATTATGTGCACATCAGCTGGGTTTTGAGGTGTGTTCTTTGTGCAGAACATTCTGATGGGTGCCAAGGATGCATCTTAGAGACAGAGGTGGGCACACTTGCCATATGCCACGTTACCCTCATATGCCGTGGCCCAGTTCATCCTATTCTTACCTATAGTCTCAGCTTCTATGGTTTCAGTGGCCTGTGGTCAACCATAGGCCTGAAGCAGATGGTCATCCTCCTGACCATGAGTCCAAGGGTCAGGAGTGGCCTAACACTGCTGCCTGACACAGCACCTGCATCATTAACTTCCCTTTACCTCATCACATCTGCATTTTATCATCTCACCCGTCACAAGAGGTGTGAGTACAGTACAAGATATTTTGAAACACAGAGATCATGTTCACATAACTTTCATTACACTATAATTGATAGAAATGCTCTATTCAATTAATAAGTTAATTGATATTTAAAATTTATTTTGAGAGAGAGCTCAGATACCAGCAGAGGAGGAGCAGAGAGAGAGAGAGAGAGAGAGAGAGGCAGGGAGAGAATCCCAAGTAGACTCTACCACTGTCAGCACAGAGCCCAATGCAGGGCTCAATCCCATGAACTGTGTGACCATGACCTGAGCCGAAATCAAAAGTCACATGTTTAATCAACTGAGCCATCCAGGCTCAAATGTTATATTTTATTAATATTGTTAATATCTTACTGTCCCTAATTTATCAATTACACTTTATTATAGGTATGCAAGCGTGGGGAAAATATAGTATATTTAGGGTTCTGTAGTATCTGTGGTTTCAGGAACCCACTGGGGTGTCTCTCCCATGGATGACAGGATACTTCTGTTTATAAAGACAATAGTGGAAAGTGTCATGGTTAGGCTGTCCACATTAGTGGATAATTTATATCTTATCACATTGATGGCTTAACAATGAAGATGCTTGGGCCAGCTGGGTGGCTCAGTCAGTTAAGCATCCAACTTCAGCTCAGGTCATGATCTCCCTATCTGTGGGTTCAAGCCCCGCATCGGGCTCTGTGCTGACAGCTCAGGGCCTGAAGCCTGCCTCGGATTCTGCATCTCCCTCTCTTTCTCTCCCTCCTCTGCTCATACTCTGTCTTTTTCTCTCTCTCTCAAAAGTACATAAACTTAAAAAAAAATAACAATGAAGACACTTGAGGTAGTGAGTAGGGTGATCCTTTTGGCTGGATTCACTGATACGTTGTTATTTAACCATGCTAGAAAATTATGTGCTGGCAGGTGAAGAGCAGCACTTCCTAATCATTCCAGTTAGTTCTCCAAACCAGTCACTGGAAGGACTCTTTCTTCCACTCCATATGATATTTAAACCAGAATCAAGTACGTCATATTTTCTTCATTTTAAATGTCCCCCATATAGCATGTTACTGAAGAAAGCTGCTTTTGCAAATTGTTATTGACAAGAAAAACAAGACCATGCAAGATTCCTTGGTCTTGAGAGAGAAAAATAAGGTTTAGGGGCTACATGTCCAAAAATTATCTATGGCAATGAGCTAATGGTCTTTCCAGACTGGATCTGACAGAATTCATAAAGCAGTCTAGTCAAGCTGGGTCTGCAGGAAGGCCAGCCAGACTAGTCATGGGATGGCAATGATACTTAGACACTATATTAGTTTGCTCAGGCTTCCATAACAAAGTGCCACAGACTGGTGGCGTAAACAACGGTTACAGTTTGGTTCCTTCTAAAGCCTCTCTCTTTGGCTTGTGCAAGACCATGTTCTCCTTCTGTTTTCACTTGGTCTTTTATCTGCAGGCATGCATGCCTGCTGTCTAAATTTCTTCTTATAAAGACACCAGTGAGATTGTGTTAGGGCCGCTCTAAAGACTGAATTTTAGCTTTATTGTGTTTAAACACCTTATCTCCAAATATAGTCACATGTGAGGTACTGAGCTTTAAGACTTCAATATATGAATTTGGGGGAGGGAATGAAGGAAGGGCAGAATTGCATTGTGATTCATGCCTGTGTGATATATTGATAAACTCCACACACCAGAGAACATTGTTTTTGTCAAACAAATAGGAACCTGCTCAAAGTCTGAATCCCTGTTGTCATGGCCTACATAGTCCTTATGTCCTCGTTTGTCTATAGGCATTCCTGACGAGTTGCTTTTTTAGTTGAATATATTTTTGAATTTGAATATATTTTTGAGTTTGAATATATTTTTTCTGATAGTATTAGATTTATTGAATGTCTACTATTTAAAAATAGTAGGAGGATTTGTTTCTATGTCCAGTCATTGCTTGTTTTTATTCTTTTTTTTTAATGTTTTTTATTTATTTTTGATACAGAGAGAGACAGAGCATGAGAGGGGGAGGGGTAGAGAGAGGAGACACAGAATCTGAAGCAGGCTCCAGGCTCTGAGCCAGCTGTCAGCACAGAGCCTGACGCAGGGCTCCGACCCACGAACGTGAGATCTGACCTGAGCCGAAGTCAGAGGCTTAACCGACTGAGCCACCCAGGCACCCCATTGCTTGTTTTTAATATCCACTTCAGCCAACCAAAATCAAGTCCATGACACAGAATTCAGTTATTTTACAAAATCATAGCAGAAAAGAAAATAATTACAAGAAATAAACAATGTTATGAATAATGCTTATTAATATTGATAAAATGATGCATTCATAACACACTCCTAAGTTAATACTATAGCTGCTGTATAAAAGGTCAACGTATTTTTCCTAAAAACTTACGACACCCAAAGTAAAACAAGGTGCTATGTAGCACACCATCCTCAGGGAGGTTACAACACTGCTTAAAAGTTAATTTTACATATTTGTAGGATAAAATATTAGTAAAATAAAACATAGATCAGAAAGTAATGTAGAAGTGTGAACAGAGCTCAAGAGAGGTAGAGAATCCATTATTTTTTTGTTATGAAGTCGTATTTAAGAAAGAACTAAGTAGGGGCGCCTGGGTGGCTCAGTCGGTTGAGCCTCTGACTTCGGCTCAGGTCAGATCTCACATTTGTGGGTTCGAGCCCCGCATCAGGCTCTGTGCTGACAGCTGGCTCAGAGCCTGGAGCCTGCTTCTGGTTCTGTGTCTCCTTCTCTCTCTGCCCCTTCCCCTCTCATGCTCTGTCTCTCTATCAAAAATAAATAAAATAAAACATTTAAAAATGAATCAAGAAAGAAAGAAAACATTAAAAATTAAAAAAAAAAGAAAGAACTAAGTAGACAGAACTTAAGATGCTTAAGGAATTAAAAATATTTTTATGAATGAAAATGGAAACAAGGAGTTAAAAGAGTGAATTCCAGGTGGAAGAAACAATATAATTACAGACATTAAAAAGGTATACTATGGAAAAAGAAAAAAAAAGGTTTGATGAATGGATTCTATGGTAAACCTTAGGGAAAAGAAGAGAATTAATTTGCTTTTGGGAACATGACCAGGTGAATAATAGAGTCTTGAATGGCTCGATATGGCCATGGGTAACCTCTGTAAGTTTTTGAATAAGCTAGCAAATCAGAAAGAGGTGAGCTTGATACGTGATAGTCATATAGGAGTAATTTTCAAAGAAGTAATGGGAATGTTTCTAATGTCTAAAACAAAAAGTTTAGATAGGATAACCTTACAACCTGTACGTTAATTATGTGTTGTCTTAGCATATCCCCTTTCTCTCTCAAAAGTGTCAGTTTCGATCATACTTTATATAGTCACCCTAAACACAGAGAAATCAGAAACCTCCAAGAACACTTACAGCTAATGATTACAAATGGAAAACAAACCCAGGAGGAGTTAAGGAAAAAATAGGAGAAGCACAGAAATCTCAATTCCAATGTGTCTACTGATAGTTGTAACTGGTCACACTGTATTGTATTTAGTATTCTTCACACAAATCATAGTTAATAAGGAATAACTGCAACATCATATTTACAATTAATTTTTTTTTAACATCAGAACCTACTTTTCTAGTTTTTAAAGTAACTTTAAAATAGTTTACACTCCTTAAACTGATACCAGCTCCCAAATCAAAAGAACTCAGTCATGGAAGTGATAACGCAGTACAGACCAGGAAACCGCAAGCAATCTATCAAGTGGATTATTCACATGTATAAAACAGAATTCCTTTGTGGAAGACGACTTTGTACATGTTCTTTTTTAATATGATTCTGTTTTTTATCCAATTCCCCCACTCAAGTTTAACCTTCCTGCTGGCAGTGACAAATGCTTTTCTATTTTTAGTCAAATGCCTGTATACATGAAATAAAACGTCAGAACTGACTGACAACCCAAACAGTGTTCCATTAGAGAAGGAAAATGCGCCACGTTTGCATACACCAGTCACCAAAATATCTCACTAGCTGCACTGTGTATGCAAGGGTTTGAATAGCTTCTCGTCTTCACGGCTAACCTCGCACTGTGACACGTCCAGCAGAATTCCCTCATCAATATCATTCTGTTGGCACATGTGCCTCATGGTTACCATTTTATTATGTCACGTTTTCCCTGTAGAAGCCTAATCTCAATGGAGAGGGCTGAGAGAATAAAGCAAATACTTTTATAAAAGAACTGTATTTCTTTATTATGTTGAAATATTAATACGTTTTTAACTATTTAAAAGCTGATTTGCTTTTACTAAAACTTCTCCATTAGGCAGGTGTGATAAATTTTCTTTAGTAGAACATGCATCAAGGAACAATGACACGTTAAAATAATTAATATGGTCACAAACTGCCTACTAGAATATTAGGTTCTCCCATTCCTCTGTGTTTCATTGCCTGCTATCTCTAAGAAGGTATGTCTCAAATACTCCCATGTCTATCCAACAAATGGAGATCATGAAGTTTCCCTTAAAAGGATTTGGATTTAAATTTTTTTTGAAGTTTATTTATTTTGAGAGACAGAAAGAGTGAGGAGAGGAGGGGTAGAGAGAGAGAGAGAGAGGGAGAGAGAGAATCCCAAACAGACTCCACACTGACAGTGCGGAGCCCAATTCGGGGCCTGAACTCACAAACCGTGAGATCATGACTTGAGCTGAAACCGAGGGTTAGACGCTTAACCAATTGAACCACCCAGGAGCCCCTAAGAATTTGGATTTTTAAGGCTTATTGTAGGAACAGTCTTAAATTGCTCAAATCACTTTATTTTATCCTTTGTCCTTGTCACTTAGTAATTATTGATGTGGCTTTCCAGACAGAATGACTTAGCCTTTAATTTGTCATGGAAATTACATGGGGGTATTTTCACACTCACTATTTACATTTAGAAAAATAAGAATACTTATTTTAATGTTTTAAGTATTTGTGGGATAAAACTTGGAAGTATAGAGTAGACCCTGGGACATTTTAGAGAGATGATACTATATTAGGTCTGAATGATGACAGCTGAAGTCTGAACTCTGGATTTGGCTTTTGCTTACTCAGGTTCTTCTCATCACTTCGCTTCTTCCTGATACCTTGTTTATTGCCAAGCGGTTAAAATGTAAAATGCAATATTAGCAGGTGTTTTTTCTTTATAGAGATACAGTTTATATTCACTGGGGCCCAAGATGTTGACAGGGGAAGATCCTGAACTCACCTCCTCCAGGGATGCAATGAATCTACCTAAAAATAGAGCAAATCCTCCTGAAGAAGAACTGAGGGCTGGCTGAACAGCTTCTGTACAACAAATGACAGACGGCCCCCACAAAGGATGGCGGAACGGACAGAGACACCACAGTGAAGGGGACCTTCACCTCTGACCCCGTTGACTGCAGTATGCAGGGACAGTACGGAGGGACTGTCTGCCCTGCGGCACAGGAAAAAGGCCACAGTATAAAAAAGCAACTATAACATCAAGAAATGAGCCCTGGAACCCTGCCAAAAGTGGACAGCTGCTGGAACTCTCTCTAGGGCTCAAGATACTGGTAAGCGCCATTATTTACATCCTGGTTCCAATTTGATGGAGCAGATTGAAGCAGGATGTGCACATGCTAGCTGGACTGCGGTCTCAGAGAGCACCCTCTGGAGTCAGGAGACGGGTGAGTACCACTGCTTACACTCTTCCTCCGCCTTGATAGTGCAGAGGAAAGCAGGGTACAGTATCCTGGCCAACCCACCCCCTCGATTAGCCCTGGCCTTTAACTCACACTCCTCCCAGTCATCCTCCCAAGTCAGCTCCAGGACCTCCACCTGTTCTATCAAGGTGGCCCCAGGGCAGATGCATATCAAGATACCCCTGGACAGTGCCCATTATAGATCCAGCCATCATACCAAGGTGACATAGGTGCAAGGCACCCCGAAACACCCCAAACACCCATGCTTCAGTTATAGAAGACTCACCAGGAAACCCACTGTGTAGAGTGCCCAGTGACCTCTCAGTTCCCTCCCACCCCAGCTCCAGCTGTGCCACCAGAATCCTCCTGCAGTGAGCACCATAGGACCACCTGGCCCAGGTCCATTTTATCTCCTGACATCCTGCCAGGGGGCCCTATGATTGGAAAGCTCTGGGATTCTCCCACCTGGTCTGCACCACGTCAGCTGCAGCCGTGCTGCTAGAGTGGCCCCAACATGGAGTGCCACAGGATTGCCAGCCTGCACCTTCTACAGCTATAGCCAGCCAGCCCAAACCTCCAGACATATGCAAACTATACAGGGACTATTCCTATTAAGGCCATTCCTTTAAGGCCACAAGAAATAGCGGGCCCCATGAAAGCACAGAAACAAATATAGTTTGCAAGATACAAAATTAATATACAGGTATCTGTTGCATTTATTTTCTTTAAGTTTATTTATCCATTTTGAGAGAGAGAGAGAATCCCAAGCAGTCTCCACATTATTAGTGCAAAGGTCAAACTCACGAACTGTGAGATCATGACCTAAGCTGAAATCAAGAGTCGGACGCTTAACCCAAGTGCCCCTGTTGGGTTTCTATACACTATTAACAACGTAGCAGAAAAAGAAATTAAGAAAACAACCCTATCTGCAATTGTACCAAAAATAATAAAGTATCAGGGAATAAATTTAATCAAGGAGGTAAAAGATCTGTACTCTGAAAACTATAAGACAGTGATGAAATAAGCTGAAGACAACACAAATGGAAAGATATACCAAGTTCATGAATTGGGAGAAGTAATATTGTCAAAATATACATATTGTTAAAATACCCAGAGCAATAGAGAAATTCATTATAATCTTTATCAAAATAAAAATAGTATTTTGCACAAACCTCAAACAAATAATCTTAAAACTAGTATAGTACTACAAATAATGTTGAATAGCCAAAATAATCTTGAGAAAGAACAAACCTGGAGGTATCCCAATCCCTGATTTCAAATTATCGTGCAAAGCCATAGTAATCACAACAGTATGGTACTAGCACAAACACACACACATAGATCAATGCAACACGATGCAGAGCCCACATTTATACACTCAACTGATCTACCACAAAGGAAGAAAAAACATACAATGGGGAAAGTACAGTCTCTTCAATAAATGATGATGGGAAAACTGGACAGCTCTGTGCAAAAGAATGAACCTGGACTACTTTCTTACACCACGCACAAAAATAAACTCAAAATGCATTAAAGACCTAAATGTGAGACCTGAAATCATAAACTTCCTCAAATGAAACATAGACAGTAATCTCTTGGACATCAGCCTTACCAATGTTTTTCCTGAATCTGTCTCTTTAGGCAAGGGAAACAAAAGCAAAAATAAATTATTGGGACTACACCAAAATAAAAAAGTTTTGCATAGCAGAGGGAAACTTTAACAAGATGAAAATTCAACAGACTTATCAGAGAAGATATTTGCAAATTATATATCTGATAAGGGGTAAATATCTAAAAAATATAAAGAAGTCATAAAATTCAAAACCAAAAAACCAAATTATATAATTTTAAAAATGCACAGAGGACCTGAATGGACAATTTTGCAAAGATATACAAAAAATTTTTTCCAAAGGCTTATAGATATAAGAAAAGATGCTCAATGTATGTCACTAATTATCAAAGAAATGAAAAATTAAAACCACAGTGTTCAATACACAATATTCAACTTCAGAATAGTTAGTATCAAAAAGATAAAAAATAATATCTTGTCAAGGAAGTAGAGACAAGAGAACCTTCATATACTCTGGTGGGAAAGTAAATTGGTACAACCACTGTGGAAAACAGTATGTATGTTCCTATTCTATAAGAAAAGAAACACAACACAATCTATGGATATTTACCCATAGAAAACGAAAACACTAATTTGAAAGGATATAGGAGCCCTTTTTTCATTGCAACATTACTAATAATAGCCAGGATATGGAAGCAATCTGTGTTCATTGATGGATAAATAGATAAAAATGCACTACACACACACACATACGTTACTCAGCTATAAAAAGGAATGAAATCTTGCCATTTGCTAAAATATGGATGGACCTAGAAAGTATGATGCTGAATGCAATATTTCAGACAGAGAAAGACAAATGTCATATGATTTCAATTTAGTGTGGAATCTAAAAAAATAAAACAACAAACAAACAAAACAGAAACAGACGCAAATACAGAAAACAAAGTAGTGGTTGCTGAAGGGGAGGAAAGTATGGGGGGTGTGAAATAGGTAAAGGGGATTAAGAGGTACATGCATCCACTTACAAAATAAGTAAGTCATGGGGCTGAACAGTACAGCATAGAGAACATAGTCAATAATATTGTAATAAGGTAAGAGGACAGATGGTGAATAAACTACCATGGGGAGTGTTCTATAATGTATACAGTTGTTGAATCAATATGTTTTAGACTTGAAATTAATGTAACCCTATTTGTCAATTATACTTCAATAATAAAAAAGATACTTTACACACAAGAAATACATGATTTAGTTTAATAAATTTTGACAAAACATATTCCTATGTAATCCCCCTTATCGGGATGAGCTGCATTTCCATCACCCCCAGACGTTTTCCTATGTCCCTTTTGTAGTCATCTGTCTCCTTTGCCATTCCCCCCAAACCACATGTCACTGTCACTTTGCCTTTTCTAGAATTTCATATAAATGTCATTATATAATATTACTTTTTTACGTGTCTTTACTTCTTCATTTAGAAAAATGTTTTGAGATTTATTTGTTACTGTGTACATCAGTTGTGTATATTAGTATAACAGTGTATATATGTTTCTAGTCACTGAAGAGTAGTTTTCCATTGGGTGAACATTTTTTTTACCCACTCATCTATTAATAGGTATCTATCTGGGTACTAACTGTCTATCTATCTTTGCAGTACTTGGATATTATATTTTTTAAATTTTTTTAGTTTTTTAAAATTTATTTTTGAGACAGAGAGAGACAGAGCATGAGCAGGAAGGGGCAGGGAGAGAGGGAGACACAGAATCAGAAGCAGGCTCCAAGCTCTGAGCTGTCAGTACAGATCCCGACACGGGGCTCGAACCCACAAATGTGAGATCATGACCTGAGCCGAAGTCGGAGGCTTAACCAACTGAGCCACCCAGGGGCCCCAGTACCTGGATATTCTAAATAGAGTTTGGATGACCCTTGAACATACATCTTTTTGCATATATGTTTCACATTTCCAAGTTAAATGCCTAGAACGAGGAATTGTGTAGATATGTATTTATCTTCTTTTAAGAACTGACGGTTTTCCTAAGTAGCTGTATATTCTCCACTCCCAACAGTACAAGATGGAGTTCTACTTGGTCCACATCCTTGCCAACTTGCTGGTATATTTCACTATACTCAGTTTCATCTCTGAGAGATGAAATTTGCAAACCTGTGTATAAAATCCTATCTCCTGGAACCTTTCTCTGGTCACACTGTATTTTTTTTTGCACATGTATTTTTGTTTGTTTGTTTTGGCATAAATTATACCATCACTAGCCTTATTTTTTTCTAAAATCTCCTTTGCATTTTATGGAGATTGTCTTCCCATGATTCACCAATCTGACATTTTTAAAGATGCATTCCAGTTTTCCAAGAAATACAACATAAACTAAAGAAAATTAAACCATAACAAAACAATTTCATCACGTTAACCTTAACTTCTTTTGGTAACAAATGTATTTCTGTCCATGACTAAAACAGTCTGCTCAAGGAAATGATTGAATTTTATTTTTACAATGATCTCATAAATAACTTTTTTATTTTATTTTTTATGAGATAATGCATTTTTCAACATTTATTTATTTTGAGAGAGAGAAAAAGAGTGAGTGAGCAAGCAGTGGAAAGGCAGAGACAGACAAAGAGTGAGAATCTCAAGCAGGCTCCATGCTGTCAGTACAATACCCCCCCCCCTGGGGGCTTGGTCCCACAAACCATGAGATCATGACCTGAACCAAAATCAAGAGTTGGACACTTAAATGACTGAGCCACCAGGTACCCCAAATAAATAACTTTTTAATACAAATTTCTCATTTCAATTATAGGCAATTGTAGTATATTAATGCTCAGATAATTAGATGTTACTTAGCATTAGATAATAATCAGATATCCATAAATGTAAATAATTTTCTGAGTCTCAGTTTTTCATGTTAAATGAAGTTATATATAACTGTTATTCCACAAAACTATTTTTTTTAAGTTCCTTTATTTTTGTGACAGAGAGAGAGAGAGAAAGCACACGCAGGGCAAGGGCAGAGAGAGAGGGAGAAAGGGAATCCCAAGCAGACTCAAGGCTGTCAGCACATAGCCTGATGTAGAGCTCGAACTCATGAAATGTAAGATCGTGACCTGAGCTAAAATCAAGAGGTGGTCCCTTAACTGACCTAATCTCCCAGGTGCCCCTCCAGAGAACTCTTGAGATGATTAAATGAGTTAATATTTGTTAAAAACTTAGCATTATTTCTTGCTCTTTTTTTTCTTCCAAAATTTTATGTAAATTCTATTTAGTCAACATACAGTGTAATACTGGTTTTAGGAGCAGAATTCAGTGATTCATCACTTACATATGACACCCAGTGCTCATCCCAACAAGTGCCCTCCTCAGTGCCCATCACCCATTTAGCTCATCTTCCTCCCAACAACCCTCCAGCAACCCTCAGTTTGTTTTTTATTATTGAGTCTCTTATTTGTTTCTCTCTCTTTTTCTCCCTCCCATTATGATCATCTGTTTCGAAAATTCGACATGAGTGAAATCATATGGTATTTGTCTTTCTCTGATTGCTTTGCTTAGCATACTACACTATAGCTCTAACCAAGTCATTGTAAATGACAAGATTTCATTATTTTTGATGACTGAGTAATATTTAATTATATATAAATACCACTTCTTCTTTATCCATTCATCACTCAGTGGACCCTGGGCTGTTTCCAAAGTGGCTCAAAAAGTTAAAAATAGAACTACCCTATAATCCAGCAATTGCACCACTATGTATTTACCCAAAGGACACAAAAATATAGATTTGAAGTGGTGCATGCTCCCCAATGCTTATAGTAACATTACCAACAATAGCCATTTCTTGCTCTTTAGGAAATGCACAATACACTTAAAAATGAATAAATACTGGTAACCCAAACCCAAACAAACAATGCTTCGACATGATCAAATATGTACTATCTATCACAAAGAGTCAATTTCTATCAAATTTGGATATCTTGTTAATGATGTTTTTCAAATAGACCATTTAATAAATGGCAAATTTCTAGAGAGTTCTTGTCTATTTGTTTTATCGTCTTCTCAAATTTTCAGTATGTTATCCACTATATTTGGTTAAGTGGCTCCGTAATACAACAGAATCTAGCAAATTCAAAAAGTTGTTCACTTGCTATGTAAAGCAGTGCTTTTATTCATTTCTTAAATTTTGGTAGTATCTTAAAACAATGACCAAAAATCCCCACACAAACACAACTGAGTTGGTCTTCCTTACATATGATAATTGTCTTTGTTTGTTTGCTTGTTTGTTTTAGTCCCTGTCCCCTCAAGTAGAATGCATTGATTCTAATAGTGTATATGGTTTTCAGTACAGAATAATCAACATTGTTTCTTCTAATTTTAATATCAGGTGCATTTTAGAGTCTCCCATGAAAAGATGATCTCCTGGAGGCTGGAAGATGACGACTATCCATACGGAAATCCACATAGTGGGTCTCTCATTTTCAATTAAGCCCAGCGCCTCCTCCCCACACAGATTCTGCTAAGTAGGTATGTTACTGAAATACTTTGGGAAAGTATTAGGCTGTATTATCACTGATAATCATGTAATGTACCCAAATAAAATGTCTGGTAAAAACAGAAATAGAAAATATGTTGTAACACTTTGAATTTATGAAAATGAGTTACTGTGTTTCTGAATTCTCTGCTGTGAGATGTCAGTATAAGTTATTCACATTTAAACTTCATCCGATTCTCGTTTTGAGCATACTATAACTCAGTTGTAACTTTTCTGAAGTCAGATGGGGAGCCTCAGCTGTTAACCCAAAGTCAACAACAAAATCAAAACAAACAAAAACTTACTCATAGTGCTGTATTTCACGAACTGCCACAGGAACGCCTGTTAATGTAGTTCAAGAGATTTTCACTTTTCATTTTTATTACTTTTAAAGTCAATTTAAAACCTAAGCTGCACAAGAGACAACTGGTTCTCAGATCCTTTGCTGAAGAGCATGCGGTACGAAGGGGACGGGTCTCCATAAATCTGCTTATAATTTTCCTTTCACAGAGTTCTTCTATAAAATAAGCGTGATTTGACTTTCAGGGAGCTTTGTCCATTTTGGAACTTTTAAATCAATAGTAGACACTTAGAATCTGGGCTGCCCATCTCTAAATAGCCACGCTACTGCCCTCGATCTGTTTTTGTACACATTTGGCATTTCGATTGTTAAAGTCTCAATACTACAAGCACCATATTTGGTGAGGATTTGTGTCCGAGAACCATGAAAAGAAGTACTATTAACATCTGTCCAATATGGGCTTTATCGTATTGTCATTTTTTCTAAAATGCAGATAATTACCAGCTTGTCAGAGTGAGTTATTAATTCCCTAGAAACAAGTGCAAATGTGAAGAAACATGCTGATTTTTGAAAACGCTTTTCACAAGAACCAAAGGACAATATGTAATTTTCAGATTTTAAAAATTCCTATTAGAGTAATTTGTTATGTCCTTTTCTTGCCTGGTAGCTCTCATTAACTAAATCTGAGTTAAAGAAAACAACTTTTCTCTTCCATTTACATTGTTAGATTCAATGAGTTGGGAAAGGTAGTGAACTGGGAAAGTATGAAAATTGACTCTGTAATGATGTTTATGAAAGAATAGGGGTGTTATACATAAATGTATATTTTATTTCCTAAAATATGTTTATTGTCTACCTTGTCGACTCAGGATTTTTCTTTTTCTGTTTTCACTGCCAGAAGAAAATGCATAATAATGGAGTCTTGCTTTTCAAGACCAAGTCTGTTCAAGTTGCAAAAAGATATGAAGAGAGAATTTTCATTAGAGGCCATAATTATCAACAAACTGCCAAGGTTTACAAAGTTAAATGCTTGTCACAAGGTCATTTTACTAGTGAGTGGCAGAGCCTGCATGTGAACTCAGATGCATCTAAACACAGAGCTAGTGTTCTTCATTTTTATTGTAGCATTTCTAAAAAATTCTCATCGATCATCTTCATCTGCATGGGACACTAACTCTTCTTGTATAGGTTCTAGCAGACTTAATCCTCAAAATATCTGCTCCATTTTCCATATCCTTTCGTTAAGTGTGCTATCTTCTGGTTTGAAATGGTTACTATCCTTTTCCATCTTTTAAGTAATTTTTGTTTGTTTTTGGCATAGCCAGCCTTCCCCCACCAGCGTACACACCTATAATTCTGGTATTTTCCCCAAATTCTCATTGTTTAAAATAACATAAACATGTGTCTACAGCAAAAGCCATTCTGCTTCCTTCATGGGCATAGAGTCTTTGCAAAATTAAAAAAACATTTATATCAGTTAAGAGACCGCCTCTTATTATTAGATAATCTCTGTTTTCTTCCTAACTTCTCCCTTAACAATTACATGATGTAAAATTACCCATTATATTATTTGCTGATAATTTGAAAGCTAAAGGAAAACTTACCAAAGACTCATTCACCTATTTTATTACTGAGAAAATGGTAGCACAGAGATCATGAGTGACCTGCTCAAGGTCACAGAGTTATACAGTCTGGAAAAGCGATAACTCATTTGCCTCCGTGCTAGGACTTTATTCCAGTAAGCTGTGCTGTGACAGACTACTCCAGTTTCCTCTGGGCTGTGTGTAAAATGTTATACTCATGACCACCATACAGACACACCACCAAAAATGCTTATTGAAATAAACAATAGATTTACAGCAGTCAAACTGAAAATTATTTCATATCTAGTAAGATGCTTTTCTTTTATTTTAGCTTTAGAATATTTGATAAGCACACAGAAAATGATGTGCATTAGTGAATACATTAAAATATAAATTATAAAATTATATAAAAGCCCACCCTAGTGATATTAACACTTTTATGCAGAGCATGCTAATATTTATATTTCTAATACTATAGCAGATAGTATTAAGTTGATCTATATATTATAGAAAAGTGAAAATAATAGTGGCTTGACCACACAAGGTACTTTGTGATGTAAAAGTCGTCAGGAGGTTTAGACTTCAAAGCCGATTAATGGGTTTCATGAATGAGGCAAAATCCTTCATTTATTTTTTCCACCTTCAATCCTTAGCATGTGACTCTCATCGCCAAGACTGCCTCATTGCTAAATATGGCTGCTGGAATCTTAGCCATCAATCTGCTTTCCATGTAGCAAACAGGAAGGCAAGGAAAAGCACAGACTATACCACCTCTCCTGAGTCAGTACTTTAGTAACTTCAGAGAAGTTCTACTCACTGGTGTTTATATATCATTTGACGGAAGTTATACACAGTGGCAACACCTACCTACAAAAGAGAACATCACTTTATGCTGGATTCATAAGAAGGAAAGGCACAATGATATTGGGTAGACAAACAGCGACCTATCCAACATATGTAAGCTGGAGAGTAAGGTCACATGAAAATTTATAGCCATACCAGCAGGGACAGTACAGTAAAAAAGAACTGAAAATTTTACTTCAAAAAACAGTGATATAAATTTGGATCTACTTCTAAAAATAGATTATAAGCAAAGCCTTGTAAAGGTATGTACCTTAGTTGGTTTACTTATATCATAAAGAAATTAAATCTGCTTTTGAGATCATGTAAAATAATGTTAATGACAAAGATATCAGATGTGAAAAAATATTTTTATTTGTGAATGTGTAAGCATGTACATGTGTGTGGTATACATATAAATTATACTGATATATATCATATATATTATATAAAATTATAATATATAATTTGACAGAACTTCTACACAGGGGCCAAAGCTACCTACAACAGATACCAGAACATTACTTTATGTTGAGTTCATAAGAAAGAAAGGGACAATGATACTGGGTAGAAGAATCACTATCTAGCCAACATATATAGTTGGAAAGGAAGGACATGTGCTGATTTTCCCAAAACATTATTTTCCATGGAAAGTAAGCAAATCCAAGTCTACGAGAGTCTCATTACCATGTTACCTATTCAGCTATGATCTATTATTATCATAAATTTCCTACAGTGTTTGGTTTTTTTTTTTGAGTCTGAATATTCTTAGAAAATTATTTTCTCCCATTTAACATTCTAATTGTTCTATCAGAATCATATACACATAGCATCACTTGATTATGGAATTACCAAGTTAATAATCATCTGTTGCTTAATCCGTCTTTCTGAGCTAAAGCCAAATTAAATGTAGGTCATGAAGCTAGATGAAATGATTGATTTTGTCATATAAGATTTGGGGGATTTCAGTGTTAAAACTATACTATATCATAGCTATAAAACATTAGTACAACATATTTAGCAACTCTTTCTAATTTAGTTATATATGCAACCTTATGCAACTGAAAAACAAAAAAATTTCAGTCCTAAATTATACTCCTTGGTCATCAATTGAATGACAATTTCTGGCTTCATTCATCCTATTTGTACAATATTAATATTCTACTATTACTATCTTCATGCATGATATACCCTCTTAGTGCTTCAGTTATCAAATATATGAATTGAAAGCTAAAATGTCTTAATATCTATATTCTAATTCATAGATACTTAAAATACATTAAGAAACATTAGATGACAAATTAAGTGATTAATCTAAGTGGTCCCTAAGGAAAACTAAAGAACTATAAATATCAAGGAAAAACTACTTTCGAATTGAACTAGACAGTATGATTTCAGGAGAAGCAAAAATCCTAAATCTTTTCTAAGTAACTTAGGATATTTAATTCTGAAAGCTCTACACAGTCAAATAATATAAAATTAAATACTACTGGAACTAGGCACAAAATTTTCTTTAAAAATTAATATAAGTCATTTATATTTATGTAAACATTCCCAAAAAACTACATTATCAAATATTAGAAAACCTGTCACTAACTGTAGGTAGGTGTTTATTCTTCAATTTCTCAAATATCAGTGTAGATAGATATTTGTTTTTCATTTTTTCTAGTAAATAACACATCCAGAATTGGATATCCTGTATTTAAATTTAGAACACAATATTAATAATAGATATTAATTTCACTTAATAGATGCCTTAGTAAATAAGATAGCTCTACACATTCGGGTATTCCATATTTACTAAATTTTAGGTGTGGATCTGCAGACTAGATCAGATTACAGAAAATCTGTACAGAGATTACAGATTACAGAGCGGAGGATTACAGAGAATGGACATCCTGACATTACCCTTTCCGGAAAATGGGGTGTCGTGTCCCGCCCCGGCGCTCCTGCCCGCG
>NC_043700.1:18223522-18231022 GCF_006229205.1 Suricata suricatta
CCACCCTGCCTGCAGGCGGTTGAGCTTTGGTCTTCCGGCTTCTCCTGACAGGGAGTGGCGCTCCCCTGCCTATTTTGCAACTCCCCTCAGGGAGTGACATATCCAGCTAGCAAAGGGCCAAGGAGCTGAGTCTTTGCCGCTCCCCACAATGGGGTTTTAATAAAATTCGCCTTGTGTTCTTTAATGGCACACACACATACATACATCACCTAATTTCTATA
Source organism: Suricata suricatta (assembly GCF_006229205.1). NCBI lineage: Eukaryota > Metazoa > Chordata > Mammalia > Carnivora > Herpestidae > Suricata > Suricata suricatta. The sequence goes on from NC_043700.1 coordinate 18,223,744, forward strand.
ATTTGCTAATTAATTATATAATGCTGGTCCTGAATATGTTTTCCCCATTTCAGAGCTTTTAATTTTCACTTGTATAAATTGGTGGATCTGCTTTTATTTTTGTCACTTTTCCCCCTTTCTTTCTGTGACCCATGGTCCTTTATTATTTTTTTCTTAACACCTGGTTTACCCCGACACGTTAGGCATTTATTTACTTATCACTTGGTTTTTACTTCTCCACTAAAATGAAAAGCAGAGCTTTTGCCATTTTCCTACCATTGTGTCTTTCTCTAGCCTCTGAAAGTGCCTGGAATGTGCTAAATCCTGGAGAGCTATTTGTTGAATAAATGAATAATCAAATTATGCATCACAATTGTTGCCTCTTACATTGGCACTGCTTCTTTTATTATTTTTTAAATTTTTTAATGCTTATTTATTTTTGAGAGACAGAAAAAGCCTGAGCAGGGGAGGGGCAGAGAGAGAAAGACACAGAATCTGAAGCAGACTCCAGGTTCCAAGCTGTCAGAACAGAGCCCAGCGTGGGGCTTGAACTCACAAACTGCAAGACCATGCCCTGAACTGAAGTGGCCACTTAAAGGACTGAGCCACCCAGGTGCCCTGGCACTGCTTCCTAAATAATGTCCTGCCTCTGCTCTTGTTTTCTTCTAAATGATTCTCCACAATGCTGCCTAAATGACCTTTACAAAACCTAGTCACGCTCCCTTCTGGGTAAAGTCCTCCAAATTTGCCATTACTGGTAAGATAAAAAGCCAAAGTCCATGGTGTGGCGTACACGTGTCTCTTGACTAAAACTTTGCCCTGCTTGCTTTCTCTAGTTTACCTCCCCCACTTCCTGCGCTTAAGCTACGCCACCCGTCTTCCATTTCCCCCTTATACCTTACATGGTCCCAAACCAGAATCCCTTGAAAGACTCTTCTCTGAACATGTAAGGCCTTGCGAAGATGGTGGAGTTGGAGGACCCTGAGCTCACCCCATCTCACATTTTCAACTGGATATGATCCGAATTCAAGTGAATAAACCAGAGAATAATCTGAAGACTGACAAAGCAAATGCCACAGCTAAATATAGCAAAGAAGCTGCATCTGAAAAGTTAGGAAGGTCGGAAAGGTGGAGAGAGGCTGGCTGCAGGAAGGAGGTGCAAGCCTGGAAGAGGGAGAAATGGGTCCTCATATCTGGGAGCTCAGTCAGGGAACGCGAATCTCCTTAACACTTGGTTCTAAAGACCAAAACTACAGAATTCCACGAGTGTGTAAAACGAGGGGAACTTGGAACCTGGAGTTTTAAAAGTCAGCTAACTCAGCGCTGGGCCATCCAGGAGGGTGAGTGACAGCTGGGCTGCTACTCTTAAAGAGACAGCAGGCTGTGCGGAGAGTTACATAAAAGTGGCAGGGGCAGATGGGAGCCAGATCTGTTTATAAAGATTTCAGAGCATGTCCTGGGCATTGCTATGAAGTAGCGGAAGCTGGCAGGCACTATGTTCCTCCCTCACCCGCAGGCATCACACAGAGCACAGTGGGAGGGAGGGCTGCTCAGGCACCTGGTATCTAACCTGCTAGCAGTGTACCATGCCCACGAGTTCTCCGAAGGACTTGCCCACTTGAAGCCTGCTAGCTGGCCCGGGCTCAGAGAAAATTCTGTTAAAGCTGCACATGCACCCCAGCCCCGTCTCCAGGTGCAAACAGCTGCTCCAGTGCACCATGCACATCCTCCACGCAGTATCCAGCTATGGTGCACACCAACTGCCACAAGGAGCCCCACTGCCATACTGCACCCAGTCTCATGCCACCAGCCTCCCTTCACGCAGCCCTCAGCGTCCGTAGCACTGCAGGGGAGCTGGCATAGGACTAATGGGCCAACACAAATGTTGCTAGTACACTGCCCTGGTCCCACGTCCCCAGGCAGGCACCTCACACAGAATAGGCCTTTTGCTCAAGAGGAGGCCTGTCTGGACCCCAGTAACACCACCTAAAGCTAGCACAGCCCCAGTGGCAGAGAGTCAAAACAGCTGACTGCACAGAAAGGAGAAGTGACAGCAAGGTGTAAGAAACAGGGCTAGGATACTCTCCTGAGGGGCCGGGTTCTGGTGAACAGGGGACAATGCACTGCAGGGCACTCTAGGAACTCTTTTTTTTTTTTATTAAATTTTTTAAATGTTTTATTTATTTTTGATACAGGGAGAGACAGAGCATGAGAGGGGGAGGGGCAGAGAGAGAAGGAGACACAGAATCCGAAGCAGGCTCCAGGCTCTGAGCTAGCTGTCAGCACAGAGCCTGACGCGGGGCTCAAACTCACGAGCGTGAGATCTGACCTGAGCCGAAGTCGGAGGCTTAACCGACTGAGCCACCCAGACGCCCCTAGGAACTCTTTTTCATATAGCCATGACTTTCAAGAGCAGAAGACACAGCTGATTTTCTTTAAAAAAATTTTTTTTATGTTTGTATTTATTATTGAGACAGAGAGAAACAGAGCGTGAGTGGGGGAGGGTCAGAGAGAGAGACACACACACAGAATCGGAAGCAGGGTCCAGGCTCTGAGCTGTCAGCACAGAGCCCGATGCGGGGCTTGAACCCACGAAACGTGAGATCATGACCTGAGCTGAAGTCGGCCGCTTAACTGCCTGAGCCACCCAGGCGCCCCACAGCTGATTTTCTTAACACACAGAAAGAGACACAAAAAGACAGAAGTCCTGATGGAGAACTTAAACAAATAATCATAAGGATACTTATCAGATTTGGAAAAACAGTAGAAAACAAAAGTTAGACACTTAACACAGGAATAAGGAATCACAGCAGAGATAAAGAGCTCAATAAATGAAATACAAAGCATGCTAGATGGAATAAACAGCAAGATAGAGGAAGAAGAAAATGAATTAGTGACCTAGAAAACAATAATGGAAAGTAATCAAGTTGAAGAAAAGATAAAGAAAAGAATTACACAAAATGAGAATAGATTTAGGGAACTCAAGTGATCCAATCAAATGCAATAACATTCGCATTACAAGAGTCCCATAAGAAGATGAGAAAGAGGAGGGGGAAGAACATGTATTTGAAAAAATAATAGCTGGAAACTTCCCTAATCTGGGGAAAAACAGATATCCATATCCAGAAGGCAGAGAATACCCCCAAAATAATCACAAAAGCAGACATACACCAAGACATATTGCAATTAAATTTACAAAATATATGATAAAGAAAAAAAATTAAAGCAGCAAGACAAAAGAAGTCATTAACTTACAAGGAACACCCATGAGACTAGCAGGAGATTTTTCAACAGAAACTCAGCAAGTCAGAAGAGAGCGTGGGGATATATGCAAAGTACTGAAAGGGAAAAAATCTGTAGCCGAGAATACTGTATCCAGGAAGACTGTAATTCAGAATAGAAAAAGACATAAAGAGTTTCCCCCCAAAAAACTAAAGGAGTTTATGATCACTAAACCAGCTCCACAAGAAATACTAAAGGGAGTCTTTGAGTAGAAAGGAGTGACCAAAAGGGACAGTATAGAGGTAGGAAACACAAAAACATTTAAAATGAATATATCAGTAAAAAGTCAGTCAAGGAACCCACAAAAAAAGGATACAAAATATAATAACATGCACTTAAGATGTGTGGAGGAGAGAAAAAAAGAATGGAGTCAAACTTAAACTATCATCACTTTAATATAGACTCTATTTGCAGAAGAGGTTATATACAAATCTAATTTAACCATCTATCAAAAAACACACAAAAACATGCAAAGAATGAAGAAAAAGAAAGAAATCCAAATATATCACTAAAGAAAATCAGCAAAACATGAGATAGACAAGAAAGGATCGCAGAAAATTTTCAGAAACAACCACAAAACAAGTAATAAAATGGCAATACAAATCTATCAATGATTGCTTTAAATGTAAATGGACCACATGTTCCAATCAAAAGGCACACAGTGATAGAATGGATACAAAAAACAAGACCCACCTATATGCTGCCTATAAGAGACCCATTTCAGACCAAAAGACAGCTGCAGATATAAAGTGAGAGGATGGAGAAAAGACTGCCATGCAAATGGATGTCAAAAAGAAGCTGAAGGAATAGTATTTATTTCAGACAAAATGCCCTTTAAAACAAAGACTGTAACAAGAGACAAAGAAGGACGCCATATGATAACACATGGGAAAAGCCAACAAGAAGATACAACAATTAAAAATATTTACGTGCCAATATAGGAGCACTCAAGTACATAAAACAGTAACAAACATCAAGAAATGAATTAATAATAATAAAATAAAAATAGGGGACTCTAACACCACACTTACATTCATGTACAGATCATTTAAACAGAAAATCAAGGGGCGCCTGGGGGGCTCAGTTGGTTGGGCATCTGACTTCGGCTCAGGTCATGATCTCACAGTCTGTGGGTTTGAGCCCTGCGTCGGGCTCTGTGCTGACAGCACAGAGCCTGGAGTCTGCTTCTGCCTCTCCCCTACTGTCTGTCTCTCAAAATAAAATAAAGACCAAAAAAAATTTTTAACAGAAAATCAGTAAGGAAACAATGACTTTGAAAGACACACTAGAATAAATGGATTTAACAAACATATTCAGAATATTCTATCCTAAAACAGCAGCATGCATATTCAAGCGCCCACACAGCATTTTCAAAATAGATCGCATATTAGCCCACAAAACAAGTCTCAACAACCTCAAGAAGATTGAAATCATACCATGCATATTTCCTGATCACAAGCCTATGAAACTAGAAGTCAACCATATGAAAATATCTGGAAAGGACTCAAATTCATGGAGGTTAATAACATTCTACTAAGCAATGAATGTGCAACAAAAAAAAAAAATCAAAGTATAAGTTAAGAAGTACATGGAAACAAATGAAAATGAAAACACAATGGTCCAAAACCTCTGGGATACAAAAAAAGTGGCTTTAAGGGGGAAGTTGGTAGCAATACAGGCCTACCTCAAGAAGCAAGAAAAATACCAAATAGGCATCCTATCTTTGCACCTAAAGAAGTTAGAGAAAGAACAAACAAAACCTAAAACCAGCAGAAGGAAGGAAATAAAAAGTTTTAGAACAGATAAAAATGATATAGAAACTAAAAACAAACAAAAAACCCCAATAGAACAGATCAATGATACTAGGAGCTGGTTCTTTGAAAAAATCAGTAATTGATAACCTCTAGTGAGACTTATCAAATATAAAAAAGACTCAAATAAAACCACAGATGAGAGAGGAGAAATAACCAATATCACATAAATACAATCAAGAAAATGTGAAGAAGAACTATATGCCAACAATTTGGGCAATGTAGAATAGATAAATAAATTCCTAGAAACATATAAACTACCGACATTGAAACAAGAAGAAATAAACAAAAAAAATTGAACAGACTCATAACCAGCAAAAAAAAAAAAAAAAAAAAAAAGTCAGTAATAAAAAAAAAAACCAAACCAACAAAAGTCCAGGGTCAGGTGGTTTCACAGGCAAATATTACCAAACATCTGAAGAGTTAATACCTATTCTTCTCCAACTACTCCAAAAAATACAAAAGTAAGGATAATGTCCAAATACATTATCTGAGGACAGCATTACCCTGATACCAAAAGCAGATAAAAACTTCACTAAAAACAACAACAACAAAAGGGGAAAAAAGGGCCAATATGCTGTATGAACAAAGAAACAAACATTCTCATTAAAATACCAGCAAACTGAATTCAATAATACATTAAAAAATCACTCACCCAATCAAGTGGGATTTATTCCTAGTTTGCAAGGGCTGTTCTATAATTGAAAATCAATCAACATGACACATTGCATCAATAGAAGAAAGGAGAAGAACCACACAATCATTTCAATGAATGCAGAAAAAGTATTGGACAAAGTACATCTATTCATGCTAAAAACCCTCCACAGAGTAGGTGTAGAGGGAACATACCTCAAAAAAATAAAGGTCTTATATGAAAAACCCACAGCAAACGCAATGATGGAAAACTCAGCTATTCTCCTAAGGTTAGTTATGATACAGAATGTCCATTCTCACCACTTTTATTCAGTACAGTACTGGAAGTCCTAGCCATGGCAATTAGACAACAAAAAGAAATAAGTCATAAAGAACAGTAGAGAGAAATAAAACTTTCACTGTTCCCACTGTTTCTATATGCTATATAGAAAACCCGTAAGATTCCACCAAACAACTGCTAGAACTAATAAACAAATTCAGTAATGTTGCAGGAAACAAAATTAATTAACAACGGAAATATGTTGCATTTCTATAGACCAATACTGAAGGAGTAGAAAAAGAAACTAAGGGAACAATCCCACTTATAGTTGCACCCAAAATAAGGAGATATCTAGGAATAAACTTAACCAAAGAGATGAAAGATCTATAGTCTCAAGGCATAAAACACTGATGAAAGAAAGTGAAGAGGACACAAAGAAATGGAAAGGCATTCCATGTTCCGGGGTCAGAAGAATATAGTTAAAATTTCACTCAGTGAAATCTATACATTTACATTTTTTTAATGTTTATTTATTTTTGAAGGGGGGAGAGAGAGAGAGAAAGAAATAGGGAGAGGGGGGTGGGGCAGAGAGAAAGAGGGAGACAGAATCCCAAGCAGGCTCCAAGCTGTTAGGGAAGAGCCCAATGTGGAACTCACAAGCCATGAGATCATGAGTTGAAACCAAGAGTCTGGTGCTTAACCAAGTGAACCACCCAGGTGCCCTTCAAAGAAATCTACATACTTAATCTAATCTCTAACAAAATACCAACATGATTGTTCACATAACTGGAATAAAGAATCCTAAAATTTGTATGGAACTACAAAAGACCCCAAATAGCCAAAGCAGTCTTGAAAAAGAACAGGAAAACTGGAAGTATCACAATTCCAGATTTCATGGTATATTACAAAGCTGTAGTCATCAAAACAGTAAGGCAATGACATGGACACATAGGTCAAACAGAGTAGAAAATACAGACGTAAATCCACAATTCTAGGGTCAATTAATCTTTGACAAAGTAGTAGAGAATATCCCATGGAAAAATATGGTCTCTTTAATAAATGGTATTTGGAAAACTGGACAGCTACATGCAAAAGAATAGAACTGGACTACTTTCTTACACAATACACAAAATTAAATTCAAAATGGAGGAAAGCCTAAATATGAGACCTGAAACAATAAAATTCCTAGAAGAGAACACAGGTAGTTACTCCTTTGACAGCAGCTATAGCAACTTCTTTCTAGATATGTCTCCGAAGGCAAGGGAATCAAAGCAAAAACAAAAACAAAAAGTTT
>NC_043700.1:18232134-18299385 GCF_006229205.1 Suricata suricatta
TATTCTATTCCATTGGTCTATGTGTCTGTTTTTCTGCCAATACCATACTGTCTTGATGAAGACAGCCTTGTAGTAGAGGCTAAATTCTGGGATTGTGATGCCTCCCGTTTTGGTTTTCTTCTTCAATATTACTTTGGCTATTCGGAGTCTTTTGTGGTTCCATACGAATTTGAGGATAGCTTGTTCTAGCTGTGAGAAGAATGCTGGTGCAATTTTGATGGGGATTGCATTGAATGTGTAGATTGCTTTGGGTAGTAATGACATTTTCACAATGTTTATTCTTCCGATCCATGAGCATGGAATGTTTTTCCATTTCTTGGTGTCTTCTTCAATCTCTTTCATAAGTTTTCTATAGTTTTCATCATATAGGTCTTTTACATCCTTGGTTAGGTTTACTCCTAGGTATTTTATGGTCTTTCATGCAATCATGAGTGGGATCAGTTTCTTCATTTCTCTTTCCACTACTTCATTATTGGTGTACAGAATGCAACTGATTTCTGTACATTAATTTTGTACCCTGCAACTTTGCTGAATTCATGGATAAGTTCTAGAAGGCTTCTGGTGGAGTCTGCTGGATTTTCCATATAGAGTATCACGTCATCTGCGAAAAGTAAAAGTTTGACTTCTTCTTTGCCAATTCTGATGCCTTTTACTTCCTTTTGTTGTCTTACTGCTGATGCTAGGACTTCCAGCACTATGTTAAACAACAGTGGTGAGAGTGGACACCGCTGTCGTGTTCCTGATCTTGGGGTGAAAGCTCTCAGTTTTTCCCCATTGAGGATGATATTAGCTGTGGGCTTTTCATAAACTGCGTTTTATAATGTTTAGGTATGTTCCTTTTATTCCAACTTTCTCAAGGGTTTTGTTTTAAGAAAGGGTGCTGCATTTTGTCAAATGCTTTTTCTGCATCTATTGACAGGATCATATGTTTTTTATCCTTTCTTTTGTTAATGTGATGTATTACAGTGATGGATTTGCGAATACTGAGCCAGCCCTGTAACCCAGGAATGAATACCATTTGATCATGACGGATAATTTTTTTAATATGCTGTTGAATTCAATTTGCCAGTAAGACATATATAATTTCATCACATGTGGAATTAAACAACAAAACAAACAAGCAAAGTGAAAGAGAGAAAGAAAGAAATCAAGAAACAGACTTTTAATTATAGAGAGCAATCTGAGGGTTACCAGAGGGGAGGAGGGTAAGGGGATGGGTAAAAAAGGTGACACAAATTTAAAGAGTGCACTTGTTATGATGAGCAATGGGTGATATAAGGAAATGTTGAATCACTATATTGTACACTTGAAATTAATATAACACTGTATGTTAACTAACTAGTAATAAAATAAAAAATTTTTTAAATAAAAAAGAGAGAAGACTCTTTTTCACCTCTTACTTTCCTTCTAGGGCCCTCAACTTGATATTTCAAGTCAAAACCTGTGTTTTCAAGGAAATCTTGATAATCCCCAGAGTCTATTAGGACTACTCAGCATAGAATCTCTAGCTCCTAATTCTTTTTCTTCTTTACTCTTGTCACTGAAAGTATATTTTTGCAGAACTATTTGATGAAAATCAATTTTCTTCACCAAGTTTTAAAGCTCAGAGGAGACAGAAATGGTCTATATTTATATCTCCACTGCCTGGTTCACACCAAGTGCTTAATAAGTATTCAATAAAGATTATTTTAAATTACTGAATGAATGTCACGTATGTAGGCATTAGAGGTTGTACAGCTATCTCACAGAACCCTCACTGTTAACAGCATGCACAAAGACTCTTTATATTGTCTTTTAAAAAATGTTTTTAGATGTTTATTTATTTTAGAGAGAGAGTGAGAGGGAGGCAGATTGTGACTGCAGAAGGGCAGAGAGAGAGGGAGACACAGAATCTGAAGCAGGCTCCAGGCTCTGAGTTGTCTGCACAGAGCCCGACACAGGGCTGGAATCCATGATCATGACCCTAGCTAAAGTCGGACACTTGAACAAGTGAGCCACCCAGGCGCTCCAGAATTTTTATATTTTCTTAAGAGAAAAATAGAAGTAGACCTAAAAAGAGACTTTATGGAGAACCTGCGTGGCTCAGTTGGTTAAGTGTTCGACTCTTGGTTTCAGCTCAGCATATGATCTTGCTGTTTGTGAGTTCAAGCCCCACATCAGGCTCTGCACTGACAGTGAAGCATGTTACATAACAGTAAAGCAGTCAATCGAGTAAAGGGATATAATATATATAAATATTTATGCACCTAAGAAGGGGCATTTATTTATATAAAGCAAACATTATGAGGCCTTAATGGAGATTTATACAGCAATTAGTAATATAGGCATCTTTAATAATCCACTTACATTAATAGATAGTTCATGCTGACAGAAAATCAATAATGAAACAGTGGCCCTAATTGACACATTAAACCAGATGAATTTATATATAAAAAGAACATTCCATCCAAAAGCAACAGAATACACATTCTTCTCAATAGCACAGGTACATTTTCCAAATAGAACATATGTTAAACTATAAAACAATCCTTAATAGATTTAAGAGATTTAAAATCCTATCAAACATCTTTTCTGACCACAATGGTATGAAACTAGAAATTAATTACACAAAGAAAACAAAAGTTCAGAAATATGTAGACATCAAATAACATTCTACTGAATTACCAATGAGTCAAAAAAGAAATAAAAAAGAAACCAGAAAGTATCTTGAGGCAGATGAAAATAGAAGTGTAACATAACATAATTTATTGAATACAGCAAAAGCAGGTCTAAGGTGGAAGTTCATAACAATGAGTGCATACCTCAAAAAACAAGAAAATATTAAAATAACGTTACATCCAAGCTACTCAAAAAGAATAAATGAATTCCAAAGTTAGTAGAAGGAAAAGAATAAGACTAAAGCAGAAATAAATGAAAAAAAGACTGAAAAGATAATAAATGATTGTTGAAAATTAAAGCTCATTCTTTGAAAAGATAAAATGGACAAAATGTTACGAAAACTTACCAAAAAATGGAGACAGAATTCAAATAAATCACATCAGAAATAAAAGAGACATTGCAATTCATACCAAGAAATAGAATCAAAATTGACTACTATGAACAGTTGTAACCCCAAAATCCGACAAATTAAAAGAAATGCAGATACAACTTACCAAGACTGACATGATAAAATAGAAAATCTGAGTAGTCCAACTAGTAACAAGGAGATTTAATCAGTAATAAAAACCTTCCAACAAACAAGAGTTGGCTTCACTGGTGGATTCTAGCAAACACTTAGAAAAGAATTAACACCATCGTTCTCAACTCTTCCAAGAAAAAGGAGGGTGGGGGCACCTTTACAAGGACAGCATTACTCTGATACCAACACTGGACAAGGATGTCATACATACATGTACACATACATGCATGCAAATATCCATAGTGAACATAGATACACATATCATCAACAAAATATTTGCAAATTTTAAAAGTATAGTAAAAGCATCATGCACTATGATCAAGTGGCATTTATTCCGGGGATACAAAGATGTTCTAATACTCACAAATCCATCAAAGTGGTAAACTACATTAACATGAAGGACAACAATACGATCCTCTCAATAAATGCAGAAAAGGCATGTGACAAAATTCACTATCTATTTATGATAAAAACTCTCAATAGAATATGTATAGAGGGAATGTATCTCAACATAATAAAAGTCAGGTATGATAAGCCCACAGCTAACATCAAAGTAAATAGTAAAAAGCTATAAGCTTTCCCTCTAAGACCAGAAATAAGACAAGGATGTCTACTCCAACCACTTTTATTCAACATAGTGTTGAGCAACTAGACAATAAAAAATATGCATTCACAATGGAAGGAAAACTAAAACCATTAGTCATTATAAATAACATAATATTGTATAAAGAAAACCCTAAAGACTCATCCAAAACATTGGTAGAACAAAAATTCAGATTTGCCAGATACATTGATACTCAAACATACGTTGCATTTCTTTACACTAATAATGAACTATCAGAAAGAAATTTAAAAAAGAGTCTCATATACAATAGCATAAAAGTCTACAAATAAATTTAATCAAGGATGTAAAGACCTGTATACTGAAAACTACCAGGCATTAATGAAATAAATTGAAGACACAAATTATGAGAAAATATTCTGTGCTCATGGATTGAAAGAATATTGTTAAAATGTTCATAGTAGGGGCGCCTGGGTGGCTCAGTCAGTTGAGCATCCGACTTTGGCTCAGGTGAACCACGATCTCATGTTTCTTGGGTTTGAGCCCCGTGTCAGGCTCTGTGCTGACAGCTAGCTCAGAGCCTGGAGCCTGTTTTCAGATTCTGTGCCTTCCTCTCTTTTTGACCCTCCCCTGCTCACGCTGTCTCTCTCTCTCTCTCAAAAATAAATTTTAAAAAACATTTAAAAAAATAACAATAAAATGTTCAGAGTACCCAAAATAATGTACTCAATGCAATTCCTATGAAGATTCCAATGGCATTTTTCACAGAAATAGAACAAACAATCCTAAAACTTGTGTGGAGCCACAAAAATTTCCTGATTGACCAAAGCAATCTTGAGGAAAAAAGAACAAAGTTGGAGGCAACATGCTCCCTGATTTCAAACTATATTATGAAGCTATACTAATCAAAACAGTATGGTATTAGCAAAATAACGACACTTCAATTAATGGAACAGAATAGAGAGCCTGAAAATAAATACACACATATATATAGCCAATTAATTTACAACACGGGAGTCAAGAATATACAACAAAATAGGATAATCTCCTCAGTACATGGTGTTTGGGAAACTGGAAAGCCACGTGCAAAAGAATGATACTGGACTAGTATCTTACACTGTATACAAAAATAAACTCAGAGTGGAATAGACTTGACTCTAACCTGAGACCATAAAACTTCTGGGAGAAAAATAAGCAGTAAGATCTTTGACATGTCTTAGTGATTTTTTAAATTAATATGACACCAAAAGAAAAGGCAACGAAAGCAAAACTAAACAAGTTGGACTACATCCAACTAAAAATTTCTGCACAGCAATAGAAACCATCAACATGTGAAAAGTCACCCTACTGAATGGGAGAAAATAATTACAAATCACATATTTGATAAGGAGCTAACACCCAAGATATAGAAAGAACCAATAAAGTTCAATAGCAAAGGAACATGATTTAAATATGATTTAAAAATTGGCAGATGAGAATAAACATTTTCCCAAAGAATATAAACAGGTGGCCAATAGGTATACGAAAAAATACGCAACATCATTAATCATTAGGGAAATGCAAATCAAAACCACAATGATATATCATCTCACACTAGTTAGAAAGGCTATTATCAGAAAGATAAGAGGTAAGTGTAGGCAAGGGTGTGGAGAAAAGAGAGCCTTGTGCATGGTGGGTAGAAACGTGAATTGGTACAGCCACTGTGGAAAACGCTATGGAGGTTCCTGAAAAAAGTTCAAAATAGAAATAACATATGATCTAGTAATTCTGCTTTTGGATATTTACATAAAGAAAATGAAAACACTCCTTCCAAAATATACACACCCCCATGCTTATTGCAGCATTATTTACAGTAGCCTAGATGTGGAAACAAGTGTCCACTGATGAATAAATGGATAAAGAAACGGTAGTGTGCATGGGTACACAATGGAATATTCTTCATCAATAAGAAAGAATAAAATCCTGCCATTGTGACAACATGAAAGGTTTAGAGGAGTTTACGCTAAAAAAGTAAGTTGGACAGAGAAAGACAAATACAAATATTTCTCTTCTATGCAGAATCTGAAACAGAACCCCCCCCAAAAAAACAAAAAAATAACCAGGCTCCTAGATGAAGAAACAGAAGAGACATATTGAGGTGGGAGAAACGGGTGAAGTATTTTTTTAGTTTAAATAAATTGCATTAAAAATTTTTTAAAGATTACAAACAGCATTAATAGCAAGTGAAAAAAAGAAAGAGAAGAATCTAACACAATTGTAAAAGAAGATAGGCAAATGAGAATAAAAAAATACTTAATGCATAGAAATTTTATTTTGCCCCAGTAAGCTTTTTCAATGTGATAATTTTGCACATGGCACAAGAAAGCAATCACTTCATTTTTAACATTGAGGAATGTCCTTAATGTAACAATTAAATAAAATTCGCAGGAGAACATCTACCACATCAAAAATTTCTATTTTGCTGCAAGATAAACGCATAAATAATAAGGAACATGAATCCATCTTAGTAAATAGTATTATCTTTATAAAGACTTTTTTTATGATTATAGTACAGGTAACTCTTCAGTTTCTATGATCAGCAATAATGTTGACAATCTCCCTTCACTATTATTTAGTTTATCCCTACAACACCCCATGATGCACACTAACAAATAAAGTTCCTAGATGTTCTCCTAAGATTGTGCCTTAAATGAATGACCCACCTCCACTTTTGAAGAAGCTGCCTTCTTCAAAATCCAAGGTAGAATCACTGCCCCCCCAAAAAACCTGACACTGTGAGCCCACAGTGTATATTTCCCATGAGCACCACAAAAATATATTTAAAGGATTACTGTCAAGCATCAGAAACAATTTGAAATGTGGTTGGTAGTGATTACATTCACACACGTCATCATTTCACACACACAATTGTTAATGCTTATGGTTTATAAATTATACGTCAATGTATCTAATTTAAAGAAAAACTTTGCACCCAAGTGATACCAACATGTACCCATGCAGGGCACCATAAAGGTGCTGACAGCTGTGAATGGTCTGTGGGGAAGTGGGGTGGGGGAGGGGAAAAAAAGCGGTGTGGCAGCGCCCTCTGCTGGTGCGTCAGGTCAGGAGCATGGCTGCAGGTGCAATAGGTGTGGGCAATGCCACATCCCATACATCATAGAGGTATATGTGCATTAGGAATTGGCAGAAGACCCTTGCCTTCTACCAAAACAAACAGCAAAAACAGGAAACATCACAGCTTAACGATAACCCACAACCCTCGGACCAACTAGGAAACATCACATAACAATCTGTACCTGACACCTTTTTGACAAGTTGAATCAGTCTTCCTAAAGAGCAAACACCTGCCTGTGCCCTATAGGCAGTGGAATTTGCAAGCCCTGCCTACATGACTGCACTCCATGCCCTCCGAGCCCTCTCTCCCCTCTGCACCTATTGGCATACTATTTCGACCGCCCGACCTTCTCTCTTCATTTCTACTTGTCAAATTCCCATATGGTTTTTAAAGCCAAACTCAAATGTCACTGTGCTCACTACAAATGTAGATTTACAGTGTCATTTCATGTGTCTTACACTGATACAAGACTCAGCTCATCTTTTGCTTTATTATAATTTTTTGTGTTTGGTACCACATTTGATCATTTGATTTCATGATACCCTTCCTCCTTTTTTGGAAATACATGTAACTGATTTTCACTTAAAGGAAATGCCTGAAGACAAGAGATTAGGAAATGATCATACGTGTTTTAACAGAACATAGTTTTGCTGCCTCCTTTAGTAAGCATTTTGTATGTTCCACTCCCAAATGGTTCCTTTCAGAAAAGCTCCAGCATTAAAGTCTATTGTTTCCCAGCAAGAACAATTCCAAAAGTTTATTTTAGTGTTTTATTTGGCCACAGAATTCAGCAAGCATGCTTATCACCTTCCATTTGAGCTATGACAGAAAAACACACACACCACACTGTTTTCTTTCTTGATTGCTTTGTTATCTGTGCAATGGATGACCATTCATTTTGTTCAATGAGGGAGGAAAGTGGCTGTGATTAACTTCCCCAACCTGTGTTTACTGTGGCAGAAAAACACGATTACTGGCTAAACTTTTGAGAACATGGCATCACTGTAAAGGATGAGCATTCAAAGTGTTAGAAATTTAATTCCAGATATACAAGTAATAATTCTCAAACTGCCCAGCTTCTGCTAATACAAAACGACACAATGGAGAAGAAAACATTCATTTCCTTCCCAGAGCTTGTCCAAGTTGCCTGAGCAGCTGAAATTTTCTATTACATAAAAATGGCCACTAATGCTTTTCAATGGTTGTCCTTGGGGCACAATGTCTTAGGCTTGAAAAGAAAACATCTCCCACAAAAGTGTCCTCACACAATGCACACACTATCTGTATAAAAACGAAAAGAAAAAAAGTGCCCGGAAAAGAAATATGGAAAAAATGTGATGTCACAACTTAGTTATAAGGGATTATAATATGTTAAATAAGTCACAAGTACAAAGATAAAAGAAAAAAATGGATGTCCAGCTACAATCAGTTCAAATTTCCCCAGAATCATTTCACTTTTATTAATTAGTAAATAAATATAATGTACTGTGATACATACATATGTCTATGAATCCTTACTTTTCTGGTAAATTAATTTATCAAATGCACCCAAAACCATCCAAGAGAATATTCTCTTCAATACACCCTACTTCTTTGCATATACTTAGGTCTTCAACTGATACTTTCATTTTGTTATCACTTTTTAATGCAATTTTTAGCCTTCACTGCTGTATCATGGGATTTATTAGCCAAGCAGGGTGACACTCCTGTCAGGGAGATATGGCCAATGTGGGGAGGAGTGTGAATCTGGTTCTTGGTCAGCAGGAACGTACCAGTGGTGGGGAGATGCAATGACTTGTTAGTTTCATCTACACCTTTTTTATTATATTTCCTCTGTATGTCATACACTGTTCTAGGTTCATTAGGGTTGGTTCTAATAAGGATGTCTATGTGAAAACAGTGGTACAAATGACAATCAGATTATTAAGAATAGATTATTTGCTACATCTATATGATGTCAGAATTCCACATTTTAGCGGTGGTTGACATCCAGAATTTCTGCTACAGATCCCAGCTCCCTCTATACTGTCAAGATCAAGGCAAGAGGAAGATTTCTGGACTAAACAGCCTTTCAGAAAAATAATCATAAAATGGGCCCAATTCATTTGCATAGTTGTACAGGTTATCCAATGCACATGACCCTCTCACTGGGGGGTGAATGGGGCCAAATTCAGCACCTTCTCTACTGCCCAGGCCACCTAGCCTGGCATGGGGTTGCATCTCCCCAGAGCAGAAGGAACCTTTAATAAATTGCATAATACACAGTCTACACACCAAGTCACTCGCCACTGGCACAGGATATAGCCAACCCCCAGAAGATGCTCTTTTTTTCTGATCTGCACAGATTCCCTTAGAGTCTATCAGGCTGTAGTCTGCATCCTGAAGATGCATAAGCCCTGGAGACTGGGAGTCACTCAGTCAGGGAAATAAGAATATGGGATTCCACTTGGGGAGGGGAGAGAACTGCACAAGCTTTCGCTGGGACCAGTGAGTCCAGGTGAGATCTGAAATACATGATTTAAGTCACTACAAAGGCAGCCAGTAGCAGGAGCGAAGGCACCACAATATCTCAGGGCAATGAAATAAGGAAGCTCATCAATTTTAAACTGATGGAGGACTTCCTGCTGCCACTCAGAATCAGTCTGAGAACTGGAACGACACAAAGACCATGTGTGGGGAGAGGAAAGATCCATCTGAGGATCAGTTGAAGAGGGCTAGGGGCTTAAGAAGGACACTGAAGGTCTGTGTCGCTCTAGGCTTGCCGTGGATTGACGTCAACAACTGGAGGCCACCTCAGGCCCTGTCCCTGCTCCATTACGTCTATAGGCTTGAGAGACACCGTGTGAAAGAGGGTTAGGGAAATGCATGAGAATGAGATCAGTTCTGTTTATCAGTATGCAGTCTGACTGTAAGCATTTTCACCAACCTGTGCACCAGCAAAACATAAACAATTCCATGTGCAAGCTTTGGGAGCCACATGCAAAGGCATTCCCGTTGGATTCACTTTTACATCCATGTTATAACTTAGTTCCTCCTATAAAACAGCCAGAAAAAGTAATCTGAGGTTTTGTACCAAATGTTTCTTTCTTACCTGTATGGTCAGTCATGGGTTTATACAACTACCACTTTGCTTTGCTTAATATCATCCCCAATAACTGGGTCCTGCTGCACCCATTCCTAAACTGCAAAGAAACTAGAGCATATATATCAAAATGTGCACACCACATCCACAAGTGAGGTTTTTGTCGCATTAGGCTTCTCCGGTACTTCTTCCCAGAACAAGCAATCCACTGGCAGAACGCGTTGCTGCCTACCAGCTAAAATCACTCTCCTACAAAGTGCCATTCGTGGATCAAAACCACTCTTCAAGGAGCTTTAAAATATAATCACCACCATTTCCTCAAGGTAGGCAGTTAACTCCTGCATGCCTTAAATCCTCGTGGAAATAGGAAAACGATGCTTGGTGTGGAGCAAAGAGAACGGAATATGAGTGTTTCACAGGTTGGAAATTCTGCTATTGTTTTTCTCTGGTGCAAATTCTAACACAGCCTCACAGCTTCCTTCTGTGTTCCTAGCATAGCTATAAAATGTTCTTTATGGATGGAAATGATTGCTGAGTGGAGTCTCGAAGGAAGAGCTGTGGTTTGCTCCTCAGTCAAGAAATAGCAGTATCAAGATGTCCCCACAAGGCATTAGCTCTAAATGTGAGTCTATGATGGCTTCCAGGGGCTTCTTTTCCTTGATAATGCTTTCAGGGTACAGCTACTTCTTCCAGAGACTTCCCAGAGGCATGGGGACATGCCAGGGTCAGTATGTAACCCATGGGCAGGTTATTACCAGAAAAGACCTGAAGCTCTATGCTTTGGCGTGAGACATTCAGCTTGGATGATCGTTCAAGAATTGATGTATCACTTTGAAGCAGAACTCATGTCCCTGCGTTCAAGTGAACCTTTTTCTACTCAGGTGAGCCACTTTTCCACTCAGTGCTCTGAGCCCTCCAGGAGCACAACCCAGATGGTCCATTGGCCAACTCTGGCCTGTGCTTTACTTCTTCCCTGATTGTCTGAAAGTATAAATTATAATCTAGATTCAACCCCATGAATAGCTCCAAACTCAGAGCACAGCAAGAGCTAACGCAATGTTGATAAATATTTAACATTAAAAGGATGGTGGGTTTTTTTTTAGAAAAAAAGGATAATGTCACATTATATCATTTTTTTCTAAAATCAAGAAGTCTCATTACTCGTGTCACATATGTACTAATTGTTACACACATCTTATCGTACACTTTAGCTCTCTGAACATCTACAGTGACAAATTTCACATCACTAATGCTTCAAATAATGAAAAAAGTTTTTTTTCAAAAACTCGCAGTACCAGGAATGAACCCACAAATACGCAAATGTCAAAGATTCTAAATACTCTCTCTTAGTAGTGACTACATCTTATAATTTGATATCAAATCATATACATATGTATGTGTATATGTATATACAGTTGGAAAGTTGCTTCCACTCATTTTATATTGTTATAGTTTATTCCTTAAAACATGGTACCGTTTCACCATTTAACATGGTACATGCTACTAAATTGATTTCATGATCCATTCGCAATTTGAAACCAACCGTTGGATTTAAACAATTAGAGACAGTCAAGTGATTTACAGAATGCTGCAGGTTGTTGAAAAGACCCTCTGGTGAATAGTATTTCTCATCACCGGAGGCAATAATGAGGCCATTAGCAAAAGGCACTGCTCTAGAAAACGACTGTGAAAACACACACTTTTAGGGGTGTCTGGGTGGCTAAATCAGTTAAGCATCCAACTTCGGCTCAGGTCATGATCTCACAGTCCATGAGTTCAAGCCCTGCACGGGGCTGTCTGCAGTCAGCCCGGAGCTGCTTCAGATCCTGTCCCCTCCTCTCTCTCCCCATCCCCCACTCACATGTGCTGTATTTCTGTCACTAAACACACACACACACACACACACACACACACACACACCCTTTATGCTGACATATCCTCTAGTCTAGAATCTCCAATTACATGTGCCATCTCTGTCTCCTTTACAGATACTGTTAATTAACCATTGCCTATCCATCATGGTATCTTCTCCTTGAGCCCACGTAAGACTTCAGATTCCTTCTCAATACTACATTCCAGGCAATGACTTGTAGCTGACAGGAAACACCTATCTGCCACTTAATTCCTAGATTCTTTTAATGTTTCTTTTGAATCATCTTCCAATTTGCTACTTCTGGATAGATGGGGAACTTTGAGGATGGGATAAGAAAAAAGAAGGGCAAAGAGAAGAGCTAGGTGAGTAAAAACAGCCCAAGGGGCCTCACCTGCTGATGAGGACTCAAGATGCAATAGTTAAACTGTGCTACAAAAAACTACATAATGGGCCCCAAATTGCTGCATCTTTTATTCTGAAATTTCTGATCCTCCAAACTTTAATCATATATCAACATCATTTTTATGTAAAAGTCTAGCTTGACAAATGAGCTGACAAAGGTGCTTATGCATGCTCCATAAGGATACCAGATGTTTCTTCTGTTATCTATTTCATCCTGGGCCTGCTTTCCTTCTTGATATCCCTTTGAATTTACTCTTCTATCGATCAGTAGGTTTTTCTTCAGGCTATCCCTTTATTAGGAACAATTCTCCCTATCGAAGAGATATTCTTGATTATATCTAACCCGGGGTAACACTAAAGATGTGACTTTTTTTATACACAGGCATTGATGCACATTTTATTCCACTATCCCAAGGCCTGAGAACCTATTAGTTACCCTCTAAACATTAATTAAATTTCTACTAACCAATTATATCTGCATAAAATTGTGGGGAATAAGCTTAGAATTCCCTGAGCTTGCACCAATGGCTTAACAAGGCATAAAGAATTAGAAAGTCATAGGATGCACATACTCAAGTTTGGGTAAACGAGATTGGGTAAATAAGATTAGGTAAATGGGGCAAAGGCGCCCAGTATAAGACAAAGATATAGGAATGACGAATCTCAGGATGAAAACATCCAAGATTAGGTCAGGTACACGGGGCAAAGGCCCCAGTATAGAACAAAGGTATAGGACAACAGCAGAAAGCTGCTTTCACGGGAAGGAAGGACCAAATTACATAAAAAGACTAATAGGGCAATAGACTTCATTGGGCAAAGTTGCCCAGAGTGGAGCTAATTAGCAAAACAAAGATAGCATATTGACCCTGACATAGCAGGCTCTATCTTTCTTATCCCCTAGACCACTTTAGGTAAACAGAATTGGGGCCTCATCTGTGCTGTAAATAGCCACCCTCCTGGTGCCAGGATTTTGTATTGACCCAAACCCCTAACACTCCATATCTTCAAAACCCCTTTTCCCCCACGCTAGGAGTTAATGAGTTAATGTTCAGAATTTCACCATCTCTTTGTGCAAGTCCATCATGCTTGTAAGCCTTCTGATCCTAATAAAGACGGAGTAAGGACTCTTATTCGAGGCTCTTGTCTCCTCCTGGATATTAGCCTCTCTCGAATTTTTAATCCTGCATCCGCCCTCTTGCTGGACAAGAGAAAACTCCAGACCCAAAATCTACAACATAAAATTTTAAAGATGATAAATTCCAGAAATATATAGTCTGAT
This sequence comes from Suricata suricatta, assembly GCF_006229205.1. NCBI lineage: Eukaryota > Metazoa > Chordata > Mammalia > Carnivora > Herpestidae > Suricata > Suricata suricatta. The sequence goes on from NC_043700.1 coordinate 18,245,626, forward strand.
GAAACATTGGTAAATGTTATCTATTTGTATGTTTATGGTTCTGAGTTTATTTTGACTCTTGCTTTGAAGCCAGGTACCCTATCACCTTCTCATTTTTTTAGGTAAAATTTGTAAGTGATAAAATGCAAAGAATTTAAGCATATAATTCAATAAATGCTGACAGTTTAAATAACCAAGTAATTAACACCCTAAATAAAACACAGGTATTTCCATGTCCCCAAGAAATGTCCTTCACACATTCTTCTGACTCCTTTATAAACAATCATTGTTCTGATTTCTATCTTTATAGATAGATTTGTCTTTTTAAAACTTTATTTTATACTTCATGTAAATATAACATGAAGTGTATAATGTTTAGTTCCATTTTCTTAGCATTTTTGGAAATGTACATATCAGTGGCTCTTTCTGCTTTATTGTCCAGTAATATTAATTTATCCATTCTCCTACTGATGGAATTTTAGTTTATGTCGGTTTTTGACTACTGTAAATTAAAATTCTGTAGAAATATTAATGCACTACTTTGGTAAATGTGTGTTCTCATTTTTCTCGGGTAAATACAAAGTAGTGAAACTATTGTGTCACAAGATAGATGTATGTTTAGCTTTATATCATTCTGCTGAACACTTTACCAAAGTGTACCACTCCATACTCCTACTGACCACATAGCACTATATACTTTTGCTACAATTTAGTGCTGTGTGTCTTCTGAATTTTCTCTATTCTGATTGTCATACTATCTATTGGTATTACTCTTTCAGATCATAGGTTTATACAGTAAGTGTTGCATGGAGGTCAGATTAACTATATTGAAGCCTCATGTGCACAGTTGAACACACTCATAAATGCTAATAAGAGAGACAAAGAGGTAACAGAAATGTTGAAATGAGCGCTCATATCTAAAATTAGAAATATTTTTATATCTACGGAATACAGAGATACTGTGTAAAGCAGTATCTATTGTTTCTCTCTTCTCTTCTCTCTGATATTACCTGAGTAGAAAGTTCTTTAGGCCAATTTTACACAAAGACAAAAAAAATCTAATCTGACTCATATCTAAGATCTTAGATATCTTGTATTCTCCAATATGGAACTCACTAATCTTTTCTTCATTGAGCTCAGAGTAAATAATTGTACGGAGTTAAAAAAAAAAACCAAAAACAAAAACAAAAAGCTTCCACATAAGCTCTTTGGGCCCATTCTACAATTATATTTAAATCATTTAAGAATACTGTTGTCAATTAATTATATGCCATTTTATGTCCCTAGCTGTTATATATTGATATTAATGAATGGAAAGCAGGGGGAATCCATTTATTAGAGTTGCTTCCCATCATAGGTTTCTTACTCAGCCTTCAGATTAATCAGCACTCTTATTTTCTTGTTCAAACTTCCCACATGTAACTTTGGGGAGGATTAGGGCAGAAGCAAAAGTTTTTATTGGAATAATCCAAGCTGAGAATCCTTTGCTCTCAAATCTTCCTGTGTTGACATGATTTTTTCTTCCATCCTACCATCGAAGGACAACTTAGTCCTTCCCCAGACTTGTCACATGCCTCGGCAACTTCTATTTCACCATTGCATTCTTTCTTTTCTCTCTCTCTCTCTCTCTCTCTCTTTTTTGACTCTACATTTTGCCTCTCCTATTACACCAAGTGTCTTGGAACTCTCTACCAATGAGATTCAGATGTATTTTCTTTTGAAAAAAAAAAATCTTTATCACTCCTTCCTCTCCTTCAGTGTCACTACTTTAATTCAACCCTTATTTCCCATTTTAGTGTATATAATTTCTAAGACTACTGATTCTTACCATTTCCTAGTCTCTTTCCATAAGAAATCCCTCACATATATTTCTTAATACTTCTCCAAAGTATTCAACTTTCCCTCACAGTATACATTTGGAATTCCTTAATCAGACAAAAAAAGTATCATTATTATCTTGCCTCAAATCCTGTTTCATTTTCCAAGTCTTTCATATGTGCAGACTTCAAGTACACCAGAGTAACCAGTCACGAAGTAGAACTTACCTTTTCAGACCATCATAAATTTCCATAAGCTATTCTTTCTGTTTACCATGCTTTCCTTCTTTCCTATAACCTTACATGTCCTTCAAGGCCTTTCTCCCTTGCTACTGCCTTGTGATACCTCTTTCTACTAGAGTTGACAATGTTAGTTTTTCCCTCTGCACTCCCGTATTCTCCCATACCAGTCTCTCATTAACACTTACCTTCCAATCATTCAGAGCATTTTAACTTCCCGGATCCTACACTATTACCTTATTCTGTACTTAGAGTCTAAAGTGAAACACACGAAATGGGAGCATAAAGTGAAAATAATAAAAACACAAAACTAACCGTGAGAATCCATTGGGAAAATTTCCCATTGTAGATCGACACATTAACACTCAATTATTCAACAGAGCTTATTTTCCTTTGGTGCTGGAAAAAAAATACTATTTCTTCCATTGACTATCACATGATGTAGTTAACTTATGTTTGAGACTTAGCAATAGGTTATGTAAATTTAGTGTATATGTGTGTATGTGTCTTCAGTGTGTGCCTTATTTTAAGTTTCTGAAATAAAGAAGAGAGATATTATGTTCCTTTTGTAGACAAAAAAAAAAACAGATTTTAGGGGCCCAACTGACTTGCCTTAAACCATTCCCCTCACTCAGTTACTGAGTCATAGAAATAGATTTTGAATCCAAGCATTTTATCTTAATTGTCTGTGCCAAACTATTGTTAGGTTCATACCAATAAAAAAGAGATTGCACAAAATAAGGCAAAGTAGAAATGCTTAAAAAATTCTGAACAAACCTCGAAGACTTTGAGCATTGCTAATTTTCATTTAAAGGTTATAGGGACTTTGAGAAGTTCTAGATTCACTACCTTTGGATTACAAAAATCAGTCAATGGCTTCATGATGAAATAAATACATATTTCTTCAAAGAGTTAAAAATGAAAAAAATCTAACAAGGTTACATCAAGACAGTTCTAATTTGGTTGCATTACTAAAATATGCACACCAAAAAGCAGCAAAAGGAGGGAGACATTTCCTATTTTAATCACATTTTCAACTTATATTTTAAAATCTTCAGGTATCAAGTTTCTCCTCCATATTTCTATTTTGTATTGTATAGCTGGTGGTAAGGCACAAATTCTCCTAGAGAAAGTAAGATCACATTTATTTTAAGACTGCTGGTACAGTAAAATGTTGCTTGACCCCAAACTGAGGCATGAACCGTATATTCCAAAGTTGGACTCTTCCAAGTTAAAAGAATCACTGTGATTTGGTATCTTTTGAAAAGAGCTCAATACTTTCGAATTTTGTCCAGAAGACACAGTCAGGATAACTTTAAATAGTTACCCAGTAGGAAAAGAACAGCATTTAATAAGCACATAGAAGACATAGATGCAGGATAAAGGGGAGATGGAATTGAAGCTGATCAGCACCTAGGTGTGACAAACGTGGTGTGAAATTATCAACTAAAGACAACAGCAGTGTGATTGCAATACTAAGCCCTAATGCTGGAGGACATGGCCAGGTGATCCTGAGATGGAAGAAAAGAAGGTAATTTACTCTCTCTTTTTATTTATGTAAGTAAATATCAGAGAAAGCACGCCACGGGACTCCCGGAATACTTGTTAAGAAGCTTTTACACAAGCAAAAGAAGGAATCAGTATGAAAAAGAAAAAGAAGCTGAGAAATGGAGAACCTATTTTCAAGGACAAAACCTAACACTAAGGAAAATTTTGAGTGTCCAGGTTGAAATTTGTTTGTTCTGTTGTTGCTTTACAAAACGCTCACATGAAGAAAATGCCTCTCACAAGCTAGTACTATGAAATATTGCATTTTCTTTACGGGGAATCTACTAAAAACAAGTTTTGACAAATAAGTGGATCATAGCTAAGGATTGGAATTCCTATTAAACTATAATCTAAATGTATTTTGTTTAAGGGAACAATTACTCAGAAACCATCACAATGCGGCAGAAATTTCCTTCTCAGTATTGCTACTCAGGAACATGCATCTGATCAGCATTTGTGGAAAGCATGTTTGTTGCAAGATGACTTTCTCTAAATTCAGGTATAAATTTAAGGGTTCCAAAGCAGAGCAGGTACCAACATAAGCAGTTGTAGCCTTCCCTTGCTGTAGCTGATTTCCCATCTGTGCTTCCTGATTCAACCTCTTTGAAAAAGGGGACACAGAGAAAGTAAGTACAGAGGACCACACTCTGGCACTATTTTAATTCTTCCAGGGAGCTGTCCACATTATGCTCTGCTAGCAGTGACTGGGCCATTCTCCAACTTCAGAATCATTTCAGACCCCCTACCCATTCTATTCTTTTGTGGTGAACCTTCATCCAGGGCCAGCTTGACCTCAGTGTCATGGTCCCACACCTGCCTGTACACCCTTTATCTTGCAGCAGTAAGATTTTTGTTGGACTTTGGCAGCTCATTCTCTATACTACATCACTTAGCTCAATGAGTGAGATAATGCATTTTGACTTGAATTAAGTTTTGGTTTATTGTTTTACTTTTGAAAATCTAGTTTACTATGTAGCTATAATTATGTAATGTCACATTTTTCCTTGAACTCAGTGGGCCACCCAACATCTAGCCATGCTAGTTTCAGAGAGATGGAGTCTCCTGTGGTAGAATACTCTCACAATTCCTAGGCTTTTGTCTGTGTTTTTTAAAAATATGTCAGACTGGGTGATTAAATGGTAGAGTACACAACTTCATAACCTTAAACCTTGGCAACTTGTGTGATGAATACAAACTTACCTGTATCTCTGATACCAATCACAACATAGCTGGCAAAGGCAAAGACAACCATATCGACCATGGACACAATACAATGACTTGTACCCTCTCCCCTAAACAAACTCCCCTCATAAAGTGCACACATAGGCACACTCATTCATAAACACACAAGCATAAATATATTCTCTAATGTGACCATGGCTTGTTGGTAAGCCTACCTGACTGTCTATCTTTCTTCCCATTTGAATGATTTCGAAGAAATAAGTTTTTTAGTATTTGCAGATATTTTCAAACAAAAAAGGCTTATAGACTTGAAGCCTTGAAATCTATATGAAGTAGAAGTAGCTATAGGAGATTAAGAGCTGAAGGGGAAGCACTGTTAACTCAGCTAATGATCACATGGAAAATCTGTATTGAAGTGAGAAAATACATAACTTATTACACATGATTAAAAGCGAAAGCAAAGATCCAAGAAAGCAGGGAGGACTGTTTTTTTTTTTCAGAATAACTCCCCAATCTTATAAAAATATATGCTATAATATAGACTTACTATGTAAAATGTCTTAGAAGATGTTGAAGCAACCAGATATATACCACCAAACTGTATTATGGAGAAGTTGAGAGAACCACAGGATATTGAAATTATAGTAAAATAAATGTACAACTTCTAGTAGCTGAAGATCAATATGGACAGAGTAGGGATGAACCTAGAAGTCTAGCAAAAGAAATTGACTTTGGGTAGCAAGGAAACAGACCAGAACAAGACACCTGGTAATCCTCTCAATCAACTCATCCAGAGAAGCACTCTCCCTGACAAGTGCTCTCAGTCAACTACAAAGATGAAGCTGATGATTTATCGGCGGGGGCAAAGAAAACAGTCGAGTCCACAGCAGCTTCTTAGACTTCTAAAGCGGCACCAGCTCATGGGTGTATAAGCCATTGATTTCGCCTCTAACCACAAAGTTGTAAAGAACCATTCCAGGATTACAAGTATGATTTTATGGGGGTCGCAGGAACACTGTAGGAATGACTCTAACACTGGAAAGCCCAGGCACTCAAGCCAATAATCTCTCTATGAAGTGGAATGCAGGATTTAGATCCTTCCCCCCTCTCATTCCTTCCTCTCCTCCAGTTTTATCCATTAGCTATATATCCATTAGCTGTGTGTGTGTGTGTGTGTGTGTGTGTGTGTGTGTGTGTGTGTTTAGAAAGGATTTAGTCTATGGATGAACAGTTGTCTATGAATAGCCTCATGGATGGCCACTTTTTTATGAATATGTAACACTGACCAATTCATTTAAAGTATCAGGAGCACCTATGAACATAAGGTAATGTCCAGTCAGTGCAACACTACACACACTTTCTAGCCAAAGCACTTCAGGAAAAACCTGTCTTTGGGTTCTGGAGATAAAAGTTCTGAAAGAGACAAACGTCTTCTGTTCCTCTTGTTACTTTTTGGGACAGAAACCCACGACTCATCTCACCACTACTGTAGGTTTCCCCTGGCCAAACCCAGATGTTTTTCTGTTCCAACTCTGTCATCTATACCATCTGTGCAATCTGGGTATGTTTGAACTTGATTTTGAATACTTTCTTCCACTTATGGAATCCCAGTATTTTTGGGTTCATTTTATGTGATCCATATAGACACTAATTTATCTGACTGATATATAACTTTTTGGCTTTTGTCACTTGACTTCTGAACTGAACAATTTCTCATGTGGACTAAGTGTGATCATGCAGTCTATATTTTAGTTCTAGAACTCGGCTGTGGCAACCAGACCTTCACCACAGCTATAAGAATAACTCTAATTTGGGGCACCTGGGTGGTCAGTCAGTTGAGCATCCAATTCTTGACTTGGGCTCAGGTCATTATCCCAGTGACATAAGATCAAATCCCATATCAGGTTCCATTTTGAGCATGGAGACTGATTAAGATTCTCTCTCTCTCTCTGTCTCTCTCCCTCTGCCCCCTCTCCTTTGCTCACACTCTGTCACTCTTCAAAAAGATGAAAAGGAAAAGAAAAAGAATAATTCTAAGTTTTCTATACTCATGCCCAGTTTCCCATACAACATGGGCTGTTTTTTCTTTTGGGAGATTAAGGGAGTGTGATAGACAAACATAATACATTTTCTTCATTTCAATGGCTTAGATGGTATCAAAGAGACATGAAGTATGTATCACACAGAGTTAGCAAGGGAAGATCAAACAAGAAGTTCAAACAAATATTACAGAGTTATAGTCAGCATGCTCAGAAAAGTCTTCCAAGAAATCAAAGTACCTAGGGTGAATTTAGAAGCAACAGCAATGCAAAGAGGACAAGACTGAGTAAGAGGTGACAGAGATAGGCATTTTAGACAGAAGGAAGAGTATGAGTAAAGAATGAATATGCCTATTTCTTCAAGGAAGTCCAGTGTCCTGTTTTGTTGGAGGGGGAAGGTTAACTATCGAAAATATGCCAGGGGAAAAGAAGTTAATGTGGAGCTGCATGATTAGTTTGGGCCAGTTTATACAACTTAGATGAATATGGCATATAGACAAAATATAACACAACTATCAAAGAGATCCTATAAAGACAGACATTTTAGTGGGGGTATAAATCACCCATAGATGAAGCAGGAAATGGTCAGAATAAAAGGTTACTTCTGTGTAAAAAGTAAGGGAAGAATGGAAGATAGTTTAAAAATTTAGGACATGATGCTCTATATATAAAAAGCTATAAATGGGTAAAGGTTAGAATAACATAATTAAACCTTGAATATTAGAATTTATGAACATTATTATTATTATTATCAATCTCAAAGAGCATTTACTGAGCATATGCTATTTCCTAGGAATTATGTTCAGTGCTATAGTACTTTTTCTCATTTAATCATCAACAGAAAGCCTATGACCAAGTAGATAGAGTAGTGCCAACTGCAGTGTAGTTCACAACAGAAAATAAGTCACATTTATTAGGGGAGAGAAACACTGCCTTAAAAGAAAAAGTATTATAAATGATGTAAAGTAGCAAAAATCATAGTTGGTGAAGGTACAGAATGTGAACAAAATAAACTTCTGTATCTAATCAATTCTCCATCTCTCTCCTTTCTTCCTATTAACCATGTTACAGATACTTAAAACTATTTACTTGTTTTTCAAAAATATATTGAACAATTTAAAGAACCATCTGTTTTATGTAAATACAGGCTAGACTTTTCTTATTATTCCAAATAATTAACTATTCTATTAGACCAAATATGAAAACATATCAGCAAATTAAGATGTATGTTTTAGTTACACTCTTAAGCAAGCCATAGAAAATTACTTTTAAGTGACTTAGTTTAATTCATTTTCTTTTCCAAACATTTATAAAATAAATCAGCTTATAATTGATTGTTCCTTTAAAATGTTCCTAGGTAAAACTCTTAAAGTCTTCATTTCAAAAGTAAACTTCTTAATTAGATGATTTTTCAAAGTGGGTTATTAAATGGAATATTAATATAAGGTAATAATCACAAAGAGAACATTATACTGACTCAAGGAAAAAAGAGAATAAAGAGATCTATGTACATATAAACACAAAATGTATGTAATAATGTTATCACAAATCAATGAAGAAATAGTAAACTGTTTTAGCAGATGTTGTGGGTAAATTTACCATATCAAGAAAAATAAAGCTAGATCCTTACCTAAAACAATATACAAAGATGAATTTCAGAGGTTAAGGGAAAGCTATGAAACTAATAGTCAATAAAGTGGGAAAATATCATTGGACACAGTGATCAACATGCTAACAATAGTTAATTACATAGGAGAATACCTTCAACACACTCAATTTCTCAAGTAACTGTTCAAAAGCCCCAAAATGGAAAAAAATAAATTGATATATTTGATTACATAAAATTAAGAATTTCTTTCCAATGAAGGACATTGTGGGTAAATCAATTAATTAAGAAAGGTTAGGATAAATTACAAGAGTGTCTAAAATCAACAAGAGACTAGTGACTAAATATCAAAGAAACTCCTAAAATCCATGAGCAGTATCAACAAAAGGAATTCTAAAATTAATAAGGGGAGAAAAGGAAGAATAGACATTTTACAATGGAATAAGTTCCAAAGGCCAGTTGTATGAAGGGGTTTTCAAACACATAATAAGATATATACACATTAAAATTACAAAAAGATATAATTTTATAGTAACTATGTTGGCAAAAATTAGAAAGCCAGATAATGCATGAAATTAGTTGGAATGGAATACAGACATTCTTATATAGTGCTCATGGTAAAAATTCTTAAAGTTTCTTAGGAAGTAGAAAAAATAGAAAGATAAAATGCAAAGATCAGAAAAGTAGTACATGGAATGTGAAAATTAGAAGGACATAGCAAAATTCTTAAGTCCAAATAAAAGGAGTTCCAGATAAAAAGGGAACAAAGAAATGGGGAGAGAGTTGGAGATGAGATTATCAAACAAATAATTCAGGAAAATATCCAAAACTTGAAGAGTTGAGCTTCCAAGCTGAAGAAGTACAGCATAATAAATCATAAGAGATTTCATGCCAAGGCATATCATCAGGAAAATTCAGAACACAAAAACAATGAGAAAACCCTAAAATCTTACAGAAAGGGGAAAAAAAAGGTCACACAAAAGAGTAGAAAATCAGACAAGCATCTGACTTCAACAGCAATGTTGAAAGGAGAAGACAGTAGAGCGATGGTTTCAAAGTCAAAGAAAAATTGTTTCCAAATCTTAATTATACATGCAGTCAACCTAAGGCTTGAACTCTTGATAACTAATATTATCAAATTATTTTTAATGCATTCACATACAGCTTTGGTAAAATGAAATAATTTAAAAACTGATTATTTGATGCCAATTCAACCAGAGTATCAAAACTTAATGATATTATTAAAATTATCCAATCCACGCCTTCTTGTTTAGGATGCATACTCAAAAGCATATTGAGTAAGCATTTTTATCTAAATTATTTATTTGAATATTTAGATCATGCATTAATTTTATATCAAAGTTAATATATATGATTACTCACATATTTAATGCATATATACACTGTAACACACGAGCACTTATATATACACACTCATATCCCTACAAATGCATCTAACACCATGTCTTTTAACTAAGTTTATTTTACTTTTATGGAAAGGCTTTTTTAAGCACCATATTACTAATTTACAAAGTATGCCTACTGTCTCAGATTCTGATATCAGGGTTCTGGATGTTAACAAGGCATCATTATCTTTGAATTATTGTCCAAAATAATTTATTATAACTCAAAATTATGTGTTTAGACATCTCTTTATAGTTGGCTATACTTCCAAGAGGAGAGTTTGATTCTGAAGACTTAAGCAGTAATATAGTTATTGACTCATGTTATCTTTAATAATTTAACACAACAAATACCGGTTTATTTCATTCAAATAAAATTTCACTCTGTTCTCTACCTCACTAAGTGCGGTCAGTCTTCCATAGACCATTATGGTGAATCACATTCTTCACCTGGCTTTTTATAGCATTGTGTGTTCTGTCACCTATCTTCCCAAAGACCTGAGTAGTCATTAGTATCCTAATATGTGATAACTAGCTTTCTATGTTTAGCATACACCAGGCAATTACATAGCAAAGACTTTTATCTAAAAAATGGTTTCTCAAAGTAAAAATTCTGCAGATAATTTTCAGAGAGATAGGTAATGGAAGCAGTACAACTGATTTTTAAAATTTAAAATAACTAATTTTAAATTCATTACTAAATTACTCCACCCAAAATGAAGACAGTTAAAATTTAAGTAATTGCCTTAACGGAGATTAGTAGCAAATGTCAAAAAGAAATGAGTGGTATATTTTTAGAGACATTAACCTGTCAGAGATTATATACTAGACACATATATTTTGGCTTTGACTGCTTCAGAAACAAGCATCCCTTTGAGACTTTTAACAATTCACATTGATTTCCACTCTTCCTGATAAATATGTGTCTAACATTTGTAGTAGCACACCTTGAGCTCATACTAAAAGAGATAAATCAAACTATCCACCAAGTCATCATATTCTCCCCTTTCCAGAATTAGCTGCCCGTAGCCTTTTAGTTATGACCCTAAGTTTTCACATCGAAAGTCACCTAGAGGTTAGCTTTTCATATGATTTATTCTTCAGCAGTAGTGTACAGATACAAAAGGGTAATAAGTATTTTTTAAAACATATGTATTCTTTAATTCCAGTTAATATGGCTACTTAACAAGGTACCCAAAATATAATGGCTTAAAACAATAATATTATTTCTTTTTCTAACTAACGTGCATGGCCTAGTGGAATTGTTTGATTCTGTTCCACCTGGCATCAGGTGGGATGGCCTTATAATCATTGGAAGCCTTACTAACTCAGATGTCTAGATGCTGATGCTTGTACACCTGAGACCTTGCTTGGGGTTACTGATTAGAACACCTACACATGACTTCTCCATGCGGTGCAGCTGTTCTTACATCATGGTCGCTGGGTTTCAAGAGCAAATTTTCAGAGAGAGCTGGGCAAGAAAGCTGCATCATTTTATGAGTTAGCTTCAAAAATCACATAGTATAAATTCTGCCACACTATTGGACTGCACATCCATAAGCTCCACTTTATGCAAGGAGAACAGACCTCTTACCTCTTCATGAGAGGGATGCCAGCCATATTGTAAGAACGTGTAGGATGAGTTATATATGTGAATATGTGTGTGTGTGTGTGTGTGCGTGCACGTGCACATGAAAGCACACACACATGTGTAGAAATATTTGAGGGATGCAATCTGGCAGGCTTGGCCTCATTATAATTCCAGTGGAAATTTAACATTTTATTTCTTCTGGAAACTGTCAGAACTCTCTTTAAGAAGTTGATAAAGAGTTATCTCACTCCATTAAATGAATAGTGTAGGCACTATCAACTGGGAGACTTTTACAAACATTTAGATTCTGTCAGGACTGTGGGAAAAATAAAACCAATATGAATAGGAGAGTAAGGGGTTCAGTTGGTTGACCATCTGGCTCTTGATTTTGGGTTAGGTCACAATTTCAATTTTCCGTGCTGAGTGTGGAGCCTACTTGGGATTCTTTCTCTCCCTCTCTGTCCTTCCCCCACTCCTGCTCTATCACAAAATAAATAACTAAACATAGGGGCACCTGGGCGGCTCAATCGGTTAAGCCTCCGGCTTTGGCTCAGGTCAGATCCCATGTTCATGGGTTCAAGCCCTGCGTAGGGCTCTGTGCTGACAGCTAGCTCGGAGCCTGGAGCCTGCTTCCATTTCTGTGTCTCCTTCTCTCTCTGCCCTTCCCCCTCTCATGCTCTGTCTCTCTCTGTATCAAAAATAAATAAAACATTAAAAAAATTAAAAAAAAAAAACTAAACATTAAAAAAAAGAATAGGAGGAAAAAGTCTATCAAGGGGAAGGGTATAGTAAAAGGTCGTTTTTGCCAGCTCATCATTCTTCCTCCCCCCCTCCCAAAACACTACCTGTTTACATTTGGGAGGCTCAGGCTGCTGGAGTAGTTTATAATATCTTTGGTACCTGTAACAGTCATTGACATGTACCTAACCAAGAAGATAAATCCACTCCCCTGGCCATAATGGTGGGATCAGCAATAAGTTATAGCCAATGTTTATCGCTCCTGGAACTCTTGCTTGTACTTAGGAGAAAATTATGATCATTTTACTTTGTAGTCCCCAAAAATGGTAGGATATAAATCGGTGTATCATACTGGTCTTTTTGCTATTGAAATAAAATCATAGAGAAGTAATCAAAGACAGAAACAAGCACTTTATAAGTCATTTGAACTTTTAAAACTTTTTTTTAAAATTTTTTTTAATGTTTTATTTATTTTTGAGACAGAGAGAGACAGAGCATAAGAGGAGGAGGGGCAGAGAGAGAAGGAGGCACAGAACCGGAAGCAGGCTCCAGGCTCTGAGCTAGCTGTCAGCACAGAGCCCGACGCGGGGCTCGAACCCACGAGTGTGAGATCTGACCTGAGCCGAAGTGGGAGCCTCAACCGACTGAGCCACCCAGGCGCCCCTCATTTGAACTTTTAGATGTACTTAATATAACGTTTCCATAATGTGAACAAATTTATTCGTATTTTTTGATTGTTCTTTAGGTCAAATGGGTTTCTATCTCTTACAATCAAGAACACTGAATAAATAGTATATTTGCATTAGGAGGAACACAGTATAGGTAGAACAGATATCTTCACATTGAAGTGTAGTTAATTGTATTATAAAAATCGCATTAAGGCAGATGTAAATCCAACCACATCAATAATTACAAATGTAATTTAAAGACAGAGATTTTCAGGTAGGATTAAAAAAAATACAACTATATAATATATAATTAGGTCTTTATTTTATTTTATTTATTCTATGTAAGTATTTAAAGTGAAATATATATGGTAAGAATAAAGCCATTAGATTTTGGCCTACTACTGGTGATAAGTCAAATATTTAGATCCACTATAGCCTTGACTAAGTAAAGAATCAATCCCATCAATAATCAAGCCCTAGTTAATAGCCTTTTTCCTTTATTTCTTTTCAAATTACCTTCTTTGTTTATAAAATTAATTCATTTGTTTTCAAAATCCTTTCAGTTTCCAGAATGACTGAGTGAGGAGCTCAATAACATCTCCCCAAAAGCAACAGAAAAACTAAATAAAATTGTCAACCAAGAGTCCCATATGCATAGATACTAGTCTTCACAAATGAAGCACTTACAATACCCCAAAACTAAGGTAATTCATCATTAGCAGACTAGTCTTAAAAAAATGCTAAGGAAATATTTATGTTCAAAGGAAAAAAACCACAGTAACTTAAATCCACATGAAAAAACAAAGATTCTAAAAAATATAGTCTAAATATCTATCTTAAGAACTAACAAAGAAGAATAAACAAAACATGAAGCATAAAGAAATAATAAAGATTTGAGAGGAAGACAGAAAAAATAGAAAAATTAATGAAACCAAAAGTTGATTGTTTAAAAAGATCAATAAACTTGACAAATATTTTAGTAGACTGACAATTTAAAAAGGTAATATAGGTGCACCTGGGTGGCTCAGTTGGTTGAGCATCCAACTTCAGCTCAGGTCATGATCTTGTGGTCCATTAGTTCCAGCCTCGCATCAGGCTCTGTGCTGATAGCTCAGAGCCTGGAGCCTGCTTCAGATTCTGTGCCTCCTTCTCTCTCTGCCCCTCCCCTGCTCACACTCTCTTTCCCTCTCTCTCTCAAACATAAATAAACATCAAAAAAATGTTTTTAAAGGTGATATAAATTAACAAAATCAAGAATGAAAAAATGCATATAATCACTGATATCACACATATTAAAATTATTATGATAATAATATGAAGAACTTGATAGTCACTATGAAAAAATTAGCATAGAAATGGAATAAATTCCAAAAAATACAAATTTCCATAACTCAAGGAGAAAGGTGAGAATATGAATTTGTGCAACCAATGTAAAAAATAGTATGACGATTTTCAAAAAATTAAAAATAGAAATACTGTATGATCCAAATTCTACTTTTGGATATTTTCCAAAGAAAAATGAAAACACTAAATCAGGAAGATACATCCACCATTATGTTCACTGCAGCGTTATTTACAATAGCCAAATTGTAGAAGCAACCTGAGTATCCATCAACAGATGAATGGCAAAAGAAAATGTGGTATATATTTACACAATGAAATATTAGAAAGTCATAAAAGGTGAAAACTGTGGCATTGAGACAACATGGATGGACCAAGAGGGTACAATGCTAAGTCAGAAGTTAAATACAATGAAATGAGTTAGAATGAGAAAGACACATATTATATGATTCCACTCATAAATGGAATCTAAAAAAATAATAAATAAAAAAACAAAATTAGAAGTACAAATACAGAGAACAAACTAATAGTTGCTGGAGGAGAGGAGTGTGGAGGATTGGACAAAATGGGTAATGGGGAGAGGGAGATACAGAAAGTCAGTTATGGAATAAGTAAGTCACAGAAATAAAAAGCAGAGCATAAGAAATACAGTCAATGGTAATGTAATAGTGATGTAATGAGACAGATGGTAGCTATACTTGTGACCATAGCATAATGTATAAACTTGTTAAATCGCTAAGTTGTACACCTGAAGATAATGTGTCATTGTGCATCAACTATATGTACATACCTAAAGAGGAAGAATAAGAAGAAGGAAAAGGGGAGGAGGTGGGGGAGAAGGGAAAAAGAGGGGAAAGAGGAGATAGAAGAAGAAGAAAAAGAAGTAGAGGATGAAGAAAAAGAGGAAGGAGAACAGAAAATATGAATAGAATAGTAACAAAGTAATTGAGTTAATAAATAAAATTTACAAAGAAAACTCTAGGCCCTAATAACTTCATGGAAGCCTTCATTCAAACATTCAAAGAAGAAATGCTAATTCTTCACAAACTCCCCCAAAAAGTAGAAATGGAGGGAATACATCCCAACTCATTTTAAGCCAAGTTATTAATACCAAATTTGATGAACTCATTTGTTACTCCTAGAAATTAAGCCAATTACATTACAAGGAAAGAAACATTTGATAAAGTCAATACCCACTGACTACACTCCTTTATTAGGAAAATTCTCAGCACCTAAACCACTCAACAGAATAAAGAGCATTAACAAAAATCCTACAGCCAACATTACATTTCATCATTTAAAAATGCATTCCTCCTTCAAAAAACTGGAAATAATATAAAGATAATGACTTGTTATGTACACTGAGCATTTTACTGCAAGTTCAACAAGTGTAATAAACCAACAGAAAGAAATAAAAAAAATCCAGAAGACATAACATTGTCTTTATCTGCATACAACATGATCCTCTAGATATAAACAAAATATAACAACTCTAAAAAAATGCACCAAAACACTTCTAGGAGTAACAAATGAGTTCATCAAATTAGACAGATGCAAGATTTATCTACCAATGTCAACAAATACCTATATACTACCAATAAACAGTCTAAAAACAAAATTAAGAAATAAATTTATTCTTGGGGTGCCTGGGTGGCTTAGTCTGTTAAACACCTGACTCTGGATTATGGCTTAGGAAAAGATCTCAGGGTTCGTGGGTTTGAGCCCCACACTGGAATCCACGATGACCATGCAGAGCCTGCTTGGGATTCTGTCTCTCTCTGTCTCTCTCTGTCTCCGCCTCTCCCCTGCTTGCTCTCTATCTCATTCTCTGTCTCAAAATCAATAAGTAAACATTAAAAAAATAATTTAAAAAATACATTCCTAGTAGCATAAAAATATACTGCAAAATAATTTTTAAAAAGAACCATAAGACTTTCATACTGAAAAATAAAAATCATTGCTGGGAAAAATTAAAGAACTTCTTTAAAAAATAGGCCATGTTCAGCAACAGGGAGATGCAATATTGTTAACATGGCATTCCTTCTCAAACTCATCTACAGATGCAATACAATCCCTTATTAAATAAAGTCCCTGTGAATTTTTTTTTTCCTGGGGTTGTTATTGTTTTGTTTGCTTGTTTGTTTGTTGCAAAATCTAAAACTTACATGGAAATGAAATCAAGGTATAGAATTATAGATAAATGGAACATAATTCAAAGTCTCAAAATAAATTTTCATATTTATAGTTAATTTGTGATGAAACTGCCAAAATAATTCAATGGGGAAAAACAGTGTTTTCAACAGATGGTGCTGAGACAGCTGGGTATTCACATGCAAAAAATATAAATTTATAACATTATTTCAAATGAATTAGAAATGAATCACAGAACTAAATGTAAGTACTAAAACTATAAATGTTTCAGAAGAACACACAGGTATAATTCTCTATACCCTTAGGTGAGGGCAAGAGTTCTTTGTATGATACTAAAACCATGACCAATAAAAAAAATAATAAATTAGACCTTAACCAGAATTTAAATGATGATGCCTCACACATGCACAAAAAAAAATACCATTAACAAAATAAAAGGAAAAGTCACAATAAAATGAATTACCTGAAGATCATACTTCAGATAAAGTACTTTTATCTTAATTATATGATAATAGTTGCAGCTCAATAACAAGAGCATAAAAACCCAATGAAAAAATGGGCAAAAGATTTAAATATGCATCTCACCAAAGAAGATATACTAATAGCCAACAGGCAACTGGAAAGATGCTCAACATCATTAGTTATGAGGGAAGTGTAAATTATAACCACAATGACATACCATTTTACATGTACAAGAATGGCTATAATAAAAATGATATGCCATAGCAAGTATTAGGGAGGATATGGGGAAAAAGGAACCGTCATACATCGTAGATGGAAAGTAAAATGGCGCAATCACTTTGGAACAGCTTGAAAGTTTCATTAAAAGTTAAACATAAATTTACCCTTGACCCAGAAATTCCACTGCTTGGAATTTACCCAACAGAAATGAAAATATGTCCACACAAAGACATGAACTCATATGTTCATGTGATCATATTCTTAATAGCCAAAGATTAGAAACAATTCACATGTTCACGAATTAATGAATGAATGAGCAAAATGTGTATATTCATACAATAGAATGCTATTTGGCAATTAAAAGGAATGAAGTACTAATACATGATACCATATAGGTGAATCTCAAAATCATGCTAAATGAGAAAAGCCAGAATAAAAAAAAATGGTTCCGTTACATAAAATGTCTGAAAGAGGCCTATTTGTAGAGTCAGAAAGTAGATTAATGATTACCTGGGCTCAGAGATTAGAACAGGGATTGTGTACAGAGGCAAGAAGATTCTTTCTGGGTAACGGAAATGTCCTAACATGGGATTGTGGTAAAGATTGCATAACTCTAAATTTACCCAAAATCATTGAACTGTATATCTAAAATGGTGAATTTTATACTATGCATTTTATACTCTAATAAAGTTATCAGTCAAACATCTGATTCTTTATTTCAGTTTAGGTCATGATCTCATGGTTTATAGGATTGAGCCCTGTGTCTGGCTCTAGGGGGACAGCGTGGAGCCTGCTTAGGATTCTCTCTCTCTCTCTCTCTCTCTCTCTGCCTCTCTCCTCTGTTCATGTGTGCTTTCTTATTCAAAAATAAATAAATAAATGTAACAAGTAGTGTACTTTAAAAAGAATTGTTTAAATAATTTTATTATGATAAGTATACTATAAGCACTGAAAATAAACAAAGACAGAATTATATTTTATTGTGTCCCCTGAGAAGTAAACACTAGGAAAAATGTTGAGGAAAACATGGAACTACTATGAGATATAGGACTTATTTAATTGTCTTCAGCATAGAAATTAATTGAAAACATACCACAGAATAACTATTGGACTAATTATAATGTTATTAAAATGGAAAACCACTTTTCTCTATTTATTAGAAGAAAAAACTGTTTGACAATATTTTGTTTAAGATAAGCTATTTCAAATATTTAAATCAAGTACGGTTTTAGCATTAACTCCTTTGGGTCTTTAATTTCTTCTGAGGGTTTAATTGCTAATATAGTAATTTTAAATACAGGGTCATACTTTATATAGCAGATAATTAAAGTGTATAAACTGTAAACTGTGTTTTACACAGACAGGATTACTGTATATCTTCTTTTATATTTTGTCTATTTTAAGCTTATAAAACATTCATAATATTTGACTTATTTAGTCGACCCTCACTGTGCTCTGCCCTTCTTATATGTAAGGTTCACCCACATGACCAATCATAGATGTGTTCCTGATTTCTGAAAACGTCCATCTAAAACAAACCCTCCTGATCCTAGGTTCTATTCCAAATCTCAAAACAAAAGCTCAAGTTTTGTAACAGGTGCCTTCTAGCATTTTCTGCCTGAGACGCTCCAGAGTTGTCTCACAATATGTTCTCCCTTACTGTAATGAGTAGTAAACCCAATTGTTCAACTACATATATGTTCCTCATGATCATTTGACTGATACTAGAAATGTAGCAAGATGTGAGGTGTGATTACCGTGACTATATATTCTTGGTAGTAGATTCAAGTGGAAAATATTAAAGAGGCTATTTTTTGTTATTTTAACTCAAATTACACTTGCTTTATTTTTCACCTCATCTTATCAATTCTTCATAAGGGGCAATCATCTTTATTCCCTGCTATTGGGAAAAGAAAATGTGTTTGCTCAATTTTCATATTAGACATTATTTTCATAGCTTAAAGACTAAATAGGCATACTAGATGTTCAAGGCTTTCAAAGTAATGTTATAACTACATAAATATTTCACTGGTTAATTTTGTAATGACAGAAAGTCATATGTGAAAAATAGTTTTCAAAAGTCTTTGTTAGGTTGATTCTAATTTTCACTTTTCACGTTAAACTTTATCATACTGGGGCGCCTGGGTGGCTCAGTCAATTGAGCATCCGACTTCGGCTCAGGTCATGATCTCACGGTTCGTGGGTTTGAGCCCCGCACCAAGCTCTGTGCTGACAGCTCACTCTGAGCCTGGAGCCTGCCTTGCGATTCTGTGTCTCCCTCTCTCTCTGACCTCCTCTGCTCACACTTTCTGTCTGTCTGTCTGTCTGTCTCTCTCTCTCTCAAAAATAAATAAAAACATTAAAATTAAAAAAAACTTTTTCATATTAAGACTATATTTTCAAATAACTAGTTATCGTATATCTTTATGCAGCCTACAATAAATATTACCGTGTGGATCAAATTAAAGAACATTTGAAAATGAATCTAGGATAGGGGCACCTGGTTGGCTTAGTCGGCAGACTGTGCAACTCTTGATCTCAGGGTCGTGAGTTCCAGCCCCATGACAGGTGGAGAGATAACTTAAAAATAAAATCTTAAAAAAAAAAAATGGGGCACCTGGGTGGCTCAGTTGGTTAACTGTCTCGCTTCAGCTCAGGTCATGATCTCACTGTGTGTTCTGGCCCAATGTCAGGCTCTGTGCTAACAGCTCAGAGCCTGGAGCCTGCTTCTGAGTCAGTGTCTCCCTCTCTGCCCTTCCCCTACTCACATTCTGTCCCTCCCTCTCTCTCACACACAAATAAATTATCATTAAAAAAAAAACTAATAAAAAGAAAAAAGAAAATTATCTAGAATAGGTTTTGTCACAATGGTATTTAATACATAATCTTTACTTTCTCCCTTACCTCTTTCAGTTTGAAGGGATTGATAACATTCCTTTCAGCTAGACTATAGTTTCAGAGGGATCTTTGGACAAAAACTGTCATTGTTGGTCAAAAATAATCCAAATAAAGTATTTCAAAGATAACTGGCCCTCTGGTTTAAGTTATAAAAGTTATTTTATATGTTTAAACCCATTAGATGCCATGATTGATTGGAACATAATCCAGAATTACAAATACCTCATA
Source organism: Suricata suricatta (assembly GCF_006229205.1). Lineage (NCBI taxonomy): Eukaryota > Metazoa > Chordata > Mammalia > Carnivora > Herpestidae > Suricata > Suricata suricatta. Next base: position 18,265,736 of record NC_043700.1, read on the forward strand.
TATTTCAGAAATCCAGGACTATCTGACTTCTATTTTCCTACATTTCCACTGTATTTACAGTAACAGTGAGCCTTGTCATATCTTCCTCCATAACTTTATTCCAACTACCACTCTCTTCTAGAGATTTTACTATCTATTAGATATTAAAACAAACAGAAAACTACGACTCACTCCCTATTAAGATTTCCAAACTTTTTACCCTATGGCCTTTCCAAAGTCTACACTTATTTTAGATTCCATAAACCATCATTATAATCACTCTTTGATTTTACCTTCAATCTCTTCACCTTTCTCCTCTTCCCCAAATATAACTGACTTACTCTGCTAAAATTATATTCTCTTCCCATTTGTTTGCTAGCCCAAATCAAATAAGCATGGCTAGAGAAAACTATAGACCGTGCTTACTGTCTCACTTTTAAGTTCACAATCACAAACCTCAAGGGAACCCTTAATGCTTCATGGTAATCACATAGCATTTCCCCTGATCCATTTGTCATCTCTCCTAGGACATTCAGTTCTGACTTTTATTTCTTCAACTTGAAATCTCTGCCTCTTGCATTCTCATTCTTGGATAACAGCTTTTCTCATTATAAGACTGAGAAAACAAAAGTAACTGAAACACATTTGCATTTTCCTACCACCAACTCTCCCATTTTCTATCTCAACTTTCTCTTCCCCACCCTCTTCCTTTAATCCTATTACAATGGATAACTCCCATTCTTTTATTTGTGATAATTCCCTCCACCTGAGAAGGGGACATTATCTTCAGTGGAAGCACACATCTTCTTGTCTAGATTGTTCTTAACCCTCTTCTCCACAAAGAAAATTTCCCAGTTCTTTCTGGATGGGTAAGTGGGGAAATGAGAAAGAGATCCAGAGGTTTGTTATTGTTACAGCTCTTTGGAGAAGAGAGAATTAACCTTGATCTTTTTGGTCAAGTCTCCGAAAGTAAAACGAAATGTTGATATTAATGATAATTCAAAATTACTGATTGAACACAAGCATCCCAGAAAAATGAGAGCGATTCGTATCCCTATCACATGATTCTGTAGAAGCAATAAATGAAACGTGATGAGTGAGGTATCAGGTCTTAAGTGGATCAGAAGCAGTCCACTAGGCTTCCTGTGGCTGAAAAAAGTAAAGGAAGGCAGATTATCCTGTCTGTACACCATACGAGTATATAAAAATAATGACAGAAAAAGCTGACAACTGTGTAGGGATCTGATAGCTGTAATCAGGGACGCTCAGTGGAAAGCTTTATGTACCATATAATAGAGGGAAACATGGGAAGTTGAGTAAAAGTTAACAGGAAAAATTGTAGACTTCCTTCAAGCAGATGGGATCAGAACTAAATAGGTCTAGTTCGAGCTTAGCAAAAGCCAGCCAGGCTTTTTTTGTGATGACCAGAAACACGACATCACCTAGTTTTGTAATGACCTTAAGTTGGCCCCCATATCATAGATCATGTAGAAATCATGGAGAATTGGGTGTAACACTGACCAGATTGAACTTATACTTATTTAATGATGTATTTCAAATGTTAATATCTATGCCTTTATTTCCCCCGTCACATTGTGTGTGATCGTTCTCCTAGACAGCCTGAAGAATTTTTTTAAATAAAACTTAATACTGCACAACTTTAAAAGAGGAGGTCAATGTTGAGTCTATTTTTTTTCTGTTGTTGTTTGTATTCCAAAAAATTTCTGAGGATTAGTCAGGAAGCTATATAGAAATTAATTTCTGCTCTATTACATGGAATCAGAAAGAATATAGAGGAAGAAACAGTCTCCACTCTTAAAAAATCTGGAGAAGGGTCCTCTGGTCAGAACAAAGGAAATGAAACATGTATGGGTGTTACCTTGGAGGACATGAGTGTCCCTACTCTCTCTAGGAGAAAGGTGTAAAGGCTGCATAATCAGGATGCACTGAATGTGACTTGTGTTTAGACATCTTGTTGAACTTCAGCAAACATGAAAAAGTCAATCAAGTGCCTTTAGCATTTCCCACAATTTAAATATTGCCACAATTCGTCATGGTAGAAAAACTCTATTAATGGTCTAATTTCTATAGGGTACGGTCTTCCTTTGCCAGAAGTACACATGTGACCCATCCTGGCCCCATTTGGACTTCCCTGGATAGACAGCTTCACTTTTTAATAGACAATCATAAGTATTACATGTATAAAAAAACTCATCCTTGACATTAACCTTGAAGATCAGAGGGTAATCACTTCAAGCAAGAGAAAATTCTCGCACTGATATTTTAGTGGGACTTTAGAAAGTATTACATTTAACATGGCTAAAAAATGTGATTGATGAAGGTTGGATTTTCTAACATTGGATGAAAAGGAATACTCAAAGACTCCATTAAGTCTGTAAGACAAATTCATAGGCATACAAAGACAATTACACATCCAAGCTTTGAGTGGGCAGCTTGAGGCATGTCAGTAGTAGATTTGCTACATTTTCATCTTGTAGATTTGCTGTAATTTTGTTTTCATATTTACCCTCTATATTACGCTGCAATCCTTGGGGAGGTAGGGACTATGTGTTACTAGTTTCGCTAGCCCAAGAAATTATTATACTACCTAGGATATAGCAACTGCTCAACAAATACTTTTGGGTGAAAAAAATACAAACGTGTGGATAAAAATAAATCATAACTGTATCCCGCATTGCCATGATAAAAGCATATAATGGAGAGGTCTCTTTCTTCAATTTACATTGCATGTCTAGGTCATCTGAAATAATTCTTGCTTTAAAATAATGTATGTCTTGAGCATCCTGGTGGCTTAGTCATTTAAGTGTTTGACTCTTGATTTCAGTTTATGATCTCAAGGTTCATGGGATCAAACCCCTCCTCAGGGTCTGCGCTGACACCAGGAAGCCTGCTTCGTATCTCTCTCTCTCTCTCTCTCTCTCTCTCTCTCTCTCTTTCCCTCTCTCAAAAATAGTGTAACTAAACATAAAAATAATAATAAAATATTGTATGTCTGAATAAACAAATCTACATCACAGTTAACCCTTAGAGAGCTATGAATTAGTAACCCAATAATGTAGTCAATATTTTTTTCTCCATTGAGTACTCTCTGTCATCTTTAGTAGATAAAAACTAGTATGGAATGTGTGGCAATTAAAGTACAAAGTGTTTCTCATCAGTAATTTTGGGTAGATCTCCACTTTGTGGCTTGACAAATTCTGAGGCATACACACTGATAATCATTTCAGTCAACATAAAAGAAAAGGTGGAGAAGGAGGGTGTCTGGGTGGCTCAGGTCATGATCTCATGGTTCATGAGTCTGAGCACTGTGTCGGTTCTGTGTTGACAGCTCAGCTCAGAACCTGGAACCTGCAACAGATTCTGTGAATCCCTCTCTCTCAGCTCCTCCCCAGCTTGTACTCTGTCGGTCTGTCTGTCTTTCTCAAAAATAAACACACACACACACACAAAAATTAAGAACCTGCTTTAGACGCTGTGTCTCACTCTCTCTCTGCTCCTCCCCAGCTTGCACTCCTCTGTCTGCCTGTCTCTCTCTCTCTCTCTCTCTCAAAAATAAACACTAAAAAATTTTTAAATAAAGAAAAAAAAAGATGGCGAAGAGACTGTCCAAGAGAGCACCTTGTTTAGAGAACATATGGTTCCATATAAACCAGCTCATCTGGGACATCGGGGACAAATGCTATTTTCATGTAATTACTGTTCATTCTACCACAATATTGAAGCATACTATGAAAAGCTTTCCATTTTAAGAGTATTAAATGACAGGAATATTAACAGGAGTATTAACAGGAAAAAAATATTAACTTTTTCTAGTGTGTGGCCTTAAAAGAATCCTCACCAGAACCTAAATATTATTGATTATGCAAATGCTACTCAGAAAAACTCACTTTTCATTATTTGATGAATCCATTCATTCCTTAAACACATATTTTCTAAATGGCAGTATACAGCAGACACTAAACAGAAATATGCATAAGAGAACCTCAGAATCATGTTCCAGAAAGTAAATGGAAAGGTGGGTTCAGAGAGTAAGGTGGAATGAGGGGCTCAGAGTCATTCCAAAGAATCACTATAGAAAGAGTTAATGATTGTGCAAGAGACAGCTATTCCGTACAACTGGAGAAAGAAGGTGGGGGGCATTTAAGAGAGCCATTAAGATATTACTGGGCCTAGTAAGTAGCGATCCACTAGTCAACATACTATTTAACACTTAACAGAAAAGATGATTCAAAAATAATTAATAGCCTAGGGCAGAATCTATGTAAGTGTGAAAGAGAAACACAAAATATTTAGCAACTGGTTACCATGTTCTTTTAACTTCTTAGAACGCTTAGTTATTTAACTGTTGGTCTTTCACTATTTTCAATTAGCCAACCTTTTCTCAACCTTTCTCAAGGTTTCTCAACGTTTTCTCTTACTGAGCTTTCTGCACATCTCTCACGGCTGTCCACAGTGACACGTGATCCACCAGTCATCCATTCCTTTCTTTCCCCAATGATTATTGTGATTGAAAAAAAAAAAATATATATATTCAGTGGTAAGGTTTAAAAATGAGTTAAATAAAAATGCTTTCCCACACACCTTAGGCCTGTGTTTACTTAGTAAAAAATAAGTAACACCAACTTCTTGGTAGCAATGATCAGACATAATATACCCTTAGGGATATTCATAAATAGCATGGGATGAAATAAATTTAGCATAAAATATTTTGGAAGGTCAAATTAAGAAGAGCAGTTTCCTTGAATTTTAACCTTGATCTTGAACTTAGCAAAAACGCTGCATCCCCTCAGCATAGTTACCACTGAATGATCCTCTGTGAACTTCTGGGGCTTAAGTTCCCACAACCCTATTTCTTCCCAGGGAGTGTTTGTCAAGTTACACAAGGCACAGAAAAAACTATGAGAGCCTTGAATATAGTCCAAATAACATATACGAGTTTGGCTTTGCCATCTCTTTTGTGCCTTTTCAATCCTCCTCTTCAGTCCCTGGTCCCGGAATGAATACAATGCCTCCCGACCAGAACTACTTCAGGGATTAGAACAACCACTATTTCCCCAGGCTCTGCAGTGTCTGTAAAACTTTAATGAACTCATGAAACTTTTATCATTTTCTCTCCTTTCTGACTGGGGTGTGATATAACTACAACCACAAAATTAAAAAAAAAAAAAAAAGCAAAATGTAAAGAAATAAAAAAAAAGGCAAACAGAGCAGTAGAGATTTTCATGAAGACAAAACAACTCACAGCTCTTTAACTTGTGCAAGGAAGCCCAGGGCCTTTATTATCCCTGGAAATGATGTCTGCTAGAACAGGACAAAATGGAACAATCAGAAAACCACATATAAATCTGTAGGAAAATCAAAGGTTTGCTCACAGTCATATGCACTGTCGGCCTTATCTAATAAGAAACACTAATTTAACTCATTCTTTTGATTACATATTTTAAGAAGCAGGAAAATGGATTTTTTAAAGATTTTTAGGGCTGTTTTTTAGAGTATCTATTACAAATGATATGTCTTAAAAAATGACCATATTGTTCAGAAGTTTAAATTCAACACTCAATCCTCTTTTTCCCATCTTTTTCATCTCCTTAAAAATCTAGGGCCTAACACTTTGAAAAACACGTATGAAACCTCATAATATTTTTTGCTAAGGTAATTTGCCATTTTTCACATAAAAATCGTTACATGGCTTTCTCTATTTCCATTAATCCTTTCTTATTTTCCTTATGGTCATTCATAATCCATTTTTCTCACATGATTAAATTCATCCCTTAACCCAGAAAAACATTCTACTCAAAATAAATGTATTCAAAATAAGAGATACTGTTTTTATTGTTCCTAGTAATAGAGTTTAATAGGTGATCACATTCTGTCTCTGAGTTGTCAAAAAATCTCCTATTTAACTTACACCGATCTTTTGCTTTAGACTGTGATCGGCAGGTCTCATTTGGAAAAAGAACAAACTCACAGCAGAAACAAAACGTTTGCATAAAGCCTCCATGGGGCTTGTTCACTTGGAGGGTTAGCACAGTTTATCACAGCCTAATTTTCCATTTTGTTAATAAAGGTAGGCAAGGTATAACTATTGGACACCTGGGTGGTTTAGTCAGTTGAGCGTCCGAATTCAGCTCAGGTCATGGTTTCGAAGTCTGTGAGTTCAGGACCCAGGTTGGGCTCTGTGCTGACAGCTCAGAGCCTGGAGCCTGCTTCGGACTCCATGTCTCCCTCTGCCCCTCCCCCTGTTTGCATTCTGTCTCTCTCTTTCTCAAAAAAATATAAACATAAAAATTTTTTTTAAAAAAGGAAACATATCACTCTGAGAGAAATATTAAAGTCAGATATGATTCTAGTAGGACTGTGGGGATGAGTTAAAGTGACAGGGCACTAATTATTGCCTTTAATAGGACATTAGAAATTGGACACCTTTAACGCCACTTTTCAGGGCCCAGGTAGCAAATTTAGCAAGTGTTTCTAAACCTGTAGCATCCTGAAATGTAGTTACAAATATAGTATTATTTTATACTCTATCAGTTTCTTTGCATTTACAGTAATAGGGATATATCTGATATTCCTGAAGTATATCATGTTAAAATGCGATTTCCACACTGAACAAGGAAAGCAAATGAATCACCAAACAGAAAAAAATAAGTTATCTAGTTTAGCTTTTCTAATTCAACTAACCTGTTTGGAGTCCCAATTTAAAGACTGAACAAATCTACTCAGTAAACATACATATTCACTCATCATGCTGTTGTTAAAGACCGCTTTTAACTTTCTGGTGTTTACAGGTACAATATTTAATAAGAGAAATAAGTCTATCAATTACTTTCTGACAATTCACATCTACAATGCATTGTACCCACAGATATTCATTATAGAACCACAAAACGATGAAAAACCTAAAATGTTTATATGTAGTAACAATGATAATATTTGCTTCTGTCATGGTTTTAATATTTCTGACCTGAATGTTCTTACAAACTTCACCATGTCTCATAAACCATAACAAATGAACCATACTTGAAAATTTATTGGAAATTTTCAGTTAATTTTTAATATGTTGTTACAGTGACTCAAGCACAAATGGTTTTTGGTTTTATAGTCAGAATTATTCCAAGACCTGAAATGTTCCTTTTTAAGAAGTTATAAAGAATCGTATAATAGCATGGCAAGAAAAATTAAAGCTCATTTTGTCACTGGAGTCATAGGTGACCTTTTGGCAATGTGGGGGTGGGGCTGTCAAACCCTAAACAGTTCAAAATCCACATGTAACTTTTGACTCCTTCCAAACTTAACTATGAATAGCCTACTGTTGACCAGAAACTTTACTGGTAACATAACAGCTGATTTATACATATTTTGTATGTAATGTGTATTCTACACAGTATTCTTATAAGTTGGAGAAAGGAACACATTCTTAAAAAAATAATAAAGAAAATATATTTACAGAACTGCACTGTAAAAATCACCCATATAAGCGGACCCTCACAATGAAAGCCTGACTTGTTCAAAGATCAAAACTGTACATTGGTTTTTGAAAAAAAATCATCGTGAAAAGTTGCAAGGACAAGATACATTTGTAGGATCTTTTAATCAATCAATCAATCCATTTTAATTAATCAATTAATTTTAATTAAACTTTTAATTAATGTCACAATCCTACAGCTCAAATAGAGAATATAAAGATATGTAAAAGATTTACTTTTCATTCCCCGAATATCAACTATAAATTGTTTCTGAAATCAACTGCAGCATATGTCATTATTTTAATAGTGAGGAAAAAACCCCCAAAACCTTGGAATCTCAACATGTTTCTTGAAAATAACAGCAGTAGGATATATAGCTAAATGCTCATATTTCTGCATGAACATTGCAAATAACCCCAAGTCTTCACTACATGCATGTCCTGATTGTCTACCTGTTCTGCCTGGCTCCTTTATACTTCTTTTGAGGCCTCATCAGTATCGACATCTTCCCTTCTGACAACGGATGCTCATCTGGAATGGTTTCCAGGCTATCGGATCTGGCACATACATGTGCAAAGCCAGCCAGAGCAGTGCCCACAACTGACATACACTAACATTAACAGCCTGGAGAAGGTTTTCACAGGATGCTTTCACTCTGTGCATCTCCCTACAGATTGTCTTCAACCATAAACCGAATACAATTCATATTTTCTCCAAAAGATTGCCAAAACCATATTTCTCATTGCATGATCTAACAACACTCAAGTTTCTGTGCTTCAGCACTATTCCAATAGCATAAGTGAACAGTCAAAATCTCTTTAAAGAAGAAGAGGAAAACTATCAGAGGTCAAATCATACCTACATAGACAAAATTATACTGGGAAAGTGTCTGGTATAAAATTTGGCTATGGGGATTGGTGTTAGTTCTACCTTAAAGTGGAAAAATAAATAAGTAACATGAAGCTCAGTTCATGACAAAATGTAAAACTAGAATAACCCATCAGTTGTGTTCAAAGCCAATTAATTACTAATTCTATTTAATAAGCTGATATTGGCCCCAACCTATAAAAATGTCATTAATAGTCCAAAAATTTGAGATAAACTGTGTCAGTCTATAGTCCATAAAGTTTCCTTATACTTAGGAATTTTTATGCTTGCTAGAATATAATGACATTCTTCACTAAAGTATTACTGAATCAAAGTTTTTTATTCAAAGTTTCAAATATTAACTATGAGATTGCATGAAATTATATGATCTAATAATGAATGAGCAGTTTTTATAGCATCTCCCAAAACTACATCTGGAGACCAATAGTAAAACTCTACAGTAAAATGTTAATTAACGTATGTCAATTTTTTGCTACAGAAACAAATGTATATACAAAATAAATTACATTTTAAATTATATGCAAAATAAAATACATTTTGTTTTTCCAAGTACATGCTTTTCATATTTCTTCTTTGCCATGTATTTGTTCAGTCTTATTATTTTAAAATATATTAACACACATAAGTTGCACAGTTACAACAGGAGGGCATTTGAGGAAATATATGTCGTGAGAAATAGCCTAGCCCTACAAAACAAGGAGGAAACTTCAACCGGGAACATTTACAACGAAGACCACGAAGCAGTCAACCCGGTTCTAGAGAAATGGGACTCCCTCAGAGCCATGAGGATACGGCACAAGCTCATCACCACCACTCAGAGCTATGGCACCTACATTCCTCACTCTTCTGCTTTCTTCTTCTCAATGGCTTCTTCTATTTAATACCAGCTTCCTTCTGCCTTATAATTTTTATTTGGATGTAGTTTTGACTTGTTTTGGCACCAACTCTACGTTAATTTCATACTCACCTTCATCTAATGACTTTCTCTGAGTTTTATTCCTCAGATTCTCCATAGAGAAAAACTGAATGGCCAAACCCATGGTTTAGTTTACTTTGTGATAAAAATTCATTACAGGTCTAAGAAGCTGAGCCAGTGAGGTGAGAATAAATAGCATGTTGCTCTCTGACTAGGCCCATTTCTTCAGAAGAGCTTGTAGACTGGGAATGATATATATGTATTTATGTATATATGTATATTTAGTTATACATATATATTATATACACAAATATATAATATATATTTAATGAGGCATGGGCTTAACAAATACCACATGGTATACTTTCTACAATGGAAAAATACCAATTTAAACATCTGCAATTCATAACAAACTACAGATCATTATTATAAGAAACAACTAATTAATTAATAAAAATTGAGGGTAAAATCTCTACTATATAAGGAACACAATGATTCTACTTGAAATTTAATAATATGGATCCACATTATTTCTGGTGGCTTGAAAATGTGCTTCTAATGGGTGATCATTGGAAGTTACCAAATTTTCTATCAATCTACCAACCAAAAGCTTTCCAATTATATACTAAATATGCATTCATATATGTGCATATATATATTCTCATAAAATATACATTCTACACGTATGTTATTTGCTTATTGTATTTATTTGTGCATTTATGTCCATGTGAAATTATCTGTATATGGAATTAAGAGTTATTGGTTTCCCGACAGCTGCCTTCTATGGGGACATCTAGAGAAGAACTGACAACAGGAAGGACACTTCTCAGTGACCTTGAGGCAATGAATAAGGGGGCAGGTGCGAGAATTTCCACAGTCTTGGAGTAGTTCCCAGAACTCTCTAAAGGCTGCACAGACGGGGACTTGTGTGGCTTCCTGTGTCTAGGTTCACACAGTCTTGTTCCATAGAATACTAAGCATGAGGCCAATGCTGTATTCTAAGAACTAGAAATGCAGAAGACTTCTTTATCTTTATCCCATGGCAAAAATTATTGCTTGATTTTTTAAAATATATTTTCTCAAGCATTTTCTCAATGCATCAGATTATAAATCTTATTTTTAAAAATGGAGATAATTTGAAGAGTAGGGAATCTAAAACATCCAGAGTGGTGCTGTAGTGACCAAGTTATTAGAAGAGAAGAAATTGGCCTGTGATATGTTGTATAGTTAATGTAGTCTCTAATGATGATCTAAAAGAAAAGAATATTCATTTTCTCACAAACTTCTATAGAGGGTGAAATACATAAATTTAAAAATAAGCAGATTTCTCTGCTTCATCTATTGACTTGCTCTGTGTAGACTTTTTAATTTTTGTACCATAGCATGTATCAATTACTTTAAAAATCAATACATATTTTACATACTGATAAGGAAAACATATCCAAGAGTAGAAAGTGACAGATAATTGACGTCATATCCTGAATATGAGGAGGCCATCAAAGAGAAATGTACTAAAAGAATATTTAAATAATATAGGAAAAACTTGTACTTCTCATATCAGAAATACTAGACATCATGATCTCAGGGAAATTCTTCTACAACCTCAAAGAACTGCTTTTCAAAATCACCTACAAGTATTACATAATACCAGAATTTTTAGTAGGAAATATTCACATCAGCCTTTCCCGTCTCTGAATTCTGAGAAAACCATTACTACCTAATTGAGAGCAGTGTGGGCTGAAAGGAAATGGAACACTCTGCCGTTGGCCAGCACCAGGCCTAGACACGAGTAAAAAGTAATATTAGCTTAGGGCTATAAAAATAATCTTCAACTATGAGGGAAAATAGTACTTCCTATTACAGAAGAAATATGTTTAATTGCAAGAGGCTTCCTGAACAAAAGAGAAAATGTGTGAACAAACAACTGCTCTGTTACAAAATAAAACGTGGACCCTTTCAAAACGCTCCGGGATGCACACATGGGTTTGTCAGCAGCCAGGCGAGTAAACTGGCCCCAGAGCAAACGCCATCAAATGCTGGAAGTTACTATTTCCCATCATGCTTGCCTTCTCCCCGCCAATAAACCAAAACGCAACCGGTTCTACATCTAACCTCAGAGCTGGCAAAAGACACAAGCAAACAAACAAACCATCAAACGAAAGTATAATCTAAAAGCTAAAACAAAAACAAAAACAAAACAAAAACACCAAAACAGACAAGGAAAAGATAATACCAAAGTTTGAAATGCTATCTTCAATATAAAATCAAATAGATGCTTGATAAGAACAAAATGGTATAATGTAGAATAATCAGAAGGTAGAAATCAACTGTTAGGATTACCCAAATAAAAATTCAGTGGGAATATTGTAAGGCAAAGCCCAGGAATTATCTCAGAAATTAGAAGAAATAGATGTAAATAAAAATATTTTTTAAAATTAATCCCTACATTGAGTTTAAGAAGGTTTTGGCAGGAGGAATGTATTTCTTTATTAAGCTTATTTATATTTGAGAGAGAAAGAGAGTGAACAGGAGAAGGGGAGAGAAAAGAGGGAGAGAGTGAATCCCAAACAGGCTCCATGCTGTCAGCGCAGAGCCTGACATGGGACTCGATCTCACAAACAAGAGATCATAACCTGAGCCAAAATCAATGCAGATGCTCATCCAAGAAAACCTCAGGTTTCTCAGGTTTCCCAGGAGGAATGTATTTCTGAACCATCTGTCTACATGTGGAAATTGAAGTCATGTCATTTAAGAGACTGACTAGAGAGAGAAAACAATGAGGAGGAGAGAGAGGACAACGAGAAGAGATGAGGGCCCTAAACTAAGCCTTCTAGAACTCAAAAATGTCGTGGCCAGGAAGAAAATAAACCCGCAAAGCAGACAGAAAAAGGAGTAGCTGGAGAGGTCAGGGGAAAGGTAAGAGATGGAGATATGAACCATCCCAGTCAGAGAACTAGAATGATCAACAGTAGAAAATGTTAACAAGAGTTTAAGTAAGAGGAGAACTGGATGTCCTGATAATTGTTGAATTTAGCAAAAGCTATTCTGGGAATGTATTAGAACAGAAGTTGGACTTTAAGGTCAGGGGATGAGTAAACAGAAACAGTAAGATGAGGTAGCAGCAGGAGGAAGAGAGAGGCAGAATACATCTTTAACGCGGTAAGAAAATACATATATTATTTTTCAAAACCACAGTCTTAAAGTGAAACACTTAAAAACTATGTTCACTAAAATCAAGAACACATATAAATAACTGATATAGTGGGGAATATAAATTCCTTGCATATGTAGATGAAACTGTTTTCTTTATTCCAATAAATATTAAAAATGGTGCTTTTTCTTACTAAGTACCTTCGCTGCAGTCAGATTTCATGATTATATGGGTGGTATGGGTTATTTAAGCCTCAGTCTTAGTCATTTTTAAATTGCAAACTCATGTAATTAAAAAAATATTTCCTTCTCCCACTCACCAAATTTATGGAATGTGTTTTGTTTTATGTGTATGTGTTTGGGGGACAGGAGTGCTCTCTTTTTTTTTAATTTACTGTTTTTATTTATTTCAGAGAGAGAGAGAGACAGCATGAACAGGGGAGGGTCAGAGAGAGAGGGAGACACAGAATCTGAATTAGGCTTCAGGCCCTGAGCTAGCAGTCAGGACAGAGCCCGATGCAGGGCTCGAACCCATGAGCCATGAGATCATGACCTGAGCCAAGTCGGACACTTAACCGACTGAGCCACCCAGGCGTCCCCAGGAGTGCTTTCTATCACATATCACTCATTCCAGTTTTCAGATGGGGAGGAGGAATAAGGAGGAAGAACAGGTCTTTTGGGATTGCCATTGAAGAGAGCAAGAACTCTTTCTGGTGGTTGCCATTTATGTTCTACCAATATTGACCAGTTCTTTTATTCCCCTCCATATTTGTTGGTTATTTTAGAGCATGCTATGGGAAGCTCACTTTTGATATGGTATATTTAGTCCAAGATTCAAGCCCCAAAAACCTTTCGTGGTTTCCGATGAATACACAGTGGGAAAGCGGACTAACCAGCCAGTCCTCCCTCAGCTCTGCATCTCGCTATTCTCCTCTTCTCTCCACATGCGAGTAACATTATGTGCGGAACCAATTTAATGGTAGAGCAATATTCAAATGAGAAATGATCACGGTCCTCCAGAGCGAACAGTTCACACACTCCAAATCTTGCAAATGGTTCTCTACTCCAACGTAAGCTGAAAAGAGCTAACGGTCCCTCTTCACGGCCACTACTTCTGTAAAACTTAAACGATTCCTTAGACATAATTTTACTAGCGAAGGAGTCGAGGCTATGTGGAGTGAGTAATTCTGGCTTTTCGAGCTGGCATTTCTCAGCCAACTCTGAGAGGAAGACATTGGCCTCACCAGAGGTCAGCTTTCTGAATCAGGCATATATTCTGTCCTAAGCAATAGGCAGTAAATGTCAGTGTTCTAGAGCGACATCAAAATCCATCCTGTCACACTTGTATTCCCTGTAATCATTTAGCATTGTTGCTTGGATTCTGACTTACTGAAGAAGAGAAAAGCAGAGACAATTAACATGTGTGTATTTAAAGAAAAAAAGATGGTCATTTTGCAGATGACATTCCAGTTAGAAAATACACACAACAAATAAAAATTTTAAAGTGCCAAAACTGATAATAGAGTTTAGGAAATGGTTATTAAATAAACATAGAGAAATACCATCTACTATTTGTTAGGGTAGAGGGAATAGGTTATCATCAAGTTTAGCTAATAATGATGTAAATTAGTTTTTAAAATTCTGAAAAAATTTAGGTATATCAAGATTGAAAACATTCATATCCCTTGAACCACTGCTGCTTTTTTAAGGAATCATCTTATTTTTTTAATTGGTAAGAATCTACATTCTAAAGTTACTATTAAAGCTGTATTTAACATTGATAAAACATAAAAATAACATGAGATGAGTTGTGAAATGTGGCATTTTCTTACAATGTATTTTATATGATCATAAGATATTATATTTATACTTTTCTCTTACAATGTAAAAAAAAAAGTCATGATTCAATGTTAAATGAAAAACCAGGCAGAACCCATGCCAGACTTATTATTTTTTTCCCATGCAAGATTTAAAATAAAGTCCTTTGTGTCTCCAAGATCAGCTGAGGCCAAGGTAAATGCATGGCAAATACCCAGCTCCTCCCACTTCTGTATTACACAGAGCACGCCTACAGATCACATAACTAGTGTGTTCTACATTAGTTCAGTACCTACCTTGAGGATAAAAAAGCTATAATATGTTCGGTAAGAATCATCAGTGTCATAAACACCCCATTTTCTAAGGGTACAATGGGTCTCTCCCTTACTCAAGCCAAATGAAAAGGACTTTAATAAAATCCCTCATCTTGGCACAGGTTCCACAACATGTTGGCTTAGTTAACAAAGAGGAAAACAGCCACACAGGGATGGCGCTGTGCTTGCCAGCAGTGGTACAGTGCACAGGGCTCCCACAAAGAAGGGAAAAGAGATCTTAGTAGAGGGGAGGGGCTCTGAATGCCTGAGGTGTGACAGGGTGGTGGGTAAGCCATCTGCTACAGGCAAGATGTTGCTGATGTCAAAGATACTGCAGCCAGAGGTCTAAGGGGTGCCCCTGGGAAACTACATCCGAAGAGAAAAGAGCCAACAACTATACATGTCACCCACATGCAGTGTCACATCGCACAGGTATCAGCTAGATTACTACCGCTCTGCCATCCTTGGGCCAGTCACGCATAATCCCTTCAACCAGGGACACAATCTGAAAGTGACAGAAACCCTCAAGTTTGGAGTTATGATATAATATTAGACTTCTATTTATTTTTGGAGTTAACGGAAAGAACAGAACTGCCGGGGATTTCACCTGGGTGCAGAGAAATGAGCAAAAGAACAAATTTAATAGAAAATGCTGAAGTCAGTTATTTTATAATTGGACGCTATCAAGTTATACTTGTTTAATCTACCATTTAAATGTATGTAACACTTTAAAAATATATAATATAGAATAATATTTATAGAGGTTATTAGGTAATATATTTATAGGTTATTTCTATACACTTTATATATTTTGTTTTTATGCAAAACAATATTAATTCTAAAACCATAACAAGTTACTGAAAAATAAACGAAGCCACGGAGATGTACAAGTAATTCCAAATCCATTCTTCCCAAATCATCTCCCACCACGCTGACACTAAGATCACTGAATCATATACTAATCTTGGAATCTGCTCATTTGAACTTTGTTTTGCCTCTGAATCTTACAACAGTCCAATACTCTCACGTACAATGTGACAATTTTATCACTGCCCTTAGCTAAGGGAATATTGCAAGATATATTTTTTTTCAAATTACTGTGATAAATTATACAGACACAAAGTTCAAAGACAAGATGGTGCATACACTAGGTATTAAATAAATGCCGTCTGAAACCAGAGACAAACATTATTTTTTGAGGACTCTTGGTTGGTCGTCTGTAGAATAAGATGAAGTACTGACTCCAAAATAAATAAAGTATGCTAAATAACTAACTACCCGTTGCCTCGCTAGTTAGAGGTAGCTGAATCTTCATTCCACAAACATAGAAATCTGTGACAGCCTCACAATTCTTCAGAATGACCCATTAGAAAAAGGCCTGTTTAATTGAAATTCTTAATTGCAAGAAGGGAAGGATTCCCGGTTTATTGTTTAGTCTTGTCTATACTTATCGCTGCTTCAAACAGAATGTGTCAATTATATTCTCACGTTATTCACTCTGTTCCGACCAGGTGCCCTCACTGCTGTAAATATTGGCCTTCAGTTTTCTTATTGCGCCATAAATTTGGCAGGATATCTAATGGGAAAGGTGCAGTCATTCGCCATCGCAACTGTTTTCATGCACCAGGCGTTTCTTCCCAACTGTGAATGTGCTCTGCTTGTCAGCAGAGTAAGTAATTAAAAGGTTCAGTGGTTAAATATTGCTACAAGTAGTTCAAAAATAAATTGTCATTTTAAAAGACAGACGGAGAGACAAACACAGATGGATAATAAATGCATGATACATGGACTGATGCGGAACAGGAAAAAAGAAATGCTGACACCATTATTCACTAAAAAAAGACAGGCAGCTAAATTTAAGGGTGGTGGAAGCCCATAAAGGAATAAGTTGTAATCGTGAGGCACATTATGGTATTCAATGGCAGACGCTTTATGAGAGAAAAAAATCAATATAAGCATTACATTTGTAAACTGAAGTCGAGGTTATTGTTTCATTTGTCAAGGTTTTAGACCACAGAGTAGGAACATTTAAATGAGTGATTTAAGTCAAGCTAATCTTTTTGAGATTGTCCATTTATCCAAAACATTAAACTTAATTGGCGCTTCAGGACAGATTAGTTTTTCCTTTCCATCCTGGTTGTCTTAACTCTCACCACTGGCTTTAGCTTTTTTATTTTTATTTTTAACTAGGCTCCTTAAATCCCATAATTGTGGTTAGCATGTATATCCGCCATCACCACTAGGCTTACTAGTATCTGACACCTCCTAACATCCCCAAAATTCCAAAAGGGGGAAAGGAACATTTATGATAAAATATACTTATGTTTTACCTATTTTAAGACAAATTCATATCAAAATATCCACTTTCTCTTAAGAAAAATAACTGTAGGCCTTTGTTATAATCTGGTTCCAAACATCATTGTAGTGTTTTGGGTTTTTTGCTTTTTATTCATTAACAAAGCAAGCCGAAAGAAAACAGTCACTTGTAGCCATAGCTGGTCCGATTTCATCTCTGCTTGGCTTCCCATGAGTAATGTACGGAATAGAGGGAAAGGGTGAGGAACTTCATCCAGCAGAAGGAAAAGTAAGTGTATGTTAGTTCGCTGTGACTGGTCCAGGTATTGGAAGTTCCCTGGAGAAATTTGTGTGTTTTTGTTGTTTGTTTCAGCCATCCTTCCCATGTGGTACTCAAGTCCGCTCCATATGCTTTCTTACTAATCTTCCCAGTGGTTCTGTGATATACTTATTTTTCAGATGAGAACACTGGAATGTTTTTTTTTTCCTTAAAGAGCCAGAGCTGGTACGTGGCAGAATTGGAGTTGGCGTCAGTGCCCCACTGGTAAGGTGACAACACAGTCCTCTCTCAGGCAGTGTGGGTCAAAGGAATTAATACCTGCAGAGCGCTTTGAAAGATGCCTGGCCCAGATCTGGCCTTTGATAAATGATTACTGTATCTTGGGGCTTAATCTGCTAAATTCTATGAAGGAGAAATGAACAGTATTTTGGAATGTCCAAAAGCAATAATTCTCAGCATTGATAATGGACCACCCACATTAAAAATAATCTGTTTGTTTATTAAAAGGGAAAAATCCTGAATGTTATCCTAGATCTCCCAACTACAAACTAGAAATGGAGTTTGGAGATCTCAATGTTCAATAAATATCTCTTCAGAAATTTTGAGCACCTTAAAGTTTGAGAAGTATCCTATAACTTGGTCAGGTTTATTTGCATAATTTATAATGTGATTTTTCCAAGGTGATATGTAAATAATTTAAGATAGTAATGATAAAAGGAATGATAGATTAAATCTTACACTTGTTTAGTGGTACATTATTTGGATATTTTATAATATTGTAAGTCAAACATCTAGCAAATTAGAAATTTAACCAACGTTCCTACTCATTATCCTTATTACTTCCATATTTAAATATCTGTTATAATAGATGAGCTTGGAGGAAATATTACTGTAGTCTCAGCTTTCTTACATTCACAGGTCAACAAGCATTTTCAGTTTTCTGATAATTAGTTCTCCTCATCTATTATTGAGGACACCAAAGGGGTGAGTCAGGAACCGCCATCTATATTGTTCTTCTATCCACTTAAGTCCAATCACAATGCAGTGTTTTCAATTATCCAAGGTCACAGAGCACCAGAGAAGCCTGATAACTGAAAACCTGGCTAAGAGGAAATGACCAGAGAGGAGTGAAGCAGGAGGATCATTAGGAGCAATAAGGACGCAATCAGTGAGCTAGAATTAAGGGGACCCTTCAAATGTCCAATCAAGTCCACCTTCTAACAGCATCAATGTGTTAGCAAATCTTAGGTGCAAAGGTGGACATGTAATATGTCACCCATCTCCTCTGTTCCTTCAACCACCGACCTGTCTTCCTTCTCTCACAGTTTCATCTCAGTTTTTCTACCTCATATGCATTATAACTAACCTAAAACATTATTTAAGCTAAAATCTTTAATTGCTTTACTTAAATTTTTAAAATCTGCAATTAGTACATCCAAGAGAGAATTCTGTACCTGTTATACATATCTACAACTCAGTCACTTGTCAACTAAAATAGTCTCCTCTACCCAAGTTTAAATCTTTCAAATGTATAGGTTACTCTTCAGAAATAATACCAGGCACATTATTCACTGTGGGTTCAGAGTGCTAGACTATCACATAATTAGATCCTATGAAATCTTTTAAAGATGGTCAAAATGAAGTTGAGTTTCTGGTATAAATGCAAAATGTCAAAGATACAGCCAATGAAAACACTGATTTCCAAAGTAGTCTTGCGCTCCAGACTATAACATTTATTTTTGAAATAATGGCTCCTGCTTCATGTCCACAAAGTATATGAAAGGAGCATGATGTAATACTCATATTCAATCATATCAATGTCAAAAAGCCATTGTTTTTGTAAAAGTGTGTTTTAGATGTTTGAAAAGTATGAAGTCAAAGGACTCAATGGTTTGCTTCAAAGATATTCCTGGCATGTTTCATATCACACTGTATTCATTACTGCCATCAACCAGGGCTGTCTCTACACATGGACTTGGGATTTTGCAACCATGACAAATGCCAAGTGACTCTCCTCTACTAGACAAAACCCAGAAACCTAGGTAGTACTACTTAATTTAGCATCCCAACTTCAAGGAAGTCCACGTGTTCCACAGATTTTAGAAAACACAAATCTAAGTATTTAGACGTCCTAAAATGCAAAACGAAAATGCAATTGTTGCTACTTTGCACATGAGAAAACTATGTCCCAAAATACCTGATGCTTTCATGAGGAAGGAAGGAAAACATATCCTAGATCTTAGACTGTCAATATAATACTCATTTCTTTGATAACATGAAAACAATAAAAACCAAACACACAGAACTTTCCTTGGTTTGGGAGGGGAACAAAAATATCATTAGCTATTATTAGAACACAGTAAGTGATTAGTAATTGCAACAGGGATCCAGTGGCATTTCTCAATCTGAATGTAGTCTGGTGCTATTATTAACTAGATTCTTCTGAGCTGGACAGGCTGCTCTTGATCTCAAACACAGCGCCTGTGCTGGCGTGAGTATAGGCAGCAAATGCTGGAGCGATGGTCTCCTCTGAGACCAGTTGTCCCTTGTCTCCCTGTCTTCAATTTATCACATATCAGTAGTGGCAGATATTAACAAGAAAATGATAACTGAAGTTTGATGATGCTTAGAGAAAACTTGATTTGCTATTATTAATCAAAATAATTTTGAATTTTTATGTACCTTAGTTTCGGGAAAAAATGCTAATGTTGTCACCAATGTCAAAGCTCTCAACATCAAAACTAATGTAAGGGTGAGTCATTTCTATATTTACACTTACCTTGATATATAATGTTTAAGATGCATAAGGCTCCAAAATGGAAATAAGATGTATAATAACAATGAGTTAACATTGTGAGCACTTACTATGTTCTAAACACTTTGTGTATAATTTGTAAACTGCATTTATAAATTAATCCTACCAATAGTCTTATAAGAGAGTTGCCTTATTATTCCTATTTTACACATGAGTAAATGAGTACAGAAAGATTAAATAATAGGAGATTATCTCTTTATTCCCCACAGTTTCTTCATTTAAAATTTTTCCCTTCTGTATCCATGTACAGCATCTCACCTCATTGATTTGCAGAGCTGATGTTCAGGGCCTCAGAACATGGTCACATCTTCATGCATGCATGTTGTTAAATACATTTAATATCACCCAAACTATATGCTTGTGTATGCCATAGTTTCTTCCCCTATATTTCTAAGGTGGCTGGAAGTTACCTCTATTATTGCAGAAATCACTACCCAATGCATGAATTTCCTGTCTCCTTCCCTACTATAGCCTGAATGCATTTATTCCCTCAAAATGTATATGTTGCAATCTAATCCTCGGTATGAGGGTATTTGGAAGATACCCTAGGGCCATTGGGAGCTTAATAGACCATAAGGGAGGAGCCCACACAAAGGAGATTAATGACCTTTTAAAAGAGACCCCAGAGAGATCCCTCACCTTTTCCACCATGTGGGAGCACAGCCAGTGGATGGCCATTGATGAACCAGGAAGCATGCCCTCATCAGACAACGAATCTACCAGCACCTTGATCCTGAACTTCCCAGCCTCCAGACCCGTGAGAAGCAAAGGTTTACTGCAATCTATTGAGTCTAAGGCATTTTTGTCATAGCAGCTCAGGTAGATCAAGCCAGTTTCCGACTAGATTCTGACTTTCCAAAGGCAAGAATTAATTTGTGCATTATTTCCATTACATGGCAAAGTGCTTTACATGTAGTGTTGCTTAACAAATATAATTGAGTGAATGCAAGAAATTGGTGGCACTGACATTATTTTCTCATTTAGAAACAGGGAAAAAAATATGGAATCATAAAATAGCTGTGAAAATAGACTAAAAATATAAAATATGTATACTTACCTGGCAGATGAGATACTATGATCACACAGGTGGTCTCCCCAGGATGAACCTTATCCATTGCACTATGGATGTGCTGACGCCTGTGAGCTCCCCAAATGTGGGAAACGCGACTGTATAATTTGCGATAGTGGGGGACTGTGTTCATGATTTCCCCTGAAAAAAATATAAAATATGTTTAGGGAACTATAAAATGCCTTGTATATATGAATCCATTTACCATACACACTGGACTTCCAGCAGCAGAAGTTGAAGGATTGCTCTTACCTAAAAACTGAACAAGATCACAACCTTTGTTTGTTCCAAAGGTCCAATTCACTCACTGAAAGCTTATGCCACAACTCGTCCACCACAGTTATTTTAACAACTATACAAAATCTATACAGGCTTCTTAATTTGGGAATACAGTTCCTAAAATAGCGACAAGATAACAGAAATTCCAACCCAAACAGATTAAGTGTATTCCAAATAGATACAACTCAAGTCTGTCAAACCATTGATGAGTCAATGTTCCGCTTCTCCTGTGTTCTACTCACTTTAAATGATCACAAGAGATTTTTTCTCTTGCAGCTTCTGAGTTTCCCAAGGATAAATACTGATATGCCTCTTTCTCATTATAAATAACCCTCAGTCATCCATTTTTACACTAATGGGCTACTTGGCTCTTTGTCTGTGAACTCTTAAATTACCTGTAGTGTCCATACCACTCCAAAACTTGAGACAAACTTTGGCCCAGATTAAAACATACACCAAAATGATCAATTTCATTTTATACCTGTACACATTCATCTCTGCATTTGGTACTTCAGTGTCTGGTAACAAAAATCCACAAACCTTGTTTTGTGGTCCCATATTTTCTATCCATAGAACCAGTTTTCTTTAAAGCAAATGGCCTGATGTCTGAGATGCCTAAACAAGTTTTCTAAACTTCCTCAAAAGTCTAGTTTGTCTACCTTTCCACTGATTTCTCGCAATTGGAATCTTGTTGATCATTTTATCCAGATGCTTCGGATTAACAGATTCTGAAAATGCATTTCAATTTGAACACTAAAAATCTGCCTATTTGGGGCGCCTGGGTGGCTTAGTCATTAAGCATGTGACTCTTGATTTTGGCTCAGTTCATGATCTCATGGTTCATAAACTTCAATCTCCACATCAAGCTCTGTGCCGACAGTGTGGAACCTGCTAGGATTCTCCTTCCCTCTCTCTCTCTCCCCTCCTCCTCTCCCTCTATTTCTCTTTCCCTCTCTCTCAAAAATAAACTTTAAAAAATCCCCCCAATTTACCTGCCCTTCCAGGGAAAGGTTACTGTTTCGGCTCTGCCTGTTGGTACATATTCACATGTTGCTAACATTGGAACATTTGTGACTTGGCTTTATCTTCATAGTCAAATATTCATGGTTCTTATAAAAATTAAATGAGGTGTAAATTAATGCCGGCATGAGAAACAGCTGGTATTGATTATGTGCCCACAGAAGCTCCCTTCTTTCCCTGTAACTTTTTCCTTCCTTCTAATTTTCTGGATTTTAGGTGTCTGCTTGAACTAGTGATTCTCAAAGTTTCCCCAAGTCTCTATCATTAAACTTCCAACAAACATACATTGAATGGCAAGTTTCTTCCTGGGACTGTGGGGCTCTAAGCACATGTGTGCCATATTCTCTCTCCTTGAGTGATGAGAAGTCATTGCAGCGG
Source organism: Suricata suricatta (assembly GCF_006229205.1). Taxonomy (NCBI): domain Eukaryota; kingdom Metazoa; phylum Chordata; class Mammalia; order Carnivora; family Herpestidae; genus Suricata; species Suricata suricatta. The sequence continues at coordinate 18,288,424 of NC_043700.1, forward strand.
GATGAGAACCAAAGTACAAGTCCTGTCATTTCAGTGCTCTGTGGGCTCCCAGGAGTTCCTCCCATATGCTGGTCATCTCCTTCCTAAATGCCTATGAAGTTTCCCTTTTAGAAAGTCACATGAATCATTTTGTCGTGTCCTGCACATCTTTACACCACTGTCCCATTATCAATGGGACCTTTCCTGGACGAGGCCTGTCACCTCTAGCCTACTCTCCTACCCCAACACGCTTTATCACCGCTTACTGCTGCGTTTTCTCCAGTGCACTTACAATATACTTTATATCTGTATTTGACTAATGTATTCATTTGCTGTCTGCGTCCTCCGACAATAATGGAAGTTTCTTGAAACTAGAATTCTTTTTTGTTATTTTCATTTTTTGCTATATCTTCAGAGCCTAAAGCAGACCTGGCATATGCAGAAACTCAGCAAAAACTTGAATGAATGAATGAATGAGGTACCAGAAACCAGGAAGCATGTGAAATCATGAAGAAGACATCATTTCTAGTTGAAGAGATCAGGAAACCCTTGACAAAAAAACTTCATTTGAGTGGATCATTTTAAAACATGGATAATTACGTTAAAAATAGGAAGGTTCTAAGGCAGTCTAAGCCTCGTTGAAATGCAGATGACATTACAAGTTCGAACTCTTGAGAGCAAAGGAGACTCCCTCCCTGTGCAGTCTAGAGAAAGGTGAGCATCAGCCCAAGCAGGTGGGTTGCACAGAGAGAAAGTTATCAAAACCTCCAAGCTTTTTGTGGAAGATCAGAAACACTTCAGAAAGCCATGTAATATTGAATCAAATGGCCCTGAGAGTGACTGAAGGTGTTGAGAGGGAACGTTATGTTAAAATGTAGACCTCATTAAAAAATAAACATGCTATAATGAAATAAAAGTAGGGTCAATGAAAAATTAGAGCTCAGGAAGAGGTCTCATGATGGATGTGAATAAAGAATGATAAAAAAAAGTAGCATAAAAAAGTAACATTATTTTTTTGGGTTTGTTTTTAAAGTTTTTATTTTAATCCAGTTACTTACAATGCAGTGTAACATTAGTCTCAGGTGTACAATATAGTGATTCAACTCTTCATACATCAGCCAGGGCTCATCATGGCAACTGCACTCCTTAATCTCCATCCTCCATTTCACTCATCCCTCATCCTCTGTCAGTTTGTTCTCTATAGTTAATAAGAGTTTGTTTCTTGGTTTCTCTCTCTCTCTCTCTCTCTCTCTCTCTCTCTTTCTCTCATTTTTCCCATTGTTTATTTTGTTCTTAAATTCCATTATGTGTGAAGTCATATAGTATGTGTCTTTCTCTGACTGACTTATTTCACTTAGCAGTATACTTTCTAGCTCCATCCATGTCCAGTCTGCTCATGCGCTGTCTCTGTCTCAAAATTAAATTGTAAGGACGCAGGTCTGAATCAAACTGACTCCATGACAGGCTTCAAATTTCCCCTCTGACCTTGGAGACCTAAGTGTAGGTTTCTCAGAATCATTAGACAATAAAAGGGCACAGATTGCCAACCAGGGACCACCCTAGAAACACCCAATCAGAAGCGGCCAGCTAAAATGCTTAACATTCCTAAGGGCAGGCCTAGAGTTAGAAGCTATAGATAATCCCTTTTTGCTTAAGGCTAGTTACACCCTACATGGGGGTCCTTAGCCCACCCTGTAATTGGTTAAACACTAAATGTTGTGATTGGGTCCCACCAAAAGCAACAAACACTCTGGACAATGTGTATGGTTAAAGTTACTGCCAATGATGTTATGCTATAATGATTGGACCCCTGTACCTGTGTCACAATTTCCTGTAACTCCCCCTTCCCAAACCCCATAAAAAGCCTGCTCAGCCCTTGTTCGGGGCTCTCAGCACGGATCCACTGCGGTGGTGAAGTCTGTGGGCCCAAGCTCAAGCTTGTAATGATAATAAAGCCCTTTGCTTTTGCATGCGTGACTTGGTCTCCCTGGCGGCCTCTCGTTTTGGGGGACGATATTGAAATCTGGGCATAACAAAATAAAACATTAAAATTTTTTTTAAAAAAGTGATGAGAGTGAACAGCCTTGTCTTCCTGATCTAAGGGGGAAATCTCTCAGTTTTTCCCTATTACGGGTGATAGTAGCCGTGGGTTTTTCATGCATGGCCTTTATTATGTTGAGGTATGTTCCCTCTAAACCTACTTTGTTGGTAATTTTTATTATGAATGGATGTTGTCCTTTATCAAATGCTTCTTCTTCATTTACCAAAATGATCATATGGTTCTTATCTTTTCTCTGAATGTGATCTATCACTTTGATGTGTGAATACTGAACTATCCTTGCAGCTTGGGATTAAACCCTACTTGACCATGGTGAATGATTCTTTAAGGTATTTGGGGGTTCAGTTTGTTAGTATTTTATTGAGGATTTTTACATCTGTATTCATCAAGGATATTCGCCTGTAGATCTCTTTTTTGGTCGTGTTTTTATCTGTTTTTGGTATCAGGTTACTGCTGGCCTCATAATGAATTTGGAGGTTTTCCTTCCTTTTATATTTTTTAGAATAGTTTGAGAAGAATAGGTATTAGCTCTTCTTCAAATGCTTGGTAGAATTTGCCTGTGAAACTATCTGGTCCTGGAGTTTCATTTATTGGGAGTTTTTTGACTACCTATACAATTTGTTTATTGGTTACGGGTCTGTTCAAATATTCTGTTTCTTTCTGTTTCAGTTTTGGTAGTTTATGGTTATAGGAATTTATCCATTTCTACTAGGTTGCCCAATTTGTTGGTATGTTGTTTCTCATAATATCCTCTTATGATAGTATTTCTGTGATATTAGTTGTTATTTCTCATCTCTCATTTCTGATTTTGTTTGAGTCCTTTCTCTTCTTTTATCTTGATAAGCTGCCTAGAGTTTTGTCAATTTATTGATTTTTTCAAAGAACCAGGTCTTAATTTCATTGATCTGTTCTACTGTTTGTTTTGTCTTTAGTTTCTATATCACTTGTTTCTGCTCTAGTCTTTATTATTTCCTTCCTTCTGCTGGTTTTAAGTTTTGTTTTCTAGCTTCTTTAGATGGAAGTTTCAGTTGTTTTATTAAGATTTTTTTTGCTTTTCTTCCATTTACCTTTTAATTTCTTCTTTGATTTCATAGTTGATGTATTATTTAGTAGCAGGTTGCTTAATCTCTGTGTATTTGTTGTCTTTCCATATTTTTTCTTGTGGTTGACTTCTAGTTTTCATGAGACAAGATGCATGTAAGATGTCTGTAATCAGACAAGATGCATGGAATGACTTCAGTCTTCTTGAATTTGTTGAAGCTGGATTTGTGGGCTAATATGTGATCTATTCTGGAGAATGTTCCATATCCACTTGAAAAGAAGGTGTATTCTGCTGTTTGAGGATAGAAGTTCTGAATATATTTGTTAAATTCATCTATTTCAATTTGTCATTCAAAAGCAGTGTTTCCGTGTTGATTTTCTGTTTCATTGATGTAAATAGGGTGTTAAAGTTCCCTATTAGTGTATTTTATGTTTGTTATAACCGTTTTATGGATTTCAGTGTTTTCACGTTGAGTGCATAAATATTTACAATTGTTACATATTGTTTGATTGTCCCCTTTATTATTATATAGTGTCCTTCTTTGTCTCTTGTTAGAATAAATGTTTTAAAGTCTATTTTGTCAGATATAAGTTGCTTCTCTGGCCTTTCTTTTTACATTCATTTGCATCAAAAATGTTTCTCCATCGTCTTCAATCTGTAGCTATCTCTACGTCTAAAATGGGTCTCTTGTAGGCATACAGATGGGTCTTGTTCTTTAATACATTATGTCACCCTATGTGCTTTGATGGGATTATGTAGTTCATTTACATTTAAAGTAATTACTGGTAGATACATGTTTATTGTCATTGTAATACTTGTTTTATGCTGTATGTCTTTCTTTCATGTTTTGTTGATTTTCTTTAGTGATAAAACTGAATTTCTTTCTCTTTATCCTTTGCATGTTTATTACCTGTTTTTGATAAATGGTTACCAGTAGGTTACCAGTAGGTTAGTATAAACCTCTTTAGCATACAGTAGTCTACATTAAGTTGATGGTTATTTAAGTCTGAACCCAGACTTAAGTTTTCCCATTCAGCACTTTGAATATATCATTCACTCTCTTCTTTTTTGCAAGCATTCTGTTGAAAACTGTCCCACTAGCCTTACAGATTTTCCTTTGTAAATTACTTTTTCTTTTTCTTTTAGATTTTTTTTCTTTGTCACTGTATTTTGTAAATTTAACTACAATGTCTTGCTATTGGTATGCTTTGTTAATTCTGATGAGAATTCTCTGTGTCTCCTGGAACTAGATACCTTTTTCCTTCCCTGAAAGGAACAGTTTTTTAGCTATTATTTCTTCAAATAAATTTTCTACCCCTTTTCCCTCTCCTTCTGAGACTCCTAAAATACAAATGTCATTATTTTAATGGATTCACTGAGTTCCCTAAATCTATTTTTATTTTGCGTAACTCTTTTCTCTTTTGTTCAACTTGATTACTTTCTATTACTCTGTTTTTCTAGGTCACTAATTCATTCCTCTGCTTCTTCAATCCTGCTGTTCATTCCATCAAGTGTGTTTCTCATTTTTCTTACTGAGCCCTTATCTCCGTGTTAAGGGTTTCACTTTTTGCTCAAGTCCAGTGAGTATCTATATGATTACTGATTTAAATTCTCTATCAGGAATGCTACTTATATCTATTTTGCTTAGATCAATGGTTGTGGTCCTGTCCTATTCTTTCATTTGGGATAAATGTCTCTTTCTCCTCATTTTGTATGCCTCTCTCTGATTGTTTCTATATGTTAAGAAAGTCTGCTGTGCCTTCTGCTCTTTAAAGTAGTGACTATATGAAGAAGTAGTCCTGGAATGTATTGCAGTACTCTGTTCCCTGTTCACCAGAACCTCTTCCTTCAGGAGAGTAGCCTCTGTGTGTTGTTTACACCCTGCTGTTGTGTTTGAGTTACTTTTCCTTTCAGTGCAGTCATGGCCCTGAATCTCTGCCTATTCTGGACCATGCTTACTCTCTGTGATGTTAGTCGGATCCAGTCAGGCCAAATGTGAGGGGATGTGGCTGCTGGGGCACTTGGGCGTGGAGTTGGAGGTGCCAGCAACATATGCATTGGTCCACTAATTCTGTGCCAGATCTGAAGTGTTCCAGTGGTTAGGGTTTGCTCCCTGGTTGGCTGGGGTTGCAAAGCTGTCCAAGGCATGATATCTGGGTACTGTGCACCTGGTGGTTGAGTGTGGCATATGTGTACCTTTAATAAAATTTGCCCTAAGCCCTGGGCTGAGGGACAAGTATCTATGTAGGTCCAGCCCCCACAAGTGGGTCTGTTTTGCTGCTGGAGCTGGGGGAAAAATGGTACCTGCAGCTCCCTCTTTTTCAGAAAAGTTCTCACTCTGAAATCAGAATGAACAGATCTGTCTCCCATTTTTCCCCACGGTTTTGCCAAGCCTGTTTTTATGTTACCTCTTGGCACAGGCTGTTGTCTCTTCAAGGGCAAAGACCCAGCTATCACTTGCCCACCTGTCTGGCCGAGTCCCGAGTCAGGTGAGTTCTAATGCTCCAAGTTCCAAGTCCCATGTGTTTACAAACTCATGGAATTCAGCCCGTATGGTTTTTAAAGCCAAATAATAAGGGAATCAGTGTTCCCTGTGTGAGCTCCCTGTTACAAAGGCCCATTTCTCTGCGTCTCTGCAGGTGCTGCTGGCCCTGTTCAGTGGGCAGCCTCCCTCTGCCTTTGTGACCTTCCAAACCTTTCAAATGGGGCTTCCTCCCTATATTTAGTTGTGGAGTTTGTTCTGCCCGTCTTCAGGTCACTCTCTGGGTTATTGACTGGGATGTGGATGACAGCTAGTTGTGAAGGTGGGACAGGTTCCTTCTACTCTGCCTTCTTCCCAAGCTCCCCTTAGAAATTCTTAAGGCAAGAAAAATGATCTCAGTGCCTATAAAACTTAGATCTTTATAGTCAAATCTGATATATCAGTTTATATGTAATGATTGCTCTTCCTTCTGCCTTGCACAGTAGAATTTTCCTCAGAAATAGTTTCAAATATACACTGGTGCAATCATTTTCCTCAAAATACTTCTTCATGCACAAATGTAAAGTCATGTTCAAAGTTTTACTTCTGAACCATGACAAACATTGATGCTGCTTCTACTCCAACTGTTTTTCCTATTAGTAGTGGAGGGGGAAATACACCAGCTATATATTGTGACAATATACAGCGCATTCTCAGAAGAGATCAACATATTTCAATTCTAATGAAAGGTACATCTATGTATGTTCAATGGTAAAAAAATGCCATCTAAAAAAATCAAAAACAGGGTCTGTGATAAAGGAAAGAGCACCTCTGTAAGGATCATAAGTGTATGAAGTCATCCTTACTAATAATTAAACAGGTCAATTCTGGTCAAATAGTCTATTGATAGGCAAATTGCAATTGTTTCTAGAACCCAAAGGGGAAAGTTTAATTTTTTATTGCTTTGATGGAAATCTCTTCATGATGCCTCACATAACCCACATACTAGGCTCTTCTCTAGGAGAGAACCTTGTTTCAGACTACCTAATTGATTTTCAAAGACAAATTTTATACGATGTGACTGAGTTCCTGAGACCCTATGAATTCTTCTCAGTGGAAGACCTATCACTTCATCAGAGTATAAAGTGTAGTCTATTTTGAACTTAGCTTTTAAGGATCAAAGAAACAAATGCTGTTACTGATGACAAATATACACTGAACTTCTTTGCAAGAACTGTATAGAATGTAGTTTTAGAAAAGTCCACTATCAGCCTCTTGGAAAAAAATACTATAATAGTAAAACAAACGAGAAGGGTAGGTCTCATCATGCCAAGCCCAAAGAAACTGCCAGATCCAAGATCTTTCTGAAGCAATTCTGTTGACTTTGTGCAATTATTCTCGCCGGGGCCGATTCTGAATAGAATGACAATTGAAGACATTGAATGTGAAACAAGGACTATATGAGAGAATACAGACTGCCTTCAGCATTATCTGCTTTCACACTCGCCAAGTTGCATCGATAATGACAATAAGTGTGAGCCAAAATACATGATGCCTGTTATCAGCGAATAACAGAGGAGAGTTAGAAATTGAGACCTAAAACATGACTGACTTACACAAATCAAACCTCTGTAGTTTGTCTGCCATAAGCCATGTACAAATCAGCCCTGATTTTAACATCTGAGAGTAACAAATTATAAAATATTCAAAATAGCATTAGAACTGTGGACAGAAGCATTTGGTTCATGTTTACTTGAATCCTAGATACTTTTGAACTGAGTATTAAAGTGACAGGCTAATGTGTCTTTTATTGCAGGCTAATACTAATTACACCTTTTGCTCAGAACACTTACCTAAGATAAGCTCCCCAGGATTGATGAAACTCCTGGGAAGAGTATCAAATCCTTCAATCTTCCAGGAAGATTCATAAGTAATAGGAGTTAATGTATGGTACCATGAATGTGATGATTATCAATATTCCTATATGATACTTTACTCCCAGGCAGATCCACTTGGATCTTCAGGCATTCCCAGAAGGACAATACAAAGCACCAAATAATAATGAGTGAGAAAACTCTGTCCCTTGGGCCATTAGATGATTAATGCTCATTTTTCTTTCTTATTGCAAAGTAATGCACAACATCCCCACACATCCTCCCCATAATTTAGTAAAAATGCAAATTCTTCATTCAACGTGCATGCACATCTCTAGAAAGATAATGGAACCATTGCTCGTAGTGCAAACATGTCAACCCATTAAATTCAGATGGAAATGTATTAAAGAGGAGGGATAAGATCAAAAGAACACAGATACTGAAAATCACAGAAAATGTTCCCTCAGAGTAGCAGAAATCAAACATGTAATCTAGTGAATAAAAGCCAGATATTTGACAAAGCACTTGATCAATGTACAACACCCATCGCAAACTAAAAAGTCACAAGGCTGCAGGGCACCTGGGTGGCTTGGTTGGTTGAGCAGCCTTCTTTGGCTCAGCTCACAATCTCACAATTCATGAGTTTGAGTCCTACATGGAGCTCTCTGCTATCAGCTCAGAGTCCTCTTCACATCCTCTATCCTGCTCCCTCTCTACCCCGCTCTCCTATCAAAAATAAACTAAAAAGTTTTTAAAAAGTCACAAGGCTGCAATATAAATGTGTGATTTTAAAGGCTATTCTTTCATCCCATACCTGGATAAAAGATCTATTAAAGGGGGAGTGTGCAATCCTGGTTACATTCCAAACTGCATTGTCCATATGATGGATCAACAAAAGTAGGTGTGATTATATCATTTTCATTTACAAATTATTGGGTTTTGCCAATTAGACAATATATTATATTTAAAAAACCAAATCATTGGGTTTTGCACTATTTTAGAGTTACATCCCTTCATGATAAGCTTGCTTTGTATTTGATGAATATAGTGGGACTTTTTTAGGAGGGAAGAGTCTCAAATTTTCCTTACATACCATTTCAGTTTCATTATAAAATTTATATAATAATAAAGAAAGCTGCAGTTGTAGAAATAGCAATTGAGAAACTTGTAGTTTCTCAATACGATAATACAAACATTTATCAAGTAACTTTCCCCCTTAATTGTCACCAAATATACACATCTTTGTGTCACTTTAAAAAAGGCCCCAACTTTACTATTAATAACTCAATTGTATTTAATTCTTTATAGATTTCATTAAATGTATAGATTACTTCATAGAAGCTTTCTATTTACTTCCCAGTGCAGTATTTTTTCTATAGTGGTATTTCCCAAATGATCATCTCTGTTTAATATTTATTTTTATCAATGTATATTAAATGATTTTCATGAATAAAACAAAATAAAAAAGAACTAAGACTGCATTGGCATTCTTTTCTCCTGGAATTTATTTTTTAAATAATGGAGGGGAAATATAATGCATTATTAATCTGCCATTAATAAATGGAACTTAATAAATGGCAGATATATAATTTATAATGAGAAAAAACTATTTTTTTCTCACCTGAGAATAATGGGAAGACACGTGAAATAGCACTTGTTGTGAAAGCACAAGGCCGTCAGCCATGGATACACAGGCCCCGCTTGCCAACTCGCAGTTGTGCTGATGAAAACCTCCATTTGAAGTTCCCATGCATATGGACCCTTTCCCTGTATAGAAATACAGTATGTGTTTCTATAAACCTTGTTACTCAATAGCTAAAGGACTAAAATAAAGACTTTTTAAATGAAAGGTAAAATAGCATGATCTCAGATGATTTGCGAAAGAAAGTTAATACTCAAAAGAAGAGATCACCAAGTTTCTAAATTTTTGGATCAAAGCTATCCTAGAAAAAAAAAAGTGTGGGGTTTTAGATTACCTTAATGCAAAATACTTGATAGATACAAAATACGCACCTTCTATGCTTTGTTTTTTGGAGGGGGTGCATATTTGAATGAAAGTACATCTTCATATCACATTGAAATGAAAATGTTGCATAGATAAAAATTTGGGGTTACGTCTTCTTTTGAAGATCAAAGAAAATGCCGTGACTTCTAATGTTTGACATATATATGATATAAAGATCCCAAAGCGTGGTTTTCATTTTAACATATTTTCTATAAGTCATATTTCATGAGAATGATATACATGCAAGATGTTTTGCTTTCCTTTTATATACAGATATTTTACTTGCTCCTTTTGGTGAATATGTAATGAAATAGCTTTGTTTTTTCCTGACATAGATTTAGAAAGGCAAATATGTCGGGAGATTGGAAGAAATTAATTCTTCTTCCACATTCCCCTGTAGATTCCAAACTGATTAAAATGAGATACAGGAGCAGAATCAATTAAGAATAGACATAACCTGTGCAACCATTCATGGTGTTTTTGCACAGGAGCCAGAGAGGAATTAAAACGCAATGCTGCTTTAGTAGGACACGTTCTGGATGAGGGTGCAGTTTGGTCTGGCAGCAAAAATGGGCTCCCTCCGTTCCTGGCCTGACTTGGATTCTATGATTAAACTTCCCTCAGTCAGCTTGAAGAGGCAGGGATCACAGAAGGGTGGATGAAATGTTCTTTTCTAGCGGCTCTTCTTTAGGAGGGCAGAAGCGCCTGTGTCAGGGTCTGAGGAAGGAACATAGGAAGAGGAAGACTGGAGTTCTGAAAATATCTTGTAGCAACGTGAGTGCAAATGGTATAATAAGAAATGCTTTGGGGCGCCTGGATGGCTCAGTTGGTTAAGTGTCCCAACTCTTGATATTGGCTCGGGTCATGATCTCAAGGTTCTTGAGCCAGAGCCCACATGGGACTCTACACTGACAATGCGGAATCTGCTTGGGATTCTCTCTCTCTCTCTCTCTGCTCTTCTCCTCCTTGTCCTCCCTCTCTCTCTCTCAAAATAAATATAAATTATAAATTATTAAAAATGTTTTAACTTTGTCTTTTTTTGCAATGATTTCACAAAGAAAAAGTATTGTGCTAGAGACAGACGCAGAATCGAAATCCTAGTTCTATAGCTTTGGTCTCCTTCATATAAAATACAGATAATAATACTGCTGGTATCAAATCAAGAAAGCTTGCAATTCTAAGACAAAAAATTTTAAATGCCACTAGGAGAAAAATCAAGAAAAAAGATCACAGCCAACTAAACTATGACAAAAAGCTCTCTTAATGCCATGAATCTGTTTTGTGAGCATATTAAATTTGTTAATGTTTATTTACTTATATTTATTTTTGAGAAACAGCAAGAGAGCGTGAGCAGCAAAGGGGCAGAGAAAGAGAGGGAGTCACAGAATCCTAGCATGAGCAGGGGAGGGGTAGAGAGAGAGAGAAAGAGACACAGAATCTGAAGCAGGCTCCAGGCTCTGAGCTGCCAGCACAGAGCTGACCCGGGGCTCAAACTCACAAACTGTTAAGATCACGACCTGAACCAAAGTCTGACGCTTAACC
>NC_043700.1:18299485-18350844 GCF_006229205.1 Suricata suricatta
GCTTGCTAAAACGTAAAAACAACTGTGATTGTACAATAAACAGAGGAGTCTTCTTTCTCCCCTAACATAAGCAAAGAAAGAGTGAAACATTGTAATTGCTGAAAGAAAATAACATACACAAAGTAAGAATCCAATACTAAATCTCTACTGAAGTATTTCCTTATTTATCAAAAAAAATGTTCCCATAGATTTCCCACAAATGCATGTTTTCAGCAAATCAGCCAGATGTCCAAACAATGAAATTCCATCTTGTGAAAAAGCCTGTGCTTGTGGTATTTCTGACAAATCCACGCCAAAGAGTGGCTCTGGCCAGACTCCTCTTTTTCTTATGCTCACAAGTCAAATTTCCAGATAGGAGTGATTCAGTTACAGTTGGCATTGAGCACGAATGCCAGGAATTTATCCACACCAATTCACACTTTGTTAATGCCAACATTCTTTGGTCTTAACCTGGGCATTTAATCCCACTTTCCTGCTTCAGCACCCTTTTGATCTGGGGGAAAGGTTGGCCTAGAACCAAAGAACAGTTTTGCTAAAACCGAGTAGATGGAACTGCTGAGGTATGGTGACCTTTCTCAGACAATAGTCACTACTCGTCTGAGAAATGTTTTGATAATAGAGCAGCATGCCCGTGCATTTATTTCCATGAAGCTCTCCTTGATTCCCTCTGTGAAGGCAATCAGAATTACACCAGGACATGCAGCATGCCCTTCCGTTTCTCAGCATGACTCAGAGCACAAAGCTACTCAACTATGGAGGGAACAGAGTTCTTAGATTATAAGATGTCAGTGCAGCAAAGAGGAGTTAGTCTCAGTAAACACAATGAATGAATGAGATTTCTAACAAAATATTCTACTTATTAGCATGTTTATACAAAACAAAACTGATGGCTCTGTAAATATAGAAGTGCAAAAAAAATGGCTTACTGATTATGCTTTTAAAAGACAGTGTCAAGGCTGTATGACCAAGGCCACCAGCGGTCTCCGACTCCATGTAGGCAATGCGAAAAGTTCCTGGATGTCTTCCTTCGGTGAACACCTGGAAGAAGAGAAGATGGTAGGGGTGAGGTGTGAGATTACAACAGAGCCATGAGTTTCTTATTTTCTTTTAGACACTAAGGTCTTCAATCCACATTTTATCCTGACATCCCCAGATTCTAAAGTATTCTACCATAATATTTCAAAATATTGGTGTTGGTTCTCTCTCTTCTGCTCAGAATAGGACACAAGAACTAGAAACTCCTTGATACGAAGGGGTAAAGACTTATCCTTTATTCCCTATTCCAAATTTCCTCCCTAAGTCAAAATTTGCTTGTCAGTCACACAAGATTACTCAAGACAGACAGAGGCTTTCTTCCAATTTATAGACAAGGTGCTCTACACACTCTTAGAATAGAGACATTTATTATATCCAGAGATTTTGTAGGAATTACCACTCCCATTCAATGAATGAGGAAATTGATGATCAGACAGATTCAGTGGCTTGATCAAGATCAGACAGCTGATAATGTGCAGTCAAAATTTGAACCCAGGTTTGGTTAGCCCTTTGCATTATATTTCATTCATAAGTGGTGGTGGAGGGATCAGAGTTGGATTATTACACCTATAAACATACAAAACTCACTGGTTTCACCAACAGATGTCCAGTGTTCTATGCAAATCTAGAGCTTCTTTGGCTAATCTATAATCAGACTTGCACTTAGATGTAGAAAATTAATAAAGGACCATTTCATCTACTTTTAGGAGTATAAACGTATTGCCTAGAATTATAGAAAGCTGTCTTCAGGGCTTGAAAATAAAGTAAGGGAATGACAAATAAGAATTATGTTTCGTATATAGTTCAATCAATGTGGAGTCTATATAAATTAAAAATACAGAGGGCATAGTTGCATCATGAAATATTTAAAATCAGAGATTAGTACCTATCCTTCTCATATATATGTAGTTAAGTCAAAGTGTCTTCTATTTAATCAATGAACCAAATGATGAGAAGTAGCAGTGTCATGAAGATGTGCTGAACCAGTAGTGTTTAATCCATGTTGTGACAAAGTAATGGAGGCTACACACAGTCCAGTTTTTAGTAACACATAATAGGCAATCAAATTTTAGCCTCGTGCTTAGATTGTGTGTGAGTGACCTCGAACTATACTTGAATAGAATGCCAGAGTTAGAAGAACTGATATAGGTAAAGCAGAATTCAGAATGCAAGAGTACCTAAAAAGGGAAATAGAAATCCCATTTATGACCTATATTGACCCAAATTTGTATATGGGAGAGGGAAACTGGGTTGAGTGAGATATTTTTTATGCAGATGTATTTTTATAGATTTTGAAGGAGTGGTATGTTTAAGTTAATATGCACATACTAGGAAAGGGAAGAAGAAAGCTCCCAAATTCAAAAATTGTATCATTAAGCAACAAATATATGGTTTCTTAATAGTACAAATATGTTGATATAGAGAAAATGATTAAATATTAACATGCACACCAACTCATTGTGGGCAATTCAATTCAGATCATCTAGCAATAAAACTGACTTGAGCACATGTTCAGTCACAGCACAGAAAGAGAGTGACTGCCATATTTTTAATGTTTATTTATTTTAGTGAGAGAGAGACAAAGCATGAGCAGGAAAAGAGCAGAGAGAGAGGGAGACACAGAATCTGAAGCAGGCTCCAGGCCCCAAGCCTGATGCGGGGTTCGAACTCACAAACCGTGAGATCATGACCTGAGCTGAAGTCAAATGCTTAACCACCTAAGCCACCGAGGATCCCTGATTGCCATTTTTAGAAACGAAAAAAAAAAAAAAAAAAAAGTCTGTGGCAATCCAAGGATCTGCTCCGAACTGTTACAATGAGAACATTAAACTGTCAGAACAAGTGCTAATGATTCCAGCACCAGCATAAAGCCAGATCCACAGCAGGAGGCCAATACGCATTTGTTGAATTAATAAATATGTCATGATATATATAGTTGGGAAAATGTACGCTAGGCCTTCCAAAAGCAGGGTGGAAAATTCCAAAGAAGAAACAGTGTTTACAGAGGATCAAAATGAAAACTGCAAAGGAGCAGTTGATGTTTGAATCATATTTTCCCATCAATGTGATCAACTGTATTTCTAAGCAACATGTAATACAAGTCCTGTCATGTTCAGAATTAATAGCCCAGGGTTCTTAATTCTTACCAAGGTTGACAAATTATTGTTCCTTATGGCACCAGTCATACTTGATCATAAGTAGCATCTCTACACGTTACTCTCCTTCTGTCAAATGGAGCCTAAGTTTATTTGTCTAACACCAAATGCCAAGAACTCTATGATATGCAATGAATCAAGTGTTCCCATTAATGAGCAAAATGTCTCATGTGTGGAAAATGATTCTCCATCTTCCGAATAGCTTCATGCAAAGCCACTGTTGCAAAGTTATTATTTTATTTCCAGGGTAAATGACTGCTGTCTAATATTTTTGGAAGTCGCACTAAGTTGTTTTCAAGTCATTGAGCCTGGAGACAGTGAAATGTCACTGATTATGTGCATGTATGTATGTATGTATGCATCTTTTCCTTGACATCGTCACACACTTGTTTTCCTTAGCATCCACAGCTAATGGTTGTAGCACAAGGATAATGCCAGGCTCCCATTAAATTAACAAACGTTATTTGAGGGAAAAGTGTCTCTTAATAAGCTATATCTTTTAATTCTGCTAAGCGTTCTAAAGAGTACAAACTAAAGTACCTATTCTACTAATGAGAATGCACCACTAAGAAGGAAATGGAAATCTGAAAAGGTGCAGCAGTCAGAGCACAAAGGACAGGGTTGAAAGTTTGGACTGTTTACCTCACCTTTTTTTATATTATCAGTTTGATCATCTAGAAGATGAGTATAATTGAACCATTTTCATTATGAAGATTAAATAAAATTATATAAAACACCAAGCTTCGTGATTGGTACATGGCAGACGCTCAGGAGATACTAGGATTTTATCGTCCTACTTTGCACACACCTGCACCCCCATGTTAATTGACAATGGAAGAAAGAAAAGGCCCTTAAAACTCCTCTTCACGGAAAGTAGCATTCTCCCCAAAACACTACATTTGGCTTTATAAGGATGCAGGACTGTATTAAAAGAGTTTTCCAAAAACTTACTTCTCTTTCAAAACAAATGAGATAAACAAAACCTATATCACAAGGTTAAAATTACTCTCTCTCTCTCTCTCTCTCTCTCACACACACACACACACACACACACACACACACACACACACACACACACTGCTATTTATTCCAACAACAGATTTGGAAAAAAGAAAATTGAAAACAAGGCCATTACAGGGTTGTGTATGTAATGGTGTAAGTGCCTTTTAAACTCCTTATTGAGTAAGTTCACTTAAAATGACAAACCTTCCACCTTGATTAAAATGCCATAGAGGCTGACGTCAAGCAGGAGGACCTCAAACTTGAAGTTCTGACCTTAGATCACAATGGTAGCACATAATCCTGCTACGACACTGCATTGGCCAACAATACGGGGTTATGAAGAGCTCTCAGCCCCTCCAGTCTGCCTGACACAGCACCAAGCTAGAGACTATTGTGCAAAATGGAGTCTCATCAGTGTCTACCTCTTACAGGCCTTCACTCACTCAGGGCCCCAAATCAGATTACACTTGACCCAATTGGACAAACTCCCAACATGCACTGAACATAATTTCATTTGTTAAGGGCTTTTCCGAGACAGGAAGAACACTGAGAAGAAAACTACTGAGATCTTTTTTTTTTTAAACTGAATTTAAAGGTATTACATGGATATCCATAAAGAATGGAAATTGGAAAGAAGACAGCTCTAGCCTTTAAGACACAACATGGGCCATATTCTTATATCAGGGTCTCTAGTTCATCTGACTAAAGCAAAGTGGATTCACCCAATGCAGGACCACCCTAGCCCCTTTCTGTCAAGACCACCGATATTAAAGTCATCATTTCAGCTCTGGTGTTATTTACGTTTTGGATCACTGAGCTCAGACAGGTAGCCAAGAGAGCTCACGTTATAGGCCAATGGATTTGGCACAAACTTCTTATTTTAAGGGCCCTAATGATGGGCAGAAATCTTGACTGATAACCTATGATAGGAAATACTATTTCTAATCATCCTGTCACTCCAGATCAATGCTGGAGTCTGAATATTTAGTGAAGATCTCAACTACGGCTTCTAGCTGAATGCCAATGCACTTTAAAACTTTTCTAGATGGCTAACATTATATACTATGCTATATAATGGAAAAATTAAACATAAAGAATATTCCATATATTTTCTTTGCCATCTGCATGAACACATATACAAACTGTAGAGCAGGGAGACCCAGTTACCAATGCCAAAAGGGCACCGCTATTGTGAGGAAGATGGTGGCAAAGATCATAACACCACCAATCACCAGAAGTTGGAGCCCGTGGGCCCAGCCTAGGGTATCTTTTATATGTTTGGAGTGACCAGGAAGGTCACTAGTTACAACAATGCTTTAGTCAAAGAAAGCAGAAGAGAGGCAGCAAGATACGTGTCTATAGCGTGCTGGCCTCCCACGGTCCTGGGTCCCTCCTGAGGGCTGACACAGGGCACGGGACCGCACACAGCCCTCCCCTGCTGCAGTGAGGTCCTGTTCCCTCCTCGGAGGGGCAGGTGTACCACAAAGCAGGCAAGGCGGCCTGTGAGGCACACACTGAAGCAATATGAGGTAGCTTGCCCTGTCCCCAGAATGGGAGAAAGGTTTCTCCTAATGAGAAAGAGGAACCTGGGGCCAAGCAACAGCTCAGCACCCAGCTTCCACACAGGGGATTGCACCATGTCCCAGGACACTGGATAGCTGGGGGGACGGGGAATATTATTTATTCAAGAAATAATGAAATTGTGATTCATGCCACAACATGGATGAACCTTAAAAGACAATATTCTAAGTGAAGCCAGGCAGAGGCCACGTACTCTATGATTCTATTCCCAATGTCCAGAATAGCAAACCCAAAGGGATAGATCAGTGAAATTAGGGACTAGAATGAAAAGACAATGGCAACTGACTGCCAATGCACACCGGGTTTCTTCTGAGGGGATGAACATATTCTAGCTTTAGTGTGATGGTTGCACAACTTTGTTAATGTGCAAAACCCACCAAATTGTATACTTTTAAAGTGTAAATTTTATAGTATGTGAATTATGTCTGTAAAATAATGGTTATCTTTTTCTGAATGGCGGGGCTGAAATAATAACAGCTAACGTTTATTGAGCATAATTGTCACATTCACTCTGGTAATGACCTTATGTGATCGGACTGTTTTAATCCCTGTCTTATACTTTGAGGACCTGTGTTTCGGAGAGATTAAGAAAGTCTCCCAAGGCCAATCAGCTAGCAAACAGCAGAGCCGGATTTCAACCTCAGAGCTCCGACTGTGAAATTCACACGCCATGGAGAACATCTCCAGCAGGAGACCCTTGGGAAGGCCTGAAACATGGTAGGCAATTATTTTTGTAGATATGTGTGTTCTAGTCATGGTAGTAAATAAGAAGATTAGGCTGCCAGGTGTGCAGCTGCGGTTCTTTTTCTGCCTGCTTTAAAATAACTCTGAATGAAGACGTTATCAGACGAGTCAACATTTTAAAGTGCTAAACTTTTCCATAAACACCTGGAGTTGGAGGCGGCAGCAGGGAAAGAGTCCAACAAGAATTATGGGAGGTGAGGCCCATTCCAAGGTAAACATACCTTAAAATATAGACAAGTCTGAATCAAAATAGATCTGCTGACAGTAGACTTTTTTTTTTTTTTAACTGTGGAATATTTTGAGGCTACGTTGCTGTGTAAAACAAAGTCAAAAATAAAATGGCGAGTAAAAAAATTTCAAAAATCTTTTCTGCCAGTCGTAATAAATTTGTAATCCAGAAATTAAACTAGCATTTATCATACATGCAACAAAGGCAGGAATAATTAGAAATGATTACGGAAGGGAGGGAATTCTACATTAGGGACTTGGGTAGACTAGTAAAAAAATTTAAGATAAAACATTAAATAGGTAGTATGTAATTTTAATTCTAAACCATGCCCTTTTAAAGCAGTTCATTTTCAAAATGCAATCTTGTTGAGTCTGATAAGTTTATTTTGGTCTTATAGAAATCCCAGAATTGCTTGTTTTTATAATAGTCTATAAAGATGTATTTGTATGGACAACTCCTCATTAAATATCCGTCAAAATGGAGAATGGAATCTGCGGGTTGGGATAGGGGAATGAATCAGATGAGTTTTGTGCTACTAATTTGGCAACAAGCCCTGAGTTTTTATTTGTCCAGTGAGCAGTCCTTTTCCAGGCAATCAACAATTTTCTGGGCATCTATTATGGAGTCATTAAGAAAATTCCAATTACTACCCTTGGCAATCTTTTGTCTGCTTCCAGCCCTTGCTACAAATATAACTTGAATTTCTAACATACTCTTGGGAGATTATGAGTG
This sequence comes from Suricata suricatta, assembly GCF_006229205.1. Taxonomy (NCBI): domain Eukaryota; kingdom Metazoa; phylum Chordata; class Mammalia; order Carnivora; family Herpestidae; genus Suricata; species Suricata suricatta. The sequence continues at coordinate 18,306,965 of NC_043700.1, forward strand.
AGGAGGATTATAATTTTGGTCTAGTGGTACTGACTAGGTCTACGATTTCTTGCTTTGACGAATTCAGATTAATGATTTTGTAATGTCATAACATTTGCCTTAGCATGCGAATAAAATGTAGGTAGTGTGGAAACTGCACCTTGGAATATATTCTGAATGTATTTATAGTGGATGCTTCCAGTTTTCTTATTCCTCTCACCATTTAAATGTCTATCTGATCCTAAAATTGTTTTTCTTCCTCTTACTTTCTTTAAGGAGACAGGTATCTAAGTGACTTCTTTATCACTTCGTCACAATCCAGGCAAATAGTATACTAAGCAATATATTTGTTCCTGGCATATATACTAGAAAATAATATTATTTGTTCCCTTGTTCTAATGAGTTCTAACTGTCAGCAATGTTTATAAGCATATACTATATACAAAGACTGTATACAAAGAACAAAGTGCTAAGACTTGGCAGAGTGGGACTAGTGTGTATTTACCAGGGACACATAATGACACTCTCTGGCTCAGTCTTCTCCAATGTAAAGATAAGAACCTCACCTTTCCAAATCCCATCCTCTTCTGAAGAGAATTATTACACATTATTACACATATTCTCTGAAGGATGATTATGGCCACACACATACACACACACACATACACACATGCACACATACACACACACACCCCCACATACACACACACACATACACACATGCACACATACACACACACACACACATACACACACACACACACACACACACACACACACGTTCTTTCTGGGATATTTCCAGAACCTAAGGGGGTTTGCTTCTATCATGCTAAGATGGCCACTTTATTTTTTTTAAGGTTTCTTTTTTTTTTTTTTTAATGTTTTAAATTTATTTTTGAGAGAGAGAGAGACAGTGTGAACAGGGGAGGGTCAGAGAGAGGGAGGGAGACACAGAATCTGAAGCAGACTCCAGGCTCTGAGGTGTCAGCACAGAGCCCGACACGGAACTCGAACCCACGAACCATGAGATCATGACCTGAGTTGAAGCTGGACGCTTAACCGACTGAGCCACCCAGGCTCCCCTAAGATGGCCACTTTAATGTGGTAGTTGTGGTTCCTGTTGTCGCTTGGTTACATCATCTGTTCACTTACCATAAGCATCATCTCCAATTCTGAAGATGGAACTATTGCTCCTAGCCCTATTCTAGCTTCTTCTACACATGCACATGCACACATATGTATATTGTGTGCATACATATTCGTATTGGGCAGCTGAGAGGAAGAAATCACTCTATGGATAAAAATAAATTAGTTGAGGTCCAACCAATATTACTAGGGTTTGTTTTCCCCTCAGAGTTGTTTTTCCTCCCTAAAATATTCTATGGATATTAAGGGTCAGCATTTATCCACTGTCTCTTAGAATTGATAAAGAGTTTAATTCAAAATACTGGTTACAATCTCCAATTTATCTCATTTTTGTGTCTCACATGAGATTTATCAGGATCTTATTAATATTGAATCTCTAATAACCTAACAACAGAAAAATAACTTACCTTGCATATCCTAAAATTCTCACTATTTACAAATAATTAAATACATAGTCCCATCCTTCAAAGACGTTATAGGTTAAGAAAAGTAATGATACAGGGGAGAATACGTATTTTCCCCAAGGCGTATTTTGTTCTTGCTGTTGTTTTTTGTTTGCTGTTGTTTTTAATAAGTAAGTCCTCAGGGGGCCTGGGTGGCTCAGTCAGTCGAGTGTCTGACTTCGGCTCAGGTCATGATCTCACCATTTGTGGGTTTGAGCCCCGCGTCGGGCTCTGTGCTGACAGATTGGAGACTGGAGCCTGTGTCTCCCTCTCTCTCTGCCCCTACCCCACTCATGCTTTGTCTCTGTCTCAAAAATAAATAAATTATATAAAAATTTTTTTTAAATAAGTAAGTCCTCTAATTCAATATTGGGCACACAAGTATTACAGGGACCACTGACTTGGTGGTCAGTGTAAATATTTCTTATTATGATATCTTATCGTTACAAAAGGAAATTTACTAGTAATCAGAATGCTTTCAGAATATAAGATCAACTCCTTTGTCTTTTTTGAGAATGTGGAAATTTGTTTAAGTAGACACTGGTATGTAGATAAAGGAATAAAATATTATAGTTCAGTCACTTTAAAAATTAATTTGTTAATGTTATATTACACTGATATTTAATTCATTATTATTTTGACCACTTATGCTTATAATATCAAGTCTACATATCTGTTCTTTTTTTATACCTGATATTTGTATTTTCAGGACATGGTGAACATGTTTCCCTATCTGCTTATGACAGTCCTTGTTTATACTAGTTTTTCTTATCTAATTATTAATTAGGGCCTCTTTTCACTCTTAAAGCTTTGGAAAATGAGCTATATGGCCATCCTTTTCAGAGATATATTAGTTTGGATTCATCCCACACTACCTCAAAGCAAAATGTGGGTTACAGCTTTGCATACATGTAGTTTAATGTGGGAAATAAGCTATGGGGGCAGGTTTAAGGGGAACAGGAGGAGTAAAATGGGGAAAAAGGAAAGGCAATGCAAAGTAATCCTGGTCACCTGGGCAGCTAGATGCATTTCCTTTGGGGAACTCTAAGACACATTAAAATGTGTTTCATAATTTCAAATTTATCTGAGATGTGCAATCATGGAATCTTATATCTACTAATTTTGTATTCTATTAGATGAGACTTTCCCCAGTGTTTTTTATATAAATTTTTTCACATTTATTTATTTTTGAGAGACAGAGACAGACAGAGCATGATTGGGGGAGGGGCAGAGAGAGAGGGAAACACAGAATCTTAAGCAGGCTCCAGGCTCTGAGCTGTCAGCATAGAGCTCAAAGAGGGGCTCAAACTCACAGACTATGAGATCATGATATGAGCTGAAGTTGGACACTTAACCAACTGAGCTACCCAGGCACCCCTTCCCAAAGGATTTTTATTCTATTTCCTCCAAGGTTAGTGCATGCCTCAGAGGGTCTGAGTGGAATTCTACTGTGGTCTCACACAGTGGAATCAGACAGGAAAAAATATCTAGTACAAATGAGACAAAGTGTCATCAGTCTAAATATCTGTATTTAGCTGCTTTAGCAAAGTTAGAGCAAAATTTAGAGCAAGTGAATGGAGGCAGGGCACAGATGTCAAAGACAATCAGCCACTTGTACCTGTTAGGTCCACTACTGTCCTACATTAGTTACAATTTCTCAGAGAGTGTTCAAAAAGATAGCCTCTAAAATTGTCATGAGAAAAAAAATCCAATCCAATCTATATGATATAGACACAAAATCAACAAAATATAAGCAAGCCAAATTCAATAATACAGTAGAAGGATTATAAACTATGGTCAACTGGGATTTATTCCAGGGATGCAAGGATAGTTCAACATGTGCAAATCAACCAATGTGATACACCGCATTAACAAAATGAAGAACAAAGTCTTATGATCATCTCAATAGATGCAGAAAAAACATTTGACAAAATTCACTATATATTTAAGATTAAAACGTTTAACAAAGCAGATATAGAGAGACCAGACCTTACCACAAGGAAGGTCATTGTTATGATAAGCCCACAGCTAACACTGTACTCAAAGGTAAACCTGAAAAAAAGGTTTTCATTAGAATTAGGAACAAGACAAGGGTTTCCACTCTCACCACTTTTATTCCACGAAGTATTTGAAGTCCTAACCACAGCTATTAGGCAAGAAAAAGAAATAAAAGACATACAAATTGAAAAGGAAGAACTAAAACTGTAGGTACTTGCAAATGACATGATATATAGGAAAAATCTTTCTCCACACACAAAAAAACCCTGTTAGAACTAATAAATTGTTGTGATACTGCCATAAGAACAGACACATGGAACAGAAGAATAGAGAGCCAGGCAATAATTCTATGAATTTACGGCAAATTAATCTCAACAAAGGTGCCAAGAATGTAAAACAGGAAAAGGACATCTCAGGAATGTTGGAATTATCAGACCAAGAATTCAAAACAACTATCATTACTATGCTAGTGTTCTTTTGGGTAAGGTAGACAGTAAGAGAAAGCAGATGTGCAATGTAAGCAGAGAGATGAAAATCTTAAGAACCGAAAGGGAATGCTAGAGATCAAATATTCTAACAGAAATGAAGAATGCCTTTGATAGGCTTGCTAGTAGACTGCATATAGCTGAAAAATTAAGCTCTGAGATTGAGCCCATCTCAATGGAAACCTCCAAATCTAAAAAGAAAAAAAAATGGCTGGAAAAGACAACAAAACAAAACAGAAGAAAATATCCAAGAACTGCGGGTCAGCTACACAAAGTATAAAATCCACTTGATGAGAATATCTGGAAAAAGAAGAAAGACAGAAGACAACATAAAAAAATATTTGAAATAAGAACAACTAAGAATTTCTCTAAATTAACTCAGACACCAAACCACAGAGCCAGGAAGCTTAGAGACCACTTAGCAGGATATATGACAAAAACAAAACTAGATTTAAGCATATCATTTTCAAATTACAGAAAATCAAAGATAAGAAAAACATTCTGCAAGAAGGTAGGGGGCATGAGGGATAGGAAACAACTTGCCTAGAATAACTCAAAGGTAAGACTTAGACCTGACATCTTCAAGAGAATAGGTGTTGGGTCTTCTTTAAATGTTTGGTAGAATTCCCCTGGAATGCAGTTGGGCCCTAGCCTCTTGTTTGATGCGAGGTTTTTTATTACTGGTTCAATTTCTTTACTGGTAATAGGTCTGTTTAAATTTTCTATTTCTTCCTGCTTCAGTTTTGGGAGTTGATATGTTTCCAGGAATTAGTCCCTTTCTTCCAGATTGCCCAATTTATTGGCCTATAATTGCCCATAATATTCTATTATGCTTTGTATTTCTGCAGTGTTGGTTGTGATCTCTCTTTCATTCATGATTTTATTTATTTGGGTCCTTCCCTTTTTCTTTTTGATCAAACTGGCTAGAAATTTACTACTCAGAAGCCATGCAAGCAAGAAGAGAATTGAGTAAAATATTTAATGTACCCAAAAGTGCAGTATACAACGTAGAATCCTGCATCCTGGGAAACCCTCTTTCACAAGTTAGAGACAAAGCCCTCTGACAAACAAATACTGAGAGAATTTGTTGCCAGTAAATTTGCCTGACAAGAAATGTTAAAATAAGTTCTTTAGAGAGAAGAAAAACGGCATAGGTCAGAAACTTGGGTCTACATAAAATAAGGAGGTGCACTGGAATGAAAATAAGTGAAGCTGAGAAAATTGAGGCTCTGAGAGGTCACCCAGCTAATAAATGATGCATCCCAGCATTAAACACAGCTGCAGTGGCTCTGAAGACTGCATTCTTCCCACTATTGCACTGCTACAAAGGATGGAGTCTTAGGGAAGCGTTATGTTCAGGGGTCAAAAAGGACACAGCCGCCTGGATAGAAGAATATTTAGTGAGTATAATGTTATAAAGGTCAAGAGAAGAGAGTTTCAAGATGGTAGAACTGGAAAACAGTGTTAGATACTGCACTTGGTGAACAAGTGGTTGCTAGTAATTGTGGACAGGTGAAGGAGGCTGTGTTGGTAAAACAGTAAAGGTACCTGTTTAGGACCAAGACCCTACCTCTCGTGACCCTGCAATAATCCTGGAGGAGAAACTTCTACTGTGGTCAATTTGGTTCAACCAGTATCTGACGGATACTCCATGTGACTTATCATGGAAGCCAAAGCCTTTGTTTTCATGCAAATCAAAACACTTGTTTTCAGATATGAAAACAACTGCAGAACACACAGACTAAAGGGAAACCAAAAAGAGGCACTGGCCTCTTCCCCTTCCACATCTGCTTTTGTCCTGCCACTTTTCTTGTGCTGCTGTTCAGGAGAGCACAAACACAACTTCTCTGCTGGACAAACTTCAAGCTTAGGTGTCCCTTGTCAGAAAAGCATTCAATTGCCATAGGGCTGAAATACTAGGATTTTCATCAATTCCTCTAAGAATTTTAAAAGAAAGAGTCTCCTTCATCTCATCCATGCATTTCAGAAGTCTCTGTTACTATAAAATAAGGGGAAAAAAATCTAATGGCTATCTTTTAGATAATAGCATGGTTTGATACAGAAATGTATATCAAGACTTTTGCTACTTAATATATCTATTTTATATATGTATGGGCAGAAGTTTTTAATATGAAAGTTTCAGGCAGTACTGGAAAATTCTGAAAATAATATATATTTTTGCTACTGAGTGTATTTTTTTACACCTGTATGATGAGAAGTTATGCATTCAAAAGACTCCAGCGTATTGCAAAATGTCAGATATACAACTGTTAGTAGCACACTTTTATCTTCATAAACAGATATAATGGAACTTGTGACTACTTATAGTTTTCTCCTAAAATATGAATCAGACCAATAATTTTTATCCTTACAATTGATTCTATAAGGTTTTGTCAATGGGAGGGCAGCGAACATTTCTCCACAAAGGAAAAGAGCTGTGTCCTATGATACTGTTCGTTTTAATCTATAAATGTTCTGAATATATAATAAGCTACAGCATCTTAAAAACCTGCGATAACAGATATATGAACTTTCTACTTGCTTGGAGTCTGGAGTAGCCTTGGAGAGAACATACTTCATCTTCTGAAGAGAGTTGAAAAGATTTGCATAAATTATTTCTTGTCGTTATTCAATAATCACCTAGTAACCTCTAGGAATGCATCTAACACGTCTAGAGAAGGGGTCGGTTATTGTTCAAGTGACCACCTGCCTTTCACAGGGGATATGAGGTCGAAGTTTAAATCCGTTTCAGATGATATGGAACAGGACAGGCGCTGTTGCTGTGAGGACTGTCATCATTCCTCAGTTGTCAGTTGTTTCCAAGTCTCCTCATTTTGTTAACTAACACCCAACAAAGTGCCGCGGAAGATCACCATATGGGAAAAGTTATCCGATGACTAAAGAGGAGACAACAGGGAAAAGTTATCTAAGGGAAGGGAATACAGCCTCTCCCGAAATGGGGAGATCATGCCCACTTGGCAATCAGGTTAAGAGCCCAGCAAGTAGAGTGACACAAACCTCACAAGAAATTTAGACCTCACGGGAAGTCCCTTATCCACAATATATAAAGATCCCTTTTGGAGGGACTGAACGTCCTTCAATCAAGGATCTCTACAAGACACTGAAAGACAAGGGGCTACGGTAGGATTGTTCTCCATAATCCAGCAAATGCTGGCAAGAATGTGGACCTCAGATGCTGAGCAATTGTTGGTGGGAATGAAAACTGAAAGATAGTTTGGAAGTTTCTAACAGAGTTAAACATGCACTTATCAGATGTGCCAGAAAAGCCACTCCTAGATACTTATTCATGAGAAGTTAATACTTATGTACACACAAAATCTGTGTATGAATATTTACAGAAACTTTATTCATAATTGCCCCAAACCAAAAACCATTTAAATGTGTTTAAACTGGGAAATAAATATACTTTATTATTCTCGTTAATCAGAAGTTGTTTGTAGATGCCCTTTAAAAAAAATTTTTTTTAATGTTTTTAATTTATTTTTGATACAGAAAGAGACAGAGCATGAGAGGGGGAGGGGCAGAGAGAGAAGGAGACACAGAACCAGAAGCAGGCTCCAGGCTCTGAGCTAGCTGTCAGCACAGAGCCCGATGTGGGGCTCGAACCCACGAATGTGAGATCCGACCTGAGCCGAAGTCGGAGGCTTCACCGACTGAGCCACCCAGGCGCCCCGATGCCCTTTTTAAGGTTAAAAATGTTTCCTCATATTCCCAGCTTGTTGAGACATCTGTTTATTTCTTTTAATGGATGCAGGGCGCCTGGGTGGCTCAGTTGGTTAAGCGTCCAACTTCGTCTCATGTCATGATCTCACAGTTCATGGGTTCGAGCCCCACATTGGGCTCAGTGCTGACAGCTAGCTCAGAGCCTGGAGCCTATCTTCGGATTCTGTGTCTCCCTCTCTCTCTCTGACCCTCCCCTGCTTACGCACATGCTCTCTCACTCTCTCAAAAATAAATAAAACATTTAATGGATGGGGTTAAGTTTTTTCTGCATCTACTGAAATCATCATATGATTATACTTCTTTAGTACTCTGATATGACAAATTACATTGTTTGATTTTCAACTGTTAAATGAACCTTGCACATACAGGATGAAATAAATACATTTTGCTATGATGTACTATCAATACCATGTGTCACTGGGTTCTATTTAATAAGATTGCTTTGAAAAAATTTGTGTTTATGCTCTAGAGGAATGATTTAGAGGCCTGTAGTTGGTTTATCTTGAAATGCTTTTCTCTGGTTTTGCTTCATAAAACGAACTGAAAAGTATTCCTATTTCTTCTATTTTCAAGGTAAGTTTGATACAATATATACACAATATTCTAATGTAAAAATAAAATTTATAGTATTTCTTTCTTAAAATTTTTTTTTCAAATTCACCCGTGAAACTGTCTATACATGCAGTTTTTGTTTTGGAGTTTTAAACTATGAATCAAGGTCTTATTTTTTAGATGTTTTTTCTTGATTTTTGAGAGACAGAGAGAAACAGCATGAGCAGGGGAGGGTCAGAGAGAGGAAGGTACAGATTCTGAAGCAGGCTCCAGGCTCTGAGCTAGCTGTCAGCACAGAGCCCGACGTGGGGCTCGAACTCATGAACCGTGAGATCATGACCTGAGCTAAAGCCAGACACAACTAACTGAGCAACCCAGGTGCCCCTTGATCAAGTTCTTAAATACACATTAATTCTACTAGGTCCAGGAAGCATAGTTTGATTTCAATTTAAAAAAAATTAATCAGGCTTGCTTTATGGCCCAGGATTAGCTCTACCTTGGTGAATGATCCATTCATTGTGAATTTGACCTTTTTTCCATTAATTTCTAACAGGTTTTGCTTTATTTTGAAGCTTTGTTGTTAGATGCACAGACATTTAGGATTGTTGTGGCTTCTTGGCAATGTGAGCCTTTTATCATTACAAAATACACCTTTTGATGTTCATTGCCTGAAATCTACTTTGTTCAGTGCCAATACAGTTAATGCACATTTCTTCTGATCACTGCTTGATATGTGTTTTTCAACACTTTTACCTTCAACTTATTTGTATCTGAACTGTTTCTGGTAAGTAATTTTATATCTCCCTGACTTAGTTTTCCTCTTTGCTAAAGACACCATAACACCTGTCTGGGCCCATCTTACAGGGCTATTCTAGACATTAGATGAGATAATGCATATGAAGTTGTTATACAAGTGTTAAGTGTAATCATTATTTTAAGACTTTACAGGTCTTGCAAAAGAAGTATTTCAGGAAGTCTGACTTATCAGAGGTACAGAGAATGAAAAAGATGAATGAGGGTAGCCGGTGACACTCTTATCTAGAGGCAGTTTCAGTGATCTAGTCCTTAGACGGCAAAGGGTTTTAGCTGTTTTGACTCCTGTCCTTTATAGAAGTCCCTCATGCTATTTTCAACCCAACTTTGCTGGATGACATGACTTTGTTGCACACCACACTCCAGGTTTTGTGAAAACAGACACACATTGAATATGCTATGCACCCATCCTTACAAAGATATGCTCTCTAGGGGGTATTGCACCATAATGAAGATTTCTGGCTTTAAAAAATTCCACATTAAATAAATTTCTGGAAGTTAAAGAAGCTTTTGAACTGGGAACATTTTAGGATCTTTCATATGTTAATAGTCATTGATTAATAAATAAATGGTTACGTTTGTGTGTAGAATATGTCAAGGAGTAGAAACAGCTCTTTTATGCTCCTGGAAAAGTCCCACTTCGTAGGAAAATATGATTAATCAAACTGCCTGATGCATTATGTTTGTATACTCTAGTTTCATGTCAAGTATATCATTATTTGATTAGAAAACAAACACAAGTACCTATTTAAGGTGCACGGATATTAAAAAGGACTTGTCAGAACTTCAGGCAATGTTATGTTAGCAGAGTATTCTCAAAGTGCAAGCATTTTGATATGTATCATCAACTTAAACAATAAGAGGTGTAGAGAAAAACTAATCATCAAAATGATAACATGTCCAGCTCTTTCTTGCCAATTTACTGGTCCTTACATTATATATGTTATCACTAAACTTCATAGCAGTGTGTTGGGACAATCAAACTTGATTCCATCCCTCTTGCTAGGTTTTATACTTTATATTATAAATTTAAATAAATAGCAGTGATATACACTTTCTTCCTCATTACACTAAGACTATGATCATGGGAAGAAGACGTAAGGAAAAATGTTTCCTACCTTATTTTGCACATAAAATATTAAAACAGTAAAATTTATATTGTGTTTAAATAGCATCACTGAAGATGAAACTGTACTTTACATATAGATTATTTGTCCAGTTTGGGTCTATCAGGAACTAATTAATTATTTCTTTTAAAGGGCCATTATACAAGCTTTCCTTTTACCCATGTACTTCAGAAATACCATAAGAAGGATAAGGCTTTGAAGAAATGCCAAGGTATTAAACACACACACACACACACACACACACACGTTTATCTATCGGAAACAAAGGGCCCCACACAGCTGATAACTTTGGGTTAGTAAAGACATAAAGGAATACTTTAACGCCCACAAAAATGATCTAGCCAGGCAACAACAATTTAGACATAGGACTCGTATTCCATAGAATTCAACACTTTAAAGTATAAAATTCAGGGCTTTTTCATATATTCACACAACTGTCACTATTATCTACTTCCAGAACATTTCAGCACCCCAAAAAACCCTTAACTGTTAGCAGTCACTTCTCATTTGCCCTGCTCCCAGCCCTGGAAACAACTAATCCTGTTTCTTTCTGTCTCAGTTTGACTCTTCCCATTATTCATATAAGTAGAATCATAAAATGTGTAGCCTTTTCCTTGGATTATATTCATTTAGAATAGTGCTTCCAGGTTCATTCTTGTTGCAGTATGAATTCACAGCTCATTCCTTTTTAGGGATGAATAATATTATATAATATGGATATACCACATTTGTCTATCCATTCACCTCTTAATAGACATTTGAGTTTCCATTTTTTTGGCTATTGTGAATAAAGATGCTATGTAAACATGTTTACACACATTTTTGTTTAAACACAAGTTTTCAGTTCTCTTGGATACACCTGTGTGTGGAATTGGTGGGTCATATAATAACTCCATGTTTCATCATATGAGAAACTATGAGATTGTTTTCCAAATACTATATTTGTGTATAGAAAATTCTAAGGACACCCCAAAACACTCTTAGTGATGATAAACAGATTGAAGATCATAGGATAGAAATTGATACATAAAAATCAACTGTATTTCTGTATACATGTTACATTCCCACTAGCAATGTAAAAGGGTTCCAGTTCCTCTAGATCCTGTCCAATGTATGATGCTATCCATTTTTTAAATTATAGTCACCATAGTGGAAGTGAAGTAGTACCTCCACATGGTTTTGATTTGTTTTTCCCCAATGAATAAGATGCTAAACACCCATTCATGGACTTCTTAGCCATTTGTAGATCTTCTTTAGAGAAATCTCTAGTTTAAACCTTTGCCCAGTTTTTAAATTGGGCCATTTTCCTTTCTGTTTTTGATTTATAACAGCTCTTCATGTATTCTGGAATGTATCTGATTTGCAAATACCTTTCCCCATTTTGTCAGATGTCAGTTCTCCCATTATGTTGTTGAAAGTGTCCTCAGTAACATCCACTGAGGCACAAAAATCCTCAATTTTTTAAAGTGCACTTAATCTACCTTTTTCTTCTGTTACTTGTGCTTTGTTATTATGTAAGATATCAAAGGCTAATCAAAGATAATGAAGATGTACACCTATGTTTTCTTCTAAAAAATTTTTATAGCTTTTGCACTTACATTTAAGTCTTTGATCCATTCTAAGAAAAATTTCTATATAATGTGAAGTAGGGGTTCAAATGCATTTTCTACATGTGGAAATCCAGTTTTCCTGACAACTTTTTCATAAAAACTATCCTTTCCCCACTAAGGTGTTTTGGCATCAGTTGAAAATCAATTGACAACTAACACATGGTTTATTTCTGGACTCATAATTTTATTCCATTGATCCATATATCTATCTGTATGGTAGCACCACATAGACCTCATAATTTTTAAAACTTGATAGTTTTGTGTTAAATTTTGAATTGAGAAATTTGAATCCTCCAACTTAATTTTTTTTCAAGTTTGTATCATCTATCCTGGGTCCCTAATATTTATATATGAATTTTAGGATTGTTTTGTCCATGTCTTAGGGAAAACAGCTAGGATTTTGAGACAGTCCAATTCTGTATATAAATTTGAGGATAGTATTGCCATATTAATATTAAACCTTCCAATTCTTGAACACAGACATATTTCATTTATATTTATATCATCTTTAATTTATTTCAACATTTTGTAATGTTCAATGTATAAATCTTAAACTTCTTTTATTAAGTTTATTCTTATGTATTTTATTTTTTAATGTTGTTGTATTTGGAATGTTTTCCTAATTTAATTTTGGATTGTTCATTGATTGTATACACAAATACAACTGATGTTTGCACATTAATTTTTATCCTATAATCTCCAAATTATTTACCATCTCTAACAGTGTTTTGAGTTGTCTTTGAAATTTCCTATATATAATATAATGTCATTGAAAAATAAACATAGATTTACATTTTCCATTACAATTTGGGTATCTTTGTTGTTGCCATTGTTGAAATTTCCTCCATAAAATCTATAATTAAAAGTTGAATAGAAATTGTTGGAAGTGTTTAATCTATCTTTTTCTTCATCTTAGGGGAAAGCTGTCATAGGTGCATCATGAAGTATGATATTAGTTGGGATTTCTCATAGGTTTATTATTGACTGAATGTTCCTACTCAAAATTCATATGTTGAAACCTAACCCTTATATGATGGTATTAAGTGGTATCAGAATTAAAGAAATATGTAGTTTAACTTTCATATATGCTTTCATACTTTACTTTCAGGAAGAAAATCGAACTACTAGAGAGGAAATCAATATGGAAATAGAAAGGTGAAATAATACTATAAATCAAGAGATAGAATAGAATACCTGCATCCTAATTATAAGGGACATATTGTTTCTCATTTTTATTTCTTGTTAAATCTGGAGAACCGTGTTCAATTCTGGGCTCCACATCTGAAATGGTACATTAGAAAAAGTCCAACCAGGAATTAGATGGTGTATAAGGAGACAAAGTTGAGATGATATGTAGTTTTCAGCATGTGGATGAGAGGATTTAGACAGGAAGCTGGTAGTTTTCTTCACATTTTTAAAAGATTATTGTATGGAAAAGGGATTATACTTATACTATACTTTCACATAAAGTTGAATTAGGATCAAGAACAAGATATGTCATCATTAACAGATATCATCTTAACTTACAGAAAAATATTTTAAAATGAGATAGTCAAAGATAGAAAGCTACCGGACATAGCAAATATTCAACTCATTATTGGCAGCAAAGGCAGGGCAGAAAGGTCCAAGAAGAGATTTAAGGATCAGATGGAATTTTGATCTGGAAGTCCTTTCTAACCTTGAAAGTTTGATTCTAGAATCATGTCTCATACAAGTGTCTGCCCTTCAGGAACTCTGGCTTTGAATAGTCTGACTACTCTCTGACTACTAAGAATAGAAACAGTGGACCTCAAATGCTCTTACTAATTATAAGGCTCTCATCAAGAATCATTATTATTTATTAAAATCGTCAGAGGGAAAATGACTTTTTATTCTCGTATATGTATCTTAAAGCATTTACATTTTTTAAAGGGAAGATCATTCATGAAATTTCTTAAGTAGAAAAGAACCTAGAGAATAACATAGTCTCTTTTCTACCAATTCTCAGCCAGAAACTCTATTTTTCATTTTTATTATAACAAAATGTGTCTGAACATTGATCTAAGTCTTGAAAAGCACTTAATGGTAACAATTTTACAAAAACTGGATGATAAAGTCCTCTATTGGTTTCCCCTCCCCCAAAGTTCATGTATTTTATTAGATGAAAGGCCAGAGAGAGAGAGAAAGGAAAAGTTTGGCTGATGACTAGTGATTCTGACACGTTTTATAGACTAGGGTATACAATCAAATCCATGGTTGTATCCTTATCCCTTTCTGAGGAAATGCTTTTCACAACCGTAGTTTTGGCAGACATCTTCTTGTTGTGGGGATCAGGGGTAAAACAAACATTTATTGTTACACTCTGTCTGGTTAGGAAAATTATCATAGCATAAAATACCCCCTTTCAGTAAATATTTTATTCATGGAATGAAAAACCATGTTGCACTATTGCCAGAAATGATGCTCTAACAAGTAAAACATTAGCTGGAGAGAACAATGTGGTCACAGATGTAGGACCATAAGAAAAACAAAAATAAAACTGGATACACACTAAAGCAGTGAACTGACGCATGCCTAAAGATTCTCTTGTGGTTTAAGGGGATGGTGATTATATTTGGTGGTGATTTTGTTTATAATAAAAACTTCAAGAAAGCAAAAGTTTTTCATCTGGACTCCTTGAGTATAATTGTTACATTTTATTTTAGAATCCATGCTGTCTTTCTCTTTCTCTGTCTCTCTACCTACCTACCTACCTACCTACCTGCCTACCTAACTATATATCTATACTTCCAGTGAGTAGAAGGTAAAAGAATGTTTGACTAATAAAAAATTTTTATATCTATTCCTTTAAGATGTAGGAGAAGATACTGATAGAAAAACAAAACAAATGATCATTCAGGGTTCCCTTCCTTTGCTCAGTTAGAATGTTTTTTTCAACTTGTCTGGGTTTTCTTTTTAAAAGTAGTGAAATTCTGTAACAGCAGTTTTGTGCAGGAAAGATTACAAATCAAGGACATAACCCTGAATGTTGTAACACTGAAATCTCAAAATTTCAGATATTTTGGTTCCTTTAATAAGCATATGTGATCATTTGTTATCCTGCCTTGTGAGTTATGAGATTATTTAATAAAGATAAATCAACATCTTCTCATTTCAGTCTCCAAAGATTATAGGGAGCTGCTAAAAACAAATACATTTTCTAGCTAGATCACTAAACCATTGAGAGCTTATGTATACACTTGATCAAACAGACTGTGTCTACATTATCAAGAACTCTGCAGTAAATTCAGATTTATATTTTGGGAGCAGATTTAAACTTACTTAATGATGTTAATAGCATTTTAAAGTATTCCTTATGGATTTATTATTTTTGAAATTGTTTTGGATTCGATCTAGATTAAAAAAGATTTGGCACTAGGCATGAGGTATTATACGTTTTAACATTAACATGTAAATTTTGCATCTTTCTTAAAAAATGGAGTGTTCTCTTTGACACCACCTCAGGGAATTTTTGTTGGGAAGGATGTTAATATGTGCATATTTCTCGAATAGCATTACCCTCAGTTTTTAAATTTTTATGATTTGTTTTCAACAAACAAAGTAAGAAGAAAAATTTAACACAGTAGCTGGAGCTAAGATTGGCCAAAAACTGAGCTGATAAAGTATCTGTAATTAATTTCCCTTAATATAGAAGAAAAAACAAAAACATTTCCTCTCTCATATATGCCAATTTCTAGCAGTTTATTAATGTTGAATTTTAACCCTAACAGAAATGGAATCATATTGCTATTGAAAGGAATGTGCAGAGGGAGCCGTCATAAATGTAAATGCTGTCATTTTTCTTCATATTTCTTCTACCTACAAGAAGGATTTCTTATCTAACTAGATTAAGACAATAAGTATTAACATTTATTTGTCTCTGCTGTATTATGATGTGAAACATGTTCAACTGTTTTTTGGTTAATATTTTGAAAGAAAATTCTTAACCATGTGGCAATAAAAAATAAATCTAGAAAACACTATCAAATATTGTTCCCAGGCAGAAGTATCCCTCCTGATCCCAGCTTTGCACTGCAGCTCATTATTGCATGTCCTCTGAATTGACTTTATTCTCCAGAGTTTCGGAGAATTGTTTTCAATATACTGTTTACTGTATTCCTATGCAGATTTGCAGTGCTGGAAAACTAGCTGCATGATTTACTGCTGTTTATTTGGAATCCTTTAAAGAGAAAGGCACTGCAATTGATCTTAATAGGGACATGTTTACAGGGAATTTAGCCTGTAGAATACAACGAAGATTTCTTAGATTGCTTTAATATTGAAAGAAGAAACACACAGGAATTTGCTTGTGTATCCATACCTGCCTTTCAAAATACAAGGAAAAGTTAACTGCCAAAAGGCAATTTAAAAAAAAGTAATTTACTGCTGCCTTGCTAAAGTCTCCATTTTTTGTTTTACTAGGAAAAATAATGCAAAGCAGATATTTAATGTCAAGTTAATAACAAGTTGGGGGATAAAAAAACAGCTGAATTATGTCAAGAGCATCACATATGATGCTGATAGCTATCATGATATTTCTTCTTCTGAATATATGTATAAGTACTTTCATGTGAGTTCCATGAGAATGCAACATATTGCCTCATCATAATTAGATAAGAAATCCTTCCCTAAGCATAAATAAAATGAGGCCCAAAAAAATAAATGATATTTACTCTTAGACTACTAGACTCTGTAAGCTTTTAATGTCTAAAACAGATTATAGTTTTAAAACTTTCTTTTCAATACTTAGTAATAATTAGCTGACCACATTTTCTGAATCAAAAATTGGGACATACATCCTAACATCTTTTATCATCCTGTTCCAGAACTGGGACATACCATTTAGAATCTTGTGACAGTAAACAGGAGTAACGTGATTGGAAATAAAGTCCTATATACTGATGATCTGAAGGCTGACACTATTGAATGGTCCATTTAATATCTTCTTTGCTGTTTGGCATTATGCTACGATTTAGAAATAGAAAGAATTTTGTGCCCTTTGTTCAAAGGAGCTCACTATTACAAAACCAAGGCCAACATCTTCTAAACATAGATGAGCTGCATAGATGTCCGAAGAAAGGATGAAAAGCTACCTTAGAAGCGACCATTTTTGGGGTGTTTCAGTGGCTGAGTTGGTTAAGCATCCGACTCCTGATATTGGCTCAGTTCGGGATTGTGTGGTCATGGATCAAGTCTCTCCTCAGGGTCTGCACTGACAGCATGAACCCCGTTGGGGATTCTCTCTCCCTCTCTGTCTCTGCCCCTCCCCTCTTGTGCTCGTTATCACTCATGCTCTCAAAATAAATAAATAAACATTAAAAAAAAGAAGTGGTCATTTTTGTGGTGCTAAGGAAATTCATATGTCTGTGGATTCCCAAAGTAGCTCTCAAAGCACTCTCCAAATAGGTAAGTAAATAATAAAATTTAAAATTTAGAAAAATTAATAATTGTATATTGTTTATACTTTCATATTTGTAATATAACCAGGTTACTATTTTTCTTAGTCAGAATAATAAAGGGAGTTAGCTTTAGCCATTAGGAAACTTTGGAGTGTCAAAGGGATTCATTTTTGTATCTTAGAAACAATTTTCAATAAAATTGAAGATTAAATATCTTTATGGGCATTCTACCATTTCTAAGGGCAAAATAAAGAAGTCAAGTCTAATCTATAGAATATAAATATAAACATAGCCAGAAATAGTAAGAAATCATCCCAGGCCTTGGGGAAATGACAAAATGCCAGAAACAACGTAAAAAGGGATTATGAAAGAAAATCTGGTGTTGAATCAAACAAAAAAGCCAGGTTGTTTGTTTGTTTTTGTTTAGGACTTTGTTTTGGGAGGTACCTAGATATATCTCCATTTTCCACATTTTAGGAAATGTAAACTTACAGGTTTACTAGCTGGAGGTGGTAAGCTGGATTTGGGTAGCCAACAAAGCAAATAAGCACTTAAGGATGAATTGTAGAAGTAAGCAAGGCTCACTCATGTAGAAACCCACATAAAATGGCTGAAATAACAAACACATCATTGAACAACATTAAAAAAATTTTTTAATGTTTATTTATTTTGAGAGAGAGAGAGAGAGAGACAGAGAGACAGAGAGACTATAAGTGGGGGAGGGGCAGAGAGAGAGGGAGACACAGAGTCCTAGGCAGCTCCAGGCTCTGAGATGGCAGCACAGAGCCCGACGTGAGGCTCAAACCCACAAACTGTGAGATCATGACCTGAGCCGAAGTCAGATGCTTAACCAACTGAGCCACCCAGGTGCCCCATTTTTTTTTTTGTTTGTTTGTTGAACAACTTCTAAACTAATACTAAACATGTGCATGAGATGCTAGAGAGCACAGTGGGAATCAAATCCCTGGAAAGAGCTGGGAACATGTGGTACCTTTTCATGCATTCTTCAACTTAAACAATGCTCAGAGGGCAAAATGTGAAACATTTCTGGCTTGGTATGTTTCAGCATAACTTCTGCATAAGTAATTGCATAATCACTAAACAATATAGCTAAATAGAAGACCGCAGGAATCCTGACAACCTTTTACAAAGCACAAAGAGGGGCACCTGGCTGGCTCAGTCCACTGAGCATCTGACTCTGCCCAGTCGTGATCTCACAGTTTGTGGGATTGAGCACTGCATCGGGTTCCACAGTCATTGTGAAGTCCGCTTACGATTCTCTCCCCCTGTCTCTCTCTTCCCCTCAACCATTCACACTCACTTTATATCAAAATAAATAAATAAAATCATTTAAATAATTAAAAACTAAAAAAATACATAAAAAGCACAAAGAGAAACCTGTATGAGACATTGATGGTTGCACACTATTTTGCTGTTTGAGTCCAAGCAAATCAACTGGGTATTAAAGCAAAGCAAAGCAAAATAAAAACTACCTCCAGAAGAACAAAACAGAATCCAGAGTTGCAACAATGTATTGTGTACAATGTTCAATTTTTGAACAAGAAATATTACATATAAAAGGGTCTGGAAATCCCCAGGCATGTTCAGGGGAAAATGTCAATAAGAACTCTGATTGGCACAGATATTGGCTTTAGCAGAAAGAAAAAAAAAGGCTTCAAAATATGTATTATAAATAGGATCAAATAATCAGGACTGAGGACATACACCTAAAGGATACCCATGTTTAAGGGATAGATGCAGAGAAGATAGCCATGGAAGCCCAGGAGACAATGTCCTGAAAGTAAATTAAGTCTGGGAAAGTATGTCATAAAAGCCAAAAAAGAGGGAAAACAAGGGGAAAATAGCATTAACAAGTCCAAATACTCTAATGTGTCAGGCAGAATGGGATGAAAAGGGCAGCCTAAGATCAGAAGCTGAACTGAAGTGACTTGAAATTAATGCAGGATTAAGGGAAATAATCCTCTAAGGAGGTTAAAAAGTAAAAGATGGTAATTGAAAAGACAGTTAAGGTGAAGAGCAGTTTAATGATAATGAAAATATGAAGGGTTTACAGATAGATGAGTAGACTTTGGCCCCCAGGAAAACACTTAACAAAATCCCAGAGGAAGTGTGAGGCTTCCACAAAATGTGCCGTGTGCAGGCATACGTGTGTTTGGGGGGAGGAGAGTCTTTCTGTAAAACAGGGAGAGAGATTCAATAAACCTGTTTCTAAAATAAATATTTTTCACAGTGGTCATTGTGTGGCCCCTGCTCTGACTGCTCCTACCCCAGGGTTCTCCCCATGGCCACCACGAGGCCACCATCTATTCTCCCTCCGTCCCCGACACCAATCCCCCGCAGAAGGCCTCAAAAAACAAACATCCTAGTTCTGGTCATTGGGTGTCACTCCCTCCTTTGTTGCTAAACAATTTTAGTATCATCCTTGATTACAAGAACAGCGCCTACAGATTTTCATCATGAAGCAACAGAAGATGGGGAAGTCCATGTTTCAAAATTTCAGTGATTTATATGTTATAAATCATCTGCTGAGAAGGTTACAGAAAGATGATTTGGAGAACATGAGAAAGAAGAGAATCTAAATAATAGAAGTGAGGTTTCTTTAAAAAGTCATGAGTCTGGTTGAGGGCAGAGCTCATACAAGTGTCATAGGGCTATCACCACTGTTATCTGACATTTCTTAGGAGGAAGAAGGAACACAGAAACCCAGGAGTTCCAGTCAACTATTCAAGTCAGGGCAGTGGAAGGACAAGGGAGCCTCAAAATGGAAGGCACTAGACATAGAGCTCTTATTGACTATGAGACCAGGTTAGAGTAGAAAGGACTTCAAATCAAGAAAGAGTGGAGAGCTCATGAGAACAGGCAAGACTCAAGTCACCAAGCCCTGGGTCACAATAAAGCCACAGCTTGGTGAGTAAGTTAAACGGATAGGATGCTGACATATAGGAAGAAAAGGAATAGGAAGAGACTCTCAGGACTCACAGTTCCAAAGACAGAATAGTTTCAGATACGGTGTGATCTGGGGATCAGTCATGGGAGAAAGCTAAGTAAAGCAGAGTAAAGTTCCCCTGAGTCAGGAAGGGCAGGGCTATGGGAATCCACGATGATGATGACCATCGAGAGGCTGTAAATTAACAAGGAAGATGGCAGGAGACAGAATGAGGGGGGAAAACAAACAAATAAGCATAAGCCAAGTTATACAGAAATGTGACCAATGACAAAATGGAGGATGAATGCAAATCTTTAAGCAATTTAAGGGCAAAAAAGAAATAGAGGCAGCTCTTACACTAGGTGTAAGGTTTTCGATATGATTCAAGCAGGAAGATCTGCAAAGGAAAATGCCTAGTAGTACTGCACATTGCAGTCTTTAAAGGAACAAGAAATTTCCTACCACAAAGCATTTTTTTCCTAGCAGCACTACCCATATCAGTATATTTGCCAGAGGAAGAATGAAGTGTGCCCCTCTGGATATATTCACACAAACTTGGGACACAGGTTTCCCTTTTTGAAAGAGATTGGTCAAATCTAGATCTCTGAGAAATTCATAATACTGCCTTACTATTCGAGGCTCCAACATCACGCTTTGCCATTATGTGAGATGAATGGGGGATCGTCGTTCTTGAAAGCTCTGCTCTCCTGTTGAACCTGTAATGATTTGTTTGGCCTTTTACTGCGTGAGGCGGAAGGGGAACAGGGCCGCCCAAGTCGTTGGAATAAGAATGTTTGCCCTGGGATTGGTACAGCCGCCGACCTGACCAAGAGGTTATATTCCCCAGTTCAGCATCTGCCTTTTGTATTGTGGTTTTCCTTTGTATGTAACAACACAGACACCCATTGCCATGGACTTCAAAAGCCATTCAATATCAAATTCTCCCTCTGGAACTCTAAGCGCAGAGCTCCTGCGTGATGCTGCCACATCCCCAATATTCAGAGATAATAGAAAGTTAGAAGTTTCAAATACCTTTGCTGTGTTGTAAAGCTAAGGATATATAGCAATGCAAGACCAGCATAACGAAGGGCGGTATCTTTCTCAAGCAGTAAAAATTCCCGACCCATTAAAATGACTAATAATATTGCTCTATATTTATATAGTGTCCTCCTACAAAGGAGCTTAACATGTTTTACTAACATTTTCTCATTAACTCTAGCTTCATCTCTATGAAATATGTGGTCAGAGTTGCTGCTGCTATTTTTCCTTGCTTTACCTGTGGTTAATGTGACGTCTGGCATGGGGAGTCCATAAAGCCAAGGTCATCCCTGTGGACTGGTGATTACAGAACTTGTTTTTATTTGTTTTCCCCTCTTTGCTCTATGGTCAGTGATAATGTCTCCTCAATTTAGATGTTCAGTAGTCAGGTCAGAAAGCTGGGACTATATCTTGTTGAGTATAACTGGGCTAAGATTGTATACTAAATTAATGATAATATTGGTAAACTTTCACTTAATAAAGTTCTCAGTCATTAATGAAATACTTCGAGAATAGTTATGCGTCATTTCTCTGACAGGGAGCAGGGAAAAATGCCTAGGAAATATAAAAGAAGAGAGAAATCATTAATCAGCTCTGTAAAATTCTGGTTTTAAAGAAATCAGAATTCAAGAGAGGAGAGAAACACTGACAAGCACCAAGATCACCTCAGTAAAATTGTCCTTAATATGCATGGAGTCACCTCTTCGGAGACTTCTGTATTGTAATACTTCAAAAAAAGTCTCTGCATTCTTACAAGTGGTAAAGGTCCCTCCTTCCATTACATTATGCAAAAGCACATCTACTCTAGCTCTCATCCCAATTTTTCAAATACACGTCTACGTACTAGTCGTCTCTTAGACAGTGACCTGCTTGAAGGGAAGTGAGTGTAACTTATCACCATAGTCCTAGTGCCTGTCATAGGATATGCACGCTCAATGTGAAGAATGGATGATTTGATCAAGCCTTGCTGATTCCACTGTATCTTCCTGCCCTACTCCATTTATATGCTGAGTAAGTCTGTAGCTGAATAAATGATAAATGAAATAATGAATGAAGACATTCAACTGATCAATAAGTGTTGTGATAAACTTTGGCCTCCTTCGGGCAGCGCTTAGCAGAAGAGTATTTCAGGACCTGTGAGTCATTAAGCCACATGCAAATTCAGCTACTGACCTGGGCCAAACAATGAGCCTCTTGGTCTCTACTGGGCACAATGTTTTGTTGGTACTGCTGTGCATAAATATATCCATTTATGTTTTCTTAGTTTCAAAAATGTATTGATTGCGATCTTGAGTATCTACTTTTAAACAAGTTACTAGCACAATTTTTTTGAAGTTTATGTTTTTGAGAGAGACAGAGAGCACCAGTTGGGGAGGGATGGAGACAGGTAGAGAGAGCAGACTCCATGCTGTCCGCACAAGGCTGATGTAGCGCTTGAGCTCAGGAACTGTGAGATCATGACCAGAGGCGAAATCGAAAGCCAGATGCCCAACAAACCGAGCCACCCAGGTGCTCCTACTAGCAGAAAATTTAAAAGTATTTTCTTCACTCAGATCTCTCTCCTGTGCCCAGAGGCAGATCCACAACATTCTAAACTATTTAAAATTATTCTATCGTTTAACACTAGTGAAACAATTGGAACCCTTTGGGTCCTTACAGTAGGTCAACCCGATGTTCTGTCAGAGATGGATGTGTTTTTCACTCAGGTTCTCTTCCCATGAATCTCTATCATTTTTTTAAAATTATCTTTCGGGTTTTTCTGTCAGCACCACTCCCAATACACATACACATACACACACACACACACACACACACAAAACGTGTGTACATACAGGTTGATATTTCTTTTAGGAAAGCACTATATAATAATGATAAATATTGAATAAATATTTAAAATGCATTTTAAAAGTATATAAAGGAAGATAGGTGATTATCAAAGGTCATATGACTTTAAACAGGTAAAATTTTTTATTTACCTTCTATTTCCTTCACATAGGACCCTTTAAAACTCCGTTAAAGAAGAGATGGAGTTTAAAGAACATGTATATACATTGTGATAACTACATTATATTGCACTTAATAAACTGAAAATTTAAATATTTTGGTGTAAAAATTTAGATATATAATTTCATCCTATTAAAAGGCATCCTTACTGATATAACATTTAATGTTCAATCATATCATTAATAAAGTTAAAATCTGCTGACAAAGCACTGCGGTGATGACTTTTCCAGGTGACTAATTAACTCAGCCACCATTATGCATTGCCAAACACGGGGGTCAGGATTCTGAGAGGTGAAGAAAAGTATATTTGATGGTATTTGAATAAATTCCTATCATTCAGTATCCATTTAGCTCAGTGGGCCTAAATGCTCTCCTTGAACTTTTTATTATTATGATGATTATTTTAGACAGAGAGAAAGAGTGTGAGAGCAGGAGAGAGGGCTACAGGGAGAGGAATAATCCTCTTAAGCAGGCTCCCTGCTTAGTGCAGAGCCTGATGTGGGGCTCAATCCCACAAGACTGGCATCATGACCTGAACTGAAATCAAGAGTCAGATACTCAACCTAGCCACCCAAAAGCCCTTGTTGATAGAACTTTTAAAGATGCTATTATCATAATCATGCCAACTCTGGAGAGAAAGCACTTTGCACTAGTGACTACACAGTAAAGGCCCAGTGACAGCTCTGAAATGCTTTTGAAATACAAGAGATTAAGTACAACTTATCAATCAGCACACAATTGCACCATTAAAATGCGTGAGTTTTCCCATGATGGCTCTTTCCAGTAATAAGAAATTGCCCAGTAGGTATATTTATTTAAAGTTTTGAGGATTAAAAAATAAATAAAAAATAAAATTTTGAGGATTTTTCTAGTTATTTCCTTTTCAAATAGACATTAGCTTTCCTAAGGACCCAAATAGAGAGTGTGTATTCCACTGAGTTTTTGATTTTTGGTGTACATGCAGTTCATACCAACATTCTTCCGGTCCATATGTTTTTGACTATCATCAGGAAGAGATTAACCAACTATTAACAATAGTAATGACAGTGATAATAGTAAAAACAATTATATTTTAGTTCTAAATTTACAATGTGTGAGGCTTTATTATCATGACTGTTGTTACTTTAATACTGAAGCCAGATAAGAACACTACAAAAAAGGAAAATTATAGTCTAAATTCACTAGTGTGCACAGATGTAAGAATCCTCAAAAAATATTAGTAAACTGAATTTAACAATACATTAAAAGGATAATACACAATGATCAAGTGGAGTTTATTCTAGGGATACAAGAATGATTCAAATCAATCGATGTTAAACATCAATGACATGAAAAGTAAAAATCATGCAATTATTTCAATAGATGCAGAAAAAAAGCATCTTACATAAACAACATATACTCATGATAAAAATGTTCAACAAAGGTAGAGAGGGAATGTACGTCAACATAAAAAAATATATATGACAAGCCCACAACTAACACCATAGTAGTAAAAACCTGACAGCTTTTTCTTGAAGATCTGGAACAAGGCAAGGATGCTCATTTTTGCCACTTCTATTCAACATATTCCTGAAAGTCCTTGCCATAGCAGCAATCAAGAACAAGAAATAAAATGCATCCCGATCAAAAAGGAAGAAATAAAATTGGTTCTGTTTACGGAGGGCATGATCTTAAAAACAAAGCCATAAAAACCACACCACACACATACACATACATGCACAACACACACACAACACACACACACACACTCACATAACTATTAGAATACACTTAGAAAACTTTAATAAAATTGAGTAAAGCTGCATGATATAAATCAACACAGAAAAAGTTACATTTGTATATACTAATAAATTAACTGAAGAGAAAATTAAGAAACTAATCCCACTTAATATAATTAAAAAACTGAAATATCTAGTAATAAACTAAAAAAACTATAATAATCAAACACTATGCCAGTGACATAAAACAGAGAAACAAATCAATGAAACAGAACCAGAGCCCCAAAACTGAGCCACAGTATGTGATCTACTGTTCTTCCACAAGGCTAGCAAAAATATACAACGGGGAAATAACAGTATATTTGATAAAAGATGTTGTGAAAACTATATCTACAAGCAAAAGAAAGAAATTAGACTCATATTATGCCCACACAAAAACAAATTCAAACTGGATTAACAGCTTCAAAATTATACCTGAAGCCATAAAACTCAAAGAAGAAAACATAGAAAAAGAGCTTTTTAACAACGGTTTTGGTAATTATTTCATATATATGAAAGCACAGGTAACAAAACAAAAATTAAACGGAATTACATCCAACTAAATGGCACAGCAAAAGGAAACAAAAGAGCAACCTAAGTAATTGGAGAAAATAAATGCAAACCACATATCTGAGAAAGGGTTCACTTCCAAAATATACAAGAAAATCCTATGACTTAATAACAAAAACTTAAAGATACATTTAATTAATTAATAACCTTATCCTAAAATGGCCAAAGAAAGTGAATAGACATTACTTCAAATAAGGCATACAAATATTTGACCAACAGGTATATGAAAAGGTGCTCAACATCACTAATTACTAGGGGAATGCAAATCAAAATCATCCTAAGATATCACCTCACAACAGCTGGGATGCATGTTATCCAGAGAGAGAGAGAGAGAGAGAGACAGAGAGAGAGAGAGAGAGAGAGAGAGAGAGAACATTGGAAATGATGTGGAAAAAAGGGAACCCTTGTATATAGTTGCTGAGAATATTAATTGTACAGTCACTGTGGAAAACAGTATGCAGATTCCTCAAAAAATTAAAAATAGGAGCGCTTAGGTGGCTCAGTTGGTTAAGCGTCTGACTTTGGCTCACGTCATGATATCACGGTTCGTGAGTTCGAGCCCCACGTTGGGCTCTGTGCTGACAGCTCAGAGACTGGAGCCTGCTTCTGATTCTGTATCTCCCTCTCTCTGCCCTCTCTCCCTTCCCCTCCTGTTCACATTCTCTTTCTCTCTCCAAAATAAATAAACATTAAAAATATAAAAATAAATAAAAATAGAACTACCAAATTATCCAACAATATCACTTCTGGGTATATACTGAAAAGAACGGAAATCGGTATCTCTAAAGATATGTACACTCCTATAGTCACTCCAGGAGCAATCACAATAGCCAAGATATAGAAGAAATTTAAATTACCATCAGAGATGAATAAAGTGCAGCATGTCAATAATCAAATATTATTCAGCCTTAAAAGGGGGAGGTGGAAATTCTGCCATTTGTAACACGGATAAACTTGGAGGCCATTGTGCTAAAGGAAATAAGCTAGACACAGAAGGACAAATGCAACATGATACCACTTACAAGAGAAATTTAAAATTCTCCTGGGGCATCTGGGTGGTTGAGTCAGTTAAGCATCCGACTTCAGCTCAGGTCATGATCTCATGGTTTGTGAGTTCAATACCCACATTGGGCTCTGTGCTGACAGCTTAGAGCCTGAAGCCTGCTTCAGATTCTGTATCTCCCTCTCTCTCTCTGCCCCTCCCCTACTCATGCTCTGTCTCTGTCTCTCCAAGGTAAATAAACATTTTAAAAATGTTAAAAAATAAGAAATTTAACATTCTCAAACTTGTAGAAGCAGAGAGGAGAACGTTGGTTGCCAGGGGCCGGGGGCGGGGGGAGGGAACACTGGCAAACATCAGCCACGGGGTACAATGTTTCAGTTGTATAAGATGAACGACTTCTAGAGATCTCCTCCTGTATGGGATAGTGCCTTTATTATAAGATGAATTATGTTATTAACTGAAAATTTTGCTAATACATATTCGATTGTGTATCAAATAAATAAATAAATAAGGCAGGAGGGAACTTCTGGTGGTGACGGATATGTTTATAGCATAGATCACAGTAAACAGTTTCATGTCTTCTATGTGTCTCCAAACTCATCACTTTGTATACATTAAAAATGTACACTCATATGTCAGTCTTACTTTAATAGAATTATTTTAAAACTATGAATTACAAAAAAGTATCTCAGTAAATGTCACGGGGAAGGATAAATGGATAGAGCGCAGCACGGATGCCACTTTATACAGTGCTGAGCAAAAGCCTCCCCGAAGGGCTGATTTTGAGCAGAGACCTCACTGAAGTTCAGGAGCAGACGGTGTGGGGATCTGAAGGAAGAACACCACAGGCGGAGGGAAAGGCCTTGACATGGAGACAGGCTTGTTCAGAGACCGCAGAAAAAGGTCAGTTGTGAACAGGTCAGAATAATTGAAGGGGAGAGTGGTAAGACAGAAGTTTGAAGAGACAGAAATGGTCAGGGGTCACATAAATGAGGTGTGCAAGTGGCCATGTGCACTTGGAATTTTATTCGTGGAGGTATTAAATCATATCACATTCTCATCTCACCTCTCTGTTTCTAAATTGTTTCGAAGGTTTATGTGTGTTGATACACGTCTCACAAAAGTACAAGAATTTTTATGACAATTTCTACACCAGTCTCTTTCTGATAAATAATTTATGTTCCTTATATTTTCTACATTGCTGGGTTGTTATTTTTCATTCAGAAACTCTCTGCTTTAAATTAAAAATACACATGTATTATGATTGATATTGTGTCATAGTTTCTATAATTTAGTTTTGGGGTTTTTAATATGCCATTATTTTTGCTTTACTTATATATGTCTCTTTCTCCCACCACTGTTGGACAGAAAGCGAAGCCTTAATTTTCTTGTTCACTTTCAGTGGTTTGAAATTAAAGCAGCATTGTTTCAGGTTTACCTTTAAATGCTTACCATCCATACTTACCTCTTAAAAGGCAAAAATGATCCTGGAATTAAAATAAAAACTTTAAAAAATATGATCCAATATCTTTGTCATTTTCCCAAACTGAAGTCCATACTCTTCAAATCCTCTGTACCTTTGAAACCTAGTATTTAATGGTTATCTTTTTTAAAATTTCACCAAAGTTGTCTTGAGCTTTCTCTTTAATTCCAATAAATACCTATTTAGGTGTAACAACTTTTACCAACTTTGTGTACAATTGCTTGGTATCTACTTCCTCATCCGCTTTTTTTTTTTTTTTTTTTTTTTGAGTGCTTAAGAGGCTCTAAGAGGCTTTCTAGGGAACCTCTTTGAGGAGTAAACTCAGACTTTCACTACATTTCTATCTGTGTTGTGTGGTGCACAAAACTTCAATCTGAGCACACATGTTCTTCAGTTCTGCAAAATTTTCAGCGCGTTATCATAGAATTCTGAATCATCATCAGTTTCTCAATTTTCTGCTTGCTCTAGAGATTTAAAGAGACAAAGTCTGGAGTTTGCCTTTATTCCCCCATTCTCAAATTCTCTTTCATATTTTCTATTCCTTTTCCCCAATGACCTATAGTCAGTGATTTCATCATGTATATATTCCAATTAATTAAGCCCATTAATGTTTTACTCGGTTCTATATAATCTAATGTCTAAAATATCTGGTGATTTTTTCTAAGAAGACCTATTTTTAATACAGTCTCATTCTTATTTAATGATGTGTTTCCTTTCTCTTTGATCATTTCAAATACACTTGATTTAAACCTCAGAGGCTGAATTTCTTCGAGCATCAAGCTCCTGGTTCCCTGTAGTCTTTGCGATTTTTTAATGACAGTCTTGATATATATCATTCTCCCTTTGAATCAGAAGTGTCCCAGTTTGTAGCATTTGTTCTTGTTGAGGTTACAAACTTTTCAAAGAATCTAACCTAATTTTATGTTCCTAAATGAAGAATTTCTCACCTATGCCATCTGAAATTAGACTGCATATCATCATTGGCACCTGCTTGGCATCCGGTTTTGTGTTGGTGATGATGCTCCTTCAGGTTGATGGGCACCTTTTCTACTCCCCATTTCACGGACGAAGCAGCACTTCAGGATTCTCAGCTTCTCCTCAAACAGACTTGGAATCTCATCTCCTGTCCTCATGCTGGCAATAAAACCCTAGACCCCAAGCCGATATCTGGTTCTAATATTCACATGAACGATTTGGCTTATAGATCTGGCTCAGCAATAGTTGCTTGGGTATTTTCCTTTCTCTCTTACAATGCTTGCTTTGCCTGTATTATATATATATATATTTCATTGAATTAACTCTACCTAAAATTCCTCTCTAAAACTAGAATGCTGCTCTAGATTGAATGTTTAGGTTTTGCCAAAATTTAAAATCTAATCCCCAGTGTGGTTGTGTTAGGAAATGGGGCCTTTGGGTCATGATCAGGGTGCACAGCCTTCCTGAATGGGATTAGCGCCCTTACAAATGAAACCTGAGAGACGGTGTTCTTTCCACTGTGTGAGAACACACAAGAGAGCTCTCTGTGAACTGGGAAGTGGGTCCCCACCAGATGATGAATCTGCTTGGCAAGTTGATCTGGAACTTCCCAGCCTCCAGAACTGTGAGCAATAAATTTCTGTGTTTATAAGCTACTCAGCCTATGGTATTTTATTATAATAGCCTGAATGGACTATTTTGACAAGTGTCAAAAATCTATAAGTTACAGAAAGCAATTTAATGCCAGTCCAAAACTCCAGGTAGTATGAAGCAAAGTACCTGGATCAAAGTTGTACTTTCATCACTAACTGGGTGGTCTTGGCAAAATGGCTTAAGTTATCTGAGTCTCATTTTCTTCCCCTCTGCTTGACCGTACCTTCTTATGTAAATTTCTTTCTCTTCCTAGATTTTTTAAACCAAATAAGCCACTCTAAAGTGGGTTTGCTCTACTCATCCTTCTTTCTTTCCTTTTTTTAAAAAACAAATCAGATCTTAAAAATTTTTTTTCAATTTAAATTCCAGTCTGTTAACATATAGGGTAATATTAGTTTCAGGTATAAATATAGCGATTCAACGCTTCCTGACCATGCCCAGCGCTCACCACAACAGGTGCATGCCTTAATCCCCGTCACCTGTTTAACCCATGGCCCTTCCCACCTCCCCTCAGACAACCCTCAGACTGTTCTCTGTAGTTAAGAGAAAAGATTTCTTGGTCTCTGTCTCTGTCTCTGTCTCTGTCTCTCTCTTCCCTTTGCTCACTTGTTTTGTTTCCTAAATTCCACGTATGAGTGAAATTATATGGTACTTGCCTTTTATTTACTTATTTCACTTGACATTATACTCTCTAGTTCTTTTTTTTTTTCCTACTCATTATTACATTACCTCTCTGAAATCTACTTTCTGAGTGAACCATTGTAATGAAATTGTTCAGTTATTTTTTTTTCAAATCAGCAACTTTAAGTAAAATAGAGCTTTTTCATTAAAATTCTCAAAGCCATGATTCTGAGATGCATTTTCCCATGTGATTCACATTGATATGGCTTCATCGGTCTTCCTTTAGCCTTTATGAGTAGATGGAAATGGTGTTTGGGGCAGTGTGGCAGCTAAGATCCTTTATGACTCCTTACTGGTCTCTGGATTTTATATCAAACATCCCAGTAGAAAGTGAGTCAGAATAGAAAGAAAGTAAATAGTCCAACAGCAGGTATTAAGTGAGAAGCTATGTTCATGAGACACCCTTAAAGTCCCCCCGTTAAAATCAGAGGAAGAACTGAGGATGACACAGATTTATTTCAATAGAAATGGAGACAAAGACTAAAAGTTTTAATCCGTGGCTTACACAATAGGTGGTGTAAAAACTGAGATAATCTTTTAATTTTTTAAATGTTTTTAAATTTATTTTTGAGAGAGAGACAGCATGAGCAGGGGAGGGTCAGAGAGAAAGGGAGACACAGAGTCTGAAGACAGGCTCCAGGCTCTGAGCTGTCAGCACAGAGCCCGACGCAGGGCTCGAACCCACAAACCGTGGCATCATGACCTGAGCTGCAGCCAGACACTCAACCAACTGAGCCACCCAGGGGCCCCAAAACTAGGATAATTTTAAATTTAAGAAAAATGTTTTATCAATTTTTCTACCTAATTCTTAATGACAAATAATAGAAAAATCCTCATTCTTTAATTCAAATATATGAGGGCTTAAGGTATTCTAAATGGATGATTGGTATTACCGTGTAAATTCTTATTTAGAGGTCTCCTATCAGGGGATGTCATAACACTTAATTTGGCATATAACATCCTGTAAGTGTTACATTCTACAAAACTAAAAAGATGACTTGCAATGAATTTTCATGTAACATTAAAAATAATTTTTATTATTTATAACTACTCTTTGCATACAAAGACAACAGTGTAAAAAACTGTTAAATAGCACTTCCTAAAAAACACTAAATAAAATTCATCCATCTTTATGTTCTACCTGCTACCAGAATTTCATATGAGCCACAAAAGAAAGTAATAGGCACTTTGGAGAGACAGAGAGAGAAAGAGCAGGGGAGAAGCAGGAGAGAGGGACAATCTGGGATGTCAACACAGACCCCGAAGTGGGGCTCAAACTCTCACGAACCGTGAGATTATGACCTGAGTTGAAACCAACAGTTAGACGCTTAACCGAATGAGCCACCCAGATGCCCCAGCAATAGGCACTCTTAAAATATGAAAAGCCCACGTGGCTCTCTTATTTTCATAAATGCTTTCTTATTTTCTATTAAATTGTCTGAAGCAAAAGGCTAAAAAATAAAGAGCAAATTTTCCTATAAGATAGAGAAAGAAATAACTCGAATGGTATGCTGACGTTGTTGTACCGAGGGGAAAAGAATGTATGTGGATGGAAATACTTTGCAAACAGCAGTCCAATGTTACTAAAGGCTGACAAAACTGAGAGCATTAAAGATTTCAAATGCCCCGACAAAGCGTCCAAGTAACTTCAAGCTGATCAGCTAAAACCTTGTAGTTGACTATTAGCACAAAGTATCAGTAAAGGTCTAAAATATACATATAATTATGTGCTAAAATAGATTTATGAAAGTAGGTGTGTTTTAAATGTACCTTAAATACACTGATGCATCTGCCCTACTATTAAAATAGGAAAGAGACAAAAGATTTTCCTCTACAGGCAGATGTGAATATTGTACAGGTTCATTCCATGTTTATCCTCCTTCTAAGGCATTTTGTATTAGGTGTTGCATATGCCAGACAATGTCATCTGAAGCCTTTTCTGACTTTCTTCTGGGTCTACCACACAGTTTTAATTTTCACAGTTTAATATCTGCACTTGTCAGGAATGTACATAGCAAAATGTTGATCTATGGCCCTGCAAAGCTGAAAAGGCCGGCATGATTACTTTGACTACTGTGAAGATGGATCTTTTGTGTATGTTTGTCAGCCTAAATGGGGATGCACTATGAAAAATTCAAGATGAAAGCATTGTCGTATTGGATGCATATGAGCTCAGAAGCCTACTGAGTAACATGAGAATTCCCCCATAGGACGGACAGCCTCTGATAATCTAGATAGGACCTTTTGAATTAATGCTGTGAACTCTTTGCTCACCATATAATTGCAGTTAGAGAATTGTTCCCATAATTGACCAAAGTTATCAAGTTTCATGCCTACTTTTACTTACCCTGACAGCTCACAATTGTGACACAAGGCAGCTGCCAGGATTCCGTATAGCTATTAAGTGGCAAGAGAAAACTGCAGAGTTCAAATGAGGCCACCAACGGAAAATGAGTCTCAGTTTTTGTATTAAAATGGGCTCAGTTGCATTCTGCCTGGTTTGTCTATGAATTTTAGTTTTCATTAATGGGATTTGGGACTAAAATTATAGTTGAACCTCTTCCAATAAATTCATATTGTTTTTCAGAATTCTAATGATATACTTTCTTGAGTTAACTTTAATTTCAACTTTCCCTAAACACTTATTTTAAATTTCTTACAGGCTGCCTAATTTTCTGGTGGAAAGAAAAGTCACTGAATTAATATTTGTGGGCTAACATGAACGGTCACAGGGTAATGATGTGATTTGTCTACATTGACCTGACATACTGGTTATGATGGTCCCACTCTGGTGATTTGAACTGAGAAAGATTTCAGAGAAATCTCTCAGGCATGATGTGAACGAAACAACTGGTAGGTATGGAATGAGAAATATATGCTGTCTTATAAATATTCATACCAAGTCTTCTGACACAAGCAGAATGCCGATACCGCAGTAAAACCAAAAGTCCTACAACCGAAGGCAGCTAATCAACTTTTTCTCTGTCTTTAACTTTACAATTGAACTTTCTATGAGTATTTATATGTCAAGGGTTATAAAAGTACCTCAAGGGTTATAAAAGTCATACCATAGTAAAGAATTTGTTTGCAAAAAGATGTTTTATTGATATAATAGAATTATTATGGTATTAGGGGTTTTATTATCCATATTGATCTTACTGGTCTCCAGTTAGCCAAACTGGATCACCTGTTTAAACCTCCATCTCGTATTCAAAGTCTAAATATAATGAGAGCAAGGTGGTGCTTTGGGCAGTGTTTATACACTGTCAATGCTCCACATTTTCCCAGCAATAGTAACCCAGAACCTCCTTTATTTACTTTATTAAATTAACTTTATTAAGTTTAATATTGGTCACTTATTAAAAAAATACCATTGCAGTATTATTCTTTTGCTATTAAAGACATATTTCAGCCAATCCTGTTCTGGTGCCAAATAAAACTTAAAAAAATTTTTTTATTTATTTTTGAGAGAGAGAGAGAGCAAGGGAAGGGCAGAGAGAGAGCGAGCAAGGGAAGGGCAGAGAGAGAGGGAGACAGAGAATCAGAAGCAGGTTCCAGGCTCTGAGCTGCCAGCACAAAGCACGTCAAACCCACAAAATGTGAGATCATGACCCAAGCCCAAGTCAGAAACTTAATGACTTGAGCCATCCAGGCACCCCAAAACTTTTTAAGAATCTAAAATTTACCTCGAAGGAGTTTCAAATATGTTAAATTTAAGTATCTACTTGGATTATTTTGCTTTGAAGTATAAAAGCAACCCATAGATTAAAGAAGACTTTTATGAAAAATATAAAACAATTACTGATTATGTGAAATTAGTCCATGTTAAGATACTGATCCTAATTTTTAACCATAGAAGAGGGATGAATTCTAATAAAACAAAAGCCTAGAATTACTCTTCCAAAATAAGATACAGCTAGATATGAAAAGGAGAAAAAATATCTTCCAAAATCACATTCTCAAAAATTTATTCTTTGCAAATGTGTAAAAGGAGAAAGGTTACTATACCATCAACTGCAGAAGATTATCACATCTTGTGTTCTCTACTTATTTAAAAGGAGTTACTCTGTTCTTTTCAAAAGGAGGAAACAAGATGGGTTTCCCCCTTAAATGAACAACAAAAGGAAAGTAAGGCATGAAGAGTTTTGCTTTTTATCCAGTAGTGAAAGATTAGTGCCATTATGTATTAGAGGTCTTGAATTTATCTTCTTATCTGCATCGAGCAAAGTAATCTGGAAGCGATTCAAGTCATTATTTGTCTCCTTTCAACACAAGGTGTATTAAATAGTATGTAAATAAACATGTCAAGCAAAACCTATTTATTGTCACAGGAAAGCCATTTGGTAGACAGCTTGTCAGAGACTGGAAAATTAACATCTTTTTCAAATACTTTTTCTTCCAAACAGGCTGATACATTTAAGACAAATATATAGCCCGGCGTTATTAAAGGTATAACTATCCTTCCTGCATCTGAAGCTTAATAGAAAGTAGTAAAACAAAATTTAAATTGTGTGGTAGCTTTGACACAAAGTAAGTTTGTGTTTTAACTTTAATTGAATTTTTATCATTTCTTAAGGTATATCTACGCTCTGTGTTCATTACTCCACAATAGAGAAATTTAGGATTGATTACACTTACCAAACCACAGAATGAAAGATAGTTGGAAGAGCTATTCACATTCACTATTGTTTTTCATTAATTCGTTGCCTAATCCTCTTGCTCTTATTTTTTAATTTAATTGTTAATGTTTACTTATTTTTGAGAGAGAGACAGAGTGTGATCAGGGGAGCGGCAGAGAGACACACACACACACACACACACACACACACACACACAGAATCTAAAGCAGCCCATAATCAGTCTCTAACAGATAGATGCAGGTGAGAACCACAGATTCCCTCCCCCAGTCAGCACAACCAGGTGGGATAAAATCCAGTCTCTCGGGTTTCTTCTACCCCTGACTCACACACACATTCCAGCTACCTGCCACAGGCAGGATCGTGTCATCTTCTGGTAAGAGATCAATAATATCTCAGGTCTTGCTTTTTCCCCCCTTTTGGTTCTTCAACTATGACCTTGCATATGAGATTCACTTGAGGCTGATAGAATATATTCCAGGGGCAGAATTGGGCCACCTTTGTTATTGGAATCCAGTGGCAAAATAGGCAGGGAAGAATGAAAACCTAAGCCAGGAATGTGCTTGAAGGATTATAGGGTACTAAGGTCTCAAAATTCTCATGCCTTGTCTGTGCAAGTGTGGAGATACTACACATTTTATCAAGCCCATCCATGCATATCTAATGAGATACATTTCAGCAATGAAAATATATATCTAGCATTTCTTGTGCTACTTAAAAAATGAGTTGCACTGATTAAAGATAACAGGTAATCAAACTACACACAACAGTTCTCTTTGTAAGGTGAAACACCCATTACAGTCTTTTTAATACCGGATAACCATCCTGGACTGTGAATTACTATTTACTTGGGGATATATAAGATACTATCTAATGCCTCTAGGGGGAGATTAAAAATAATACCTTTCTAAAAAGCATTCTAGTGGTGCCTAGAATCAGTTAAGCATTCAGCTTTGGCTCAGGTCATGATCTCGTGTTTCGTAAGGTTAGATTCAGTGTCTCCCTTTCTGCTCCTCCCTGGCTCATGCTCTGATGCTCCCTCTCTTTCTTAGAAATAAATAAAAACATTAAGAAAATAAATTAAAACAAAACATTCTATAACACTCTAAGTGTTTTTTTCAAAATCACAGAAAAATATGACATATTCAAGCTCTTTGTGATATGGTTCTCTTCACAATCTTCTCTAAAAATTTCCTTACATGTGCCATCAAATAATTTGCTGGACTTGAATGTATCCTGAGCCACTGTCTGCACTACTCTTTCTACCTGGAAAAATTTACCCCTCCCTATTTGTATTCCAAAACTGTAATCCATCCTTAAAACCTCTTTTTTAAAACAAATTCTTCTTGTCTTTATTTACTATTCATTTAATAACATTTATAAACACATTTCTACATAGTTACTTATATATGTATGTATGTATGTATGTGTGTATATATATACACCTTGGTTTGTGAGTGTAATTCATTCTGGAAACATGCTTGTAACCCAAAGTACTTGTATATCAAAGCAAATTTCCCCATAAGAAATAATGAAAACTTAGATGATTTGTTCCACAATCCCAGTGATTCTTATAAAATTATTACAATACTGTAATATAATATAAAATAATAAAAATATAAAATATAAAGACAAATAAACAAACAAACCTGTACTCACCTTTGAAAACCTCATGCCTGATGTGAGGGAGGTGAGAGGGGAGGGTTATTGTGTAGGTCAACTTTCATGATCACTAACGGAATCACTGCTACTATTGGATCAAATATGGAATCTTTTTCTTTCCGTGCAACTTTAACAAGAAACCTATCCAATGACACTTGTTTTTGCCTCCTTTGGAGAATTTTGCAAAAATTTGCAAAAAAAATGAAATCGTGCATTTTCATTAAACAAATTCATCACTTGCACTGTTACAGCCTTATTCAGGTGGTGCTTTTCCACAAAATTTTGCACAGTTTCCCACATTTTACACAGCTCCCTAATCTCATTTGAAGTGAGGGATTCCTCTCTCTTTTCCTCCTCCTCTGCAGACGAGATGCAGATACAGACTTCTTATAAAATCTTGCATTTAGGCCACTTGCCTACCTTGTTCATACTTCTCAACGATTTCCTTCTTAAGTTCCACCATAATCATCTCCTTGTTCTTACCAACATCCTTTTCAACCTTCTTCTGCATGGGGCCATTGTATATGCTCGCATGAATGCTGACTACAGTACAGTATTAATAAACTCTTGTCACAGACTGTATTTAATGTAACTAACTATAAGGCAGCAAAAGGAAAGGGTCCATATCTGCAGGCAGCCTGACCTAGAATGAAGGAAAGCATTCCTAAGCCTTCTGCTAACTGGAAAGCAAAGAACTGTCCAAAGGTGCTTTGAAGTGACAAAAAATACACTAGTGTCTATTGTGGGAACATTCTAAAGTTCTGAAAACTCACTGATTTCTGCCAAATGCTGCAGCCTGAAACCAAGCATTCAAGCACAGGAGACGATCACCCACGATCCCACAGCAAGAGATAGAAGAATCATTGACTTAGGTGTGATGTGATATTTGGTGTCACGTACTGTTCATATTGCAAGACATCGCATTAATCAATTTAAAGTTTATTAGAAGTGCTTGCTTATCTTATGGGACATTTTACTCACAACCCAGGGTTTTACTGTATATTAGATAAGTATTTTATAAGTGATATATACATATTATTTATCTATCTCTACAAACTATAGAGTTAGTAACTCACTAAAATTTTAATAACAGATTCTATTAATCTTTTTATTTCATGTATATTTATTGAATACAGACTATATTTTAAGTAATGGACCAAATGATATATATAGTCCATGAACTCAGGTAGCTTACCAGCAAGCCAGCCAGAGATAGATAAACAACGTGATGAGTGGGCTAGTGGAGAAAATTATGACAAATTTGCTATTAATACAGCCTAAAGAAAGGGCCTTCTAAGTCAGCATGGGAGAATCTTGAAGCTTAAAATACTGCTTGAGGTGAGATTAAAGGTAAATAAAACCTGTTTTATTTTTTAAAGGAAGACACAGAGAAGTGTGAGAGAACAAAATCTGAATTTATAAGAACATTTTATGCCTATTTTTGAACCTGGTTGTTACTATGTATGTGTGCCATGGGAAGAAATTTGAATCACATTTTATAGACTGTGGCAGCCATTGAGGTAGGAAGCATAGGAATGATTTCAAATTACCATTTTAGAAAGATCACGCCTAATGCCTTATGGAACACGGACTGTGGAGGGCAGGATGGAGACAGTGAATCGGAATTGGTAATGTTTCAAATGAGTAATGAAGAAGGTCCGAAGGAAGCCAGTGTCCATGAGGATAGAGAGGGTCAAAATAGGACGAAAATACAACACTTAATTAAAAAGCATTAATATTGTTCTTTTTTGTGGTGCCTCAGAGGTGGAAGACTCTTTCAGGTTGAAGCTGGATATCTCTCTCCCAGCTACTGGCTGCCAGAAAGTCATTGATATGGATGAGGAGCGTAAATTTCACATCTTGGTTAAGAAGCATAGTTATTGCTGATGCTCTGGGTGAAGAATGATAAGGTTATGTGGTCTGAATCAGTAGCGCCAATGACAAAGCTTCCCCCCAAACTAGGGTGTCTTGATCTATGGCATCGACCTGCTACTGAGTAAGGGGCCTTCCTGCTACTGACCAAAGAGGACTGGAGAAAGAAAGTGCAAATTCGTTCGTGGTTGCACTGTGGATGCTAATCTCAGTGTTCTCAACATGATTATTGTAAAAATGGGGGAGAAGGATATTCCTGGCCTCACTGATTCCACTGATTCATTGCCTGGGGCCCAAAAGAGCTGGCAGAATCCGTAAACTTCTAATTACTCCAAAGAAGATGATTTCCACGCGTGTATGAGAAAGTCGGTGAGCAAAGAAGGTAAGAAACCTAGAACCAAAGCAGGTAACACTCAGCATCTTGTTCCTCCACCTGTCCAACACAAAGGCCAGCATACTGCTTTGAAGTAACAACGTACTAAGAAAAATAAGGAAGAGGCTGCAGAATATGCTAACCTTTTGGCCAAGAGATTGAAAGAGGCCAAAGACAAACTCCAAGAACAGATTGCCAAGAGAAGGGGGCTATCCTAACAGCTTCTACCTCTAAATCTGAGTCCTGTCAAAAATGAGATTTTCTAGGAGTCACAAATAAAGCTCAGACTAAATAAATAAATACAACATTATGGCCTCTTCACAAAAAAAGTATGAGAATAAAGAGAGAGTTGACAGTTAAAGATGACTGTTGGGCCCACTGTACCAGGGTGTGTGTCATAAAATGAGAGAAGAAACACGGAAAGTACTCAGTGGAGGGACAGGAGGTCAGTGGTTTCAGTTTGAGGAATGTTGACTCTGAGGAATAGGAAGCCTGAAGGTATTTCTATATATGACTCTAGAGCCCATGAAAAAGTACTGGATAGAAATATAAATTTGGTTTCATCATTATAAACTAATAGGTCAATGAAAATATACATCAAGAAGACTGCCTGGATAAGCAATAAAATATAAGGAAAAGATGGTATAGGCTTCAACCCCTGGAAATAGAGTCATTAAAGATGTGGGTGGCAATAAATAAATCTATTGAATCGACATAGAAGGGAGCGGGCAGAGAATAAGAATGGACCTCAGAGAAACTAAGGGAATGACAAGCAAGAGAGGAAAGAATTTCAAGATAAGGAGTGTCCACACTGTCAACCGCTCTAAGACACTAAGTAAAGAAAAACAAAAAAAGAATCCATTGGATGATTCCTAGGAACTCAGAGGTGACTATAGTGAAAACAGGTTCACTGAAGCAATGGGGCAGAATAGAGATAAAATAACATATTCAATGCTGTCCACATTCTTTAAATAATAGTATAAAGTCATTTAGTTCTTTTCTAACCCCCCTACTAGTATGCCATAATGACTTATCTTGGTTTCTACTTTAGCAGGTAAGACTATATGTTACTAAAATATTTCTGAATTATTTGATCTTGAACATAATATTAAAAATAGTAAACTTGTGCAAAAGCCCAAATAGAAAATTCATCTCTAAAAAGTATTCTCCTACATACAAAACCCATACAGTTTATTTCCTGGGGAGAAAAATTAATAAAAATCTCATATCTGGTATAGTGTTGCTCATGTATTTTGAATTACATAGGGAGAAGAAGAACTTATCAAGGCTTGATACTCTTTGAGCAAATATGAATTTCAAGTGCTTCTTGTGGAAAAGAATCAAATATTTTACATTCTTATATTGTAGGATTAATAACCTTGGGGATACAGAGGAAGTCAAAGCAGTCAGAGGCTCGGGGGTAGGGCATAGCGATGGCTGTTTGGGCAAAGAAAATGTAAAATGGGCGTCCATCCTGTCACAGCTGTGTCTGTTGTAGACAGCCTTGTCTTTCGCTACCAATGGACTTCAGCTCTTTAAAACAAACTAACAAGCAAAACTGCTTTTCATAGTCAAAACCGCAAAGAAAGTTTGGCATGCAGAGAGCTTAAACTCCAAGACCAGGCAATAATCAATTGTGTACAGTTTGCAGTGATTCTCCCAAGAGCCATTGTGAACCTTTCTACCACTTTCTCCACTGTGCTTGATGCTTTTGTGATTTTATTCATCTGGGCTATGACAATGTATCACACAAGGTGACTCTGGACCTGGACTGGGTAAATAATTAATTCTCAACTCAGCCAGAAGCCACTACTGCTGGCTTCAGGTAACAAAAAGCAACCCAGACTCCAATGCTGAGTACACCGACTTAGAAAAAGCCCTGAATTGTCATGATATTTGCAGTATGTGAAAAAGATGATCTCTTTTTAATAGTTTCCTACCTTCAGGGCACCTGGGTGGCTCAGTTGGTCAAGTGTCCAACTCTTGATTTTGATTCAGGTCATGATCTCATGATTCCTGGGATGGAGCCTGATGTTGGGTTCCCCACTGACAAAACAGAGCCTGCTTGAGATTCTTTCTCTCTTTCTTTCTGCCTGCTTGCCCTCACTCTCTCTCTTTCTCTCAAAATGAATAAAATGAACTTAAAAGAAATAGTGTTCTACCCATTATTTTCCCCAGTGATATGCTAGTGACCAGGAGCAGCCTGAAAGAGTCTTTCTTCCTCCCTCCCTTCCTTCTGTCCTTCCTTCCGTCCTTCCTTCCATCCGTCCTTCTGTCCTTCCTTCCTTCCCTCCCTTTCTTCTTTCCCTTCCTTTCCTTTCTTTCTTTCCTTTCCTTTCTTTTTGTTCTTTCCTTTTGTTCCTACTTTTCTTTTTTCTTCCTTCCTTTTGTTCCTTCTTTTATTTTATTTCTTCTTTCCTTCCTCTTGTTCCTTTTCTTTTCTTCCTTCCTTCCCTTCCCTTTCCTTTCTTCCTTTCTTTTTTTAATTATTACACAATATCATGATTTAGCCTGTTATGTATTATTTACAATTTTTAAATTTAGTCTACTGAAAACATACTAAATGTTCCAAGTTGCCAGAAATTTTTATCCCCCTTCTTTTTTTAAGTTTATTTATTTTGAGAGAAAGAGCATGCACGCACATGAGCAGAGGAGGGACAGAGAGAGGAAGAGAGAATCCCAAGCAGGCTCTGCACTGTCAGGAGAGAGCCCAATGTGCAGCTCAAACTCACAAACTGTAAGATCATGACCTGAACCAAAAGCATGAGTCAGATGCTTAACCAACTGAGCCACCCAGGCACCCTAGAACTCCCTTCTTTAAAACCAATTTAAACTGAAAACACCTGTACTTAGTCTCAGAAATGCTGCTGTAATAAAAAACTGATAAACCAAGCAAGTCAAGGCAAAAGGCCTATTCCAAGTACAGTAACGGCACTTTATTTTTTTTTAATTTTTAAATGTTTGTTTATTTTGGAGAAAGAGAAAGAAATAGAGAGAGAGAGAGAGACAGATCACAAGTGGGGGAGGGGTAGAGAGAGAGGGAGACACAGAATCGGAAGCAGGCCCCAGGCTCTGAACTGTCAGCATAGCACCCAAAGTGGGGCTCAAACTCATGAACAGGGAAATCATGACCTGAGCCCCAGGAGATCATGACCTGAATAAAAGTCTGATTCCCAACCGAATGAGCCACCCAGGTGCCCCAAATGGCAATTTCTTTTTTAAAATTTGAAACCAGGCACCTTGGTTATCCATTTCCTTTTTTTAAATTTCATGATAAACAGAGGAATATTTATTAGAAAAATAACTAAAAAAATCTCTTGGTTAGGATGAACTATCTCTCCCTATTAGATCCCTATATGTCATATAACCCTTTTTCTTTTTTATGCCTTAATTTTTTCCAAAACAATGATTTTGTGTGGACACAAAAGAATGAGTACGACTGATTCAAATGATTTAGAGGTTCAAATAATGTCTAGACAGTAAAACAAAGGAATTTAATCTCTACTCAATATGTCACTGGTGACATCTTCACTGACTAAGCCATACTGATCCCTCAAAGTCTTTTGTCCCTCCTTCACTTGACCATAGAGACCTCTGTAGAAAGTTGTGAATATCAGGACTATGGGTTCAGCATCCTTAGTTTTTCCAATACCATCCCCTTTGAAGAGTTACTACCAGCTTTGAACAATGCTTTGATGGGGGAAGAGGTCCTTAGAAAGTATGGGATCATCATTTCCTCACCAGTATTTGGGATTATCCTACTCATTTATGATACAGAAAGAAAATCTCTTCTATTTCCCTTTTGTATAACTTAGTTTTTCAAAGTTTTTAAGCTTTTACATACAGAAAAAAATTCACAAAGAGCTGCTGTCTTCCTAAAATTTTGATTCAGCTATCCAAAGATTCCCGAGACTAGGAAACACAGGGGGACTTCCTGCTGAGATGGAGAGACAGGAAAGGGCCAGAGGTAGACAATCCAAAGATCAAAATGTCAATACCTCACAAAGTATCTGGCACTATGGTGGTTAAGAATCTAGACAAGCCTATGTTCAAATCCTGGTTCTGCCATTTATAAGTTCTATGACCTTG
Organism: Suricata suricatta; assembly: GCF_006229205.1. Lineage (NCBI taxonomy): Eukaryota > Metazoa > Chordata > Mammalia > Carnivora > Herpestidae > Suricata > Suricata suricatta. Next base: position 18,350,024 of record NC_043700.1, read on the forward strand.
AAAAAAACATTTGACCTTTCTTTCCTCAACATTTTATTGAAGAATATTGTGTATTACCAACCTAAACACTGGAAAAACAATCAATGGCAGAAGCCATGAATAGACACTTTTCCAAAGAAGACATCTAGGTGACCAACAGACACATAAAACAATGCTCAATGTCACTCATCATCAGGAGAATACAAATCAAAGCCACACTTAGATGCCACCTCTCATTGGTCCGAGTGGCTAAAATGAATAACTCAGGAAACAACAGATGCTGGTGAGGATGTGGAGAAACAGGCGCCCTCTTGCACTGTTGGCAGGAATTCAAATCAGTGCAGCCACTCTGGAAAACCGTGGGGAGGTTCCTCAAAAAATTGAACTACCCTGTGATCCAGTAGCATTACTACTGAATATTTATGAAAGACTTAGAAGATCCTATAACATAGTAAGTATTATTCAGTGTTTGTTAATTGAACTAGAATGTTTTAGAAAAATTAATGAAGGTTTGAGTTTGGTTTAGTTTAAGTTGTATAAACCTAATCTATGAATTTGAATTAAAAATAGGTAAACTGACATGAGGAAGTAAATGAAGATCTATTCTAGTTAAACTAAAAGTCAATTTCACTAATGTATCCTTCACTTTTATACAACCTTAGAAAAATATTGTATAGATTACTTACCTGGCTTTGACTGAATACAATTTAAATGTAGATATCTCAATAGTAATTAAAGATGGTTTCTTGCTGAAACCCAACAATGTTTCCTATTGTGAAATAGTTGTATATCAAATTGTGTGTCATTTCAAAGAACTGCTAGATATTGTTAACATTTATTTA
>NC_043700.1:18350944-18352295 GCF_006229205.1 Suricata suricatta
CCCTTCTAAGGCAGGGCACCATTGTGGCAGCAATAGTATGCAGCAGCCACATACTTACATACACTCACTACCTCTGATAACCTTAAAGTGTTTTAAAGCCCAAATTCTAAGGAACAGGCATTGTACCCTCAGGAAAAATTCAAATATTTTCCCCCAGCATCATAACAAATCTAACAACAAGATGCCAAGGGCACCTCAGTGGATCAGTAGGTTAAGCATCCAAATTTGGCTCAGGTCGTGATCTTGTAGTTAGTGAGGTCAAGCCCTGTATCACAGAGCCCACTTCACATCCTTCGTCCCCCTCTCTCTACTTCTATTCCCACCTCTCACCTTTAAGAAATAAATAGGTTTTAAATAAATAAAACCGCAGGATGCCTGCCAAATCTGGGCTACTTATTTTCTTGCTTTTTGGAATTTCAGTGTAGTTTACAAATGTTGTAACTTCATTTGTAGAAATGAAACTTCAGATAATCACCCTTCTACATGAGTACTTCTAAACTTGACATTGATGTGTTTCTAAGTTTCTTTATTAAATATTTCTTAAATTCACCCCTTTCAAGTTTTGTATTATTGGCCATTTTGGCAGGCATTTCCAAATGTAACATTGAATATTATATCTTCAGATATAAATATTTAGTTGTATAATATCCCTGAATATCCAGAAACATCACTTGTGAGTAAATAAGTATAAAGATTTGCAGAAAATTAGAGTAATCACATAACTGTTCATTAATAAACCAAAAAAGAAAATATATATTAAAATTTGCTTGAAATTTTATTTTAATCTATTCATTTTTCAAACATTTCTTCTTTGTTTTTTTTTTCTTTTCCTTTAAATAAAAAGTGTTTAGAGTCAAGTCATGTTGTTTGCTGGTAGTTCCCACACACAAAGTTCCCTTATTTCCAAGGACAAAAAGTCAATACCATGAAATGGTGATAAATGAAACAGTATTCTTCTGTTGATCTCATGCCCTTTTGGTATGTAGTGAACCATTTTAATCTGATGACAGGTGTATCTTTTCTAGTTATATTTAATAACGGTATATTAAAAATTCAATAACCACATTTACTCAGTCCAAAGATTTGTCATCCTATTGTCTAGTTTTTTTTTGGTTAATAATATTTATATATGGTTAACATGCAAATTTTCAGTAAATAAATGTTAACAATATCTAGCAGTTCTTTGAAATGACACACAATTTGATATACAACTATTTCACAATAGGAAACATTGTTGGGTTTCAGCAAGAAACCATCTTTAATTACTATTGAGATATCTACATTTAAATTGTATTCAGTCAAAGCCAGGTAAGTAATCTATACAATATTTTTCTAAGGTTGTATAAAAGTG
>NC_043700.1:18352395-18353749 GCF_006229205.1 Suricata suricatta
CACTTTTATACAACCTTAGAAAAATATTGTATAGATTACTTACCTGGCTTTGACTGAATACAATTTAAATGTAGATATCTCAATAGTAATTAAAGATGGTTTCTTGCTGAAACCCAACAATGTTTCCTATTGTGAAATAGTTGTATATCAAATTGTGTGTCATTTCAAAGAACTGCTAGATATTGTTAACATTTATTTATTTATTGAAAATTTGCATGTTAACCATATATAAATATTATTAACCAAAAAAAACCTAAACAATAGGATGACAAATCTTTGGACTGAGTAAATGTGGTTATTGAATTTTTAATATACCGTTATTAAATATAACTAGAAAAGATACACCTGTCATCAGATTAAAATGGTTCACTACATACCAAAAGGGCATGAGATCAACAGAAGAATACTGTTTCATTTATCACCATTTCATGGTATTGACTTTTTGTCCTTGGAAATAAGGGAACTTTGTGTGTGGGAACTACCAGCAAACAACATGACTTGACTCTAAACACTTTTTATTTAAAGGAAAAGAAAAAAAAACAAAGAAGAAATGTTTGAAAAATGAATAGATTAAAATAAAATTTCAAGCAAATTTTAATATATATTTTCTTTTTTGGTTTATTAATGAACAGTTATGTGATTACTCTAATTTTCTGCAAATCTTTATACTTATTTACTCACAAGTGATGTTTCTGGATATTCAGGGATATTATACAACTAAATATTTATATCTGAAGATATAATATTCAGTGTTACATTTGGAAATGCCTGCCAAAATGGCCAATAATACAAAACTTGAAAGGGGTGAATTTAAGAAATATTTAATAAAGAAACTTAGAAACACATCAATGTCAAGTTTAGAAGTACTCATGTAGAAGGGTGATTATCTGAAGTTTCATTTCTACAAATGAAGTTACAACATTTGTAAACTACACTGAAATTCCAAAAAGCAAGAAAATAAGTAGCCCAGATTTGGCAGGCATCCTGCGGTTTTATTTATTTAAAACCTATTTATTTCTTAAAGGTGAGAGGTGGGAATAGAAGTAGAGAGAGGGGGACGAAGGATGTGAAGTGGGCTCCGTGATGCAGGGCTTGACCTCACTAACTACAAGATCACGACCTGAGCCAAATTTGGATGCTTAACCTACTGATCCACCGAGGTGCCCTTGGCATCTTGTTGTTAGATTTGTTATGCTGCTGGGGGAAAATATTTGAATTTTTCCTGAGGGTACAATGCCTGTTCCTTAGAATTTGGGCTTTAAAACACTTTAAGGTTATCAGAGGTAGTGAGTGTATGTAAGTATGTGGCTGCTGCATACTATTGCTGCCACAATGGTGCCCTGCCTTAGAAGGG
>NC_043700.1:18353849-18449426 GCF_006229205.1 Suricata suricatta
TCAAAGTATAAGAAAGAGCAATGGATTTCAATGTAACAGTATGAAAAATTCCCATCAAATATTTCAGATTCTATGTTGCAACAACTTTTAAGAAACTACTACTCATCCAGTTAAAACGTTATTACCCACAAAAAATATCAAATTACCTTCAAAGCCTACTTAAATATTTCTATCATTTCTAAGTACATATTTGTGTAAGGTCTGCTCTTCTTCATATTTTTTGATTCAAAAAATGCACTACAAAAGATAGAATAAGGAAACAAATAAGAGAATTCATATAAACCAAAGCTACTTGGAATCTTCAATAATTTTTTATGCGCATAAAGTATTCCCAAGATGAAAATATTAAGAAAATTTTTTTAAAGTTTGCTGCAATATATTTTTTACCCTGCATTTTTTTCTTAATATTATATATTACCTGCCTAACACTTACTATAATCATTTCTGAACTGTTTTCTATATATTTTTTATGTTTATTTATTTTTGAGAGAGGGAGAGCACGCGTGAAAGTAGGGGAGGGGCAGAGCGGGGGTAGGGGAAGGCAGAGGATATACAGCAGGCTCTGTGATAACAGCAGTGAGTTCCATGCAGGGCTCAAACTCATGAGCCTTAGATCATGATCTAAACTGAAGCCAGACACTTAACTGTCTAAATCCCTGAACTCTCTTCTAACTAGACTAGCAACTATTTGAGTTTAAGTCATATTCATAGTCATATTCCCAATATTTAACATAGCACTCAGCATATGTACTTAGCATATATTCTATACATATTTATTGCATGAATGAATTGCAATGGAACAAATCAAACATGTCAGCAGTACTGAGTTCCATGATATTTTAATTCATGACTCATTGCTTGTTTTGGATTAGCCCCCATGTCCAGAAATGGTTTTTGAATCTTGTTCCAATACTTAACATGTGAATAACTCCCTGGAAACATCTAGGCAAATCACTTAACAATGAAGTTGTTTCACTGAGTGGGAAACTCTCTGATCTAAATACCTGGATTTCTACTCACAATTTTAACAATATTGATATGAAGTATAATATTGGAAAAATAATTATCATATGTTTCCCAGAGTTACAAATTTTATACTTTGTATACCAAACATAAATACTTACATTAAATCATGACAACATTTAGAAGTTATAATGCATCCATGCTTTAATACAAGATTATAAGAGAAAGAGCCAACTATGAAAGATCAGGGGACAACAAACTTGTGCCATGCAAAGGTGTAGGTGTCAAATTTGCCCAAATGCAGAAGCTATGAGATCAGAAAATTAAGGACAAAAATCTGAAAAGGTAGCATAGAGAAATAATTACTTATTAATTACTTAAAATAATTAGGTAATTTCATAATGGCTTAAAGTAACAACAAACAGACTATAATAGTATTCTTGGGGCTCAGTTGGTTAAGAATCTGACTTCAGCTGAGGTCATGATCTCGTGGTTCACAAGTTCAAGCCCTGCATTTGGCTCTGTGCTGCTTCAGATTGTGTGTCTCCCTCTTTCTCTGCCCTTGCCCCACTTAAAGGCATGCATGCTCGCTCTCTCACTCGCTCTCTCTCTCTCCCCCTCTCCCTCTCTTTCTCTCTCTGTCAAAAACAAACAAACATTCTATGCTCATGGATTGGAAGAATAAATATTGTTAAAATGTCAATACTACCCAAAGCACTCTACACATTCAATGAAATCCCAGTCAAAATTGCACTGACATTCTTCTCAAAGGCAGAACAAACAATCCTAAAATTTGTATGGAATTACAAAAGACCCTGAATAGCCAAAGTGATGTTGAAGAAGAAAACCAAAGTGGGAGACATCACAGTTCCAGACACAATCAAGACAGTATGGCATTGACACAAAAACAGACACATAGATCATTGGAATAGAATAGAGAACCCAGAATTGGACCCACAAATATATGACCCACTAACCTTTGACAAAGCAGGGAAGAGTATCATGAAAAAAGACAGTCTCTTTAACAAATGGCTGGAAGAACTAGACAGCAACATACAGAAGAAAGACACTAAACCACTTTCTTATACCATACACAAAAATAAACTCAAAATGTATGGAAGACCTGAGCGTGGGACAGGAAATCATCAAAACCCTAGAGGAGAAAGCAGGCAACAACTTCTTTGATTTCAGTGGCAGCAATTTCTTACTCAACACATATCCAAAGGCAAGAGAATTAAAAGCAAAAATGAACTACTAGGACCTCATCAAGATAAAAAGCTTCTGCACTGCAAAGGAAACAATCAACAAAACTAAAAGGCAACTGACAGAATGGGAAAAGATAGTTGCAAATGACGTTGGATAAAGGGTGAGGATCCAAAATCTATAAAGAACTCACCAAACTCCACAATCAAAAAACAAATAATACAATGAAGAAATGGGTAGAAGATATGAATAGACACTTTTTCAAAGAGGACATCCAGATGGCCAACAGACACATGAAGTGATGCTCAACATCACTCATCATCAGGGAAATACAAATCAAAGCCACACTGAGATACCACCTCACACCAGTCAGAGTGGCTAAAATGAACAAATCAAGAGACTATAGATGCTGGCGAGGATGTGGAGAAAGGGGAATCCTCTTGCACTGTTGGAAGGGATGAAATCTGGTGCAGCTGCTCTGGAAAACAGTATGGAGGTGCCTCAAAAAGTTAACAACAGAACTATTCTATGACCCAGGAATAGCACTGCTAGGAACTTACTCAAGGAATACAGAAGAGTTGATGCATAGGGACACGTGTACCCCAATGTTCATAGCAGCACTTTCAACAATAGCCAAATCATGGAAAGAGCCTAAATGTCCATCAACTGATGAATGGATCAAGATGTTGTGGTTTGTATTTACAATGAAATACTACTTGGCAATGAGAAAGAATGAAATCCTGCCATTTGCAGCATTGTGGATAGGACTGGAGGGTATTAGCTAAGTGAAGTAAGTCAGTGAGAGAAAGACAGATACCATATGTTTTCACTCATATGTGGATCTTGAGAAACTTAACAGAAGATCGTGGAGGAAGGGAAGGGGGGAAGAAGTTACAGAGAAGGAGGGAGGCAAACCATAAGAGACTCTTAAATACAGAGAACAAAGTACGGATTGATGGGGAGTGGGGGAGACAGGAAAGTGGGTGGTGGGCATTGAGGAGGGCACTTGTTGGGATGAGCACTGGATGCTGTATGAAAGATAATTTGATAGTAAATTATATTAACTTAATTATTTAATTAATTTTAAAAAGATTAGGCAAACCAGAAAAATAAATAAATATTGAAAATTTTTTTAAAATAATGTACTGGTAAAAAAACAGCATGTAGGTACTTGTTTTCAAAATGTGAGAATCCTATTTAAAACTCATTTTCAAAAACAGTGTGAACAAATTTATTTTCAGACATTCAAAGGCCAAAATCTTTATTATCTATAGATTCTTGTTAAAAATAACAAAATAAAGAGCTCTTGATTGAAATGGATGGAGTAACATGTTAAAAGAATTAAGAGGAAAAAACCATCCCTGAGTACAAGGAAAACAAGAAAAATAAATTGGTGAAATAAAATTTGGGTCAAAATGAAATATTGGACTATAAAAACACAGAGATAAGAGGAAGGAATTATAGTACTCTGAATCCCCTATGGTGTGTGGAAAATTTATAGTGATATTCACATTGTTAAGAAAGTTTAATGTGAAGCTTGTATTTTTAAGATATCAGAACGATAATAAAAATAATATAGAGCACACAAATTTCATGATAGTAGGGTGGAAAACCAAGTAAAAAAAAGTCAGGTAATTAAAGTGTAAGTCATGAAACAGGGGAAGAAGAGGCAAAGAAAAGCAGGGTTAAGTAACACAAAAATAAAACTTGATAAAAACTAAAGCCTTCCCAAAATCACTGTATTAGCCTGGGTTCTCTACAGAAACATACACCAGAGGAGACAGATATTTAGTGGGGAAGCTCTTAAAAACGATGAAAACAAGATAAAAACAAATTGATACATAACAAGTCTAAGAGAAAGCAGAGTCTGGAATTTCCTCCTCAGTCCAGAAGATTCGCTGTAGAAAAAGCTTTCTGTCAGACAACAGATAGCACCACAGAAACTACACAAATCTTCAAACTGCCGGCTGAGGGTCAGAGAAAAGGAGGTTGAAACTAACCATGGAGAATATTGGGAAATGAAAAGAAACTCTTCACCCTACCTGTCAGCAAACACTGCTGTCTGCAGACTCTTCCTTGTTTTCAAGGGGAAATGATCAGACAAAATAAATAACCCACATAAGGCCTGGATAAGAGGCAGCTTCTAAATACCATTTCCCCAAGTTTTTGCCTCAGGATTTACTCTGAAGGTACTAATAGGTAATGTAAGGGATAAAACCCTATAATAAAATATATCTTTAATATATTTTTCCAAATCTGACTGTTCAAGGGGTTTCTGTATTTTAGGATCTTTTGGTACTTTGAACATGCTGTGATTCATTGTGTATCCCTAAGTGATGAGTAATTACTGACACTTCCTCATGGAGCTGGTATTTTCAGACATACTTTGGGAAATTAACATGGAAACATGTGCCACACTTATTGTAAAATTGTGGAGTCAACCTACAAAAATGGTGATACCATAAATATCCATATATATTTCTATTTGGTAAGAGAATACCAGAGAATGATTTTCTGTATGCTAAATCTTTATGAGAAACATAGACAAATGAACTACGGGTAGTAAGGTAAGTGAGTACATATGACTTTTATTGTGTCCATAGAAGGATGTCTAATAATAGTACTTTGTAAAGAAAGGGCTTTTAGAAAGAGTAGGGGGTCTGAGCTATGATATGATTATCAAGTCAGAGATGTTTGCAAGATAAATACTGTGGGGAGAATGGCTGGTAATTTGAGATGACTGAATTTAGCATTCCGGTTTCAGAAAAGATACGACCACAACGAAAGCCCTGAAAGGGTGAGCTGTTCTGAAACTGAGACTATCTGGGTGTGGCTGAAGTGGAGAGCAGTGGGAGGACGCAGCGCAGCCTGCCGGGAAGGAGAGAGGCCATACTACCGTGAAAGCCCACACAACATACAGGAAGAACGTGAACTTTATCGCAACGGCGATAGAAACCAAGGAAAAGTTTTACACAGGGGAGGGGAAAACCCCACCTTTGTGTCAAAGATAGAAGAACAGAAGAAAGAAGGAAATCTGAATGAGATGATGATGGCTTAAAAGAAAGAGATAAAAGGGGTGTCTTAGCGACTCACTTGGTTAAGTACCCAACTTCGGCTCAGGTCATGACCTCACAGTTTAGGGGTTCAAGCACCACATCGGGCTCTGTGCTGACAGCTCAGAGCTTTGAGCCTGCTTTGGATTCTGTTTCTTCCTCCCTCTGTGCCCCTCCCTTACTTGCTCACTCTCTCTTTCTCTCTCTCTCCCAAAAATAAATAAACATTAAAAAAATTTTTTTAATAATAATATAAGAGATGCTGTGTGATTGATAGATCTGAGATGACCTAGAGAGCAGGTAGGGCACAATTTCGTAGGGAAAAAAGAAGAGTCAAAATGACACCCGGCTTTCTAAGAGGCTTAATGAGAACCTGATGAATTCATTCAATGGCATGAAATACAGAGAGTCGGTGTTTAGGGATAAAACAGAGCATGGCTCAGGGATGTGTTGGATCTGGCTTTGACTACATTAGATTTGAGAGGATTTTGGAACTCCAAAGTAGAGTAAGCCATGGGGTGCCCAGCTGCCTCAGTTGGTAGAGCAAGCAACTCATTCTTAGGGTTGTGAGTTCAAGCCCCACGTTGAATACAGGGTTTACTTAAAAAATAAATAAATACATAAAACAATAGGGAGTAAGTCAGTAGTGAGTTAAGGGATCTGGGTTGAAATGGAAATTTGGTAATTCCATGAGTATACTTAACATTCTTTCAACCATTTAAGAAACATAATTTCCTTTTGACAGAAATCATCCTAAGCCATACAAAAAGGTAGGGTTTTAACCTAATTCACATCATGAAGCTAGCATAATGTTGCTACTAACATCTTAGAAATACAGCAAAATAAAAGTCACAAATCAATCTAGCTTAAAAATATAGAAGCAAATATTTTAACTTAAATACACTGACTACATCAAACTTTAAGAAACTCTGTGTCCAAAAAAATCCTAATTGTAATAAATGGTTAAAAATAATATTTTGAATTACTTGAAAAGGTATCAATATCCTTAACATTTAAGAAAAAAATACTGTTCACATGATCAGGAAAAAATAAACCAAAAAAAAAAAAAGTCAAATAGTAAGAAATATACCATTGGTATAAGAACTGAAGGATTCTAAAGTTCATCAAAATGGAAGATTCTATTACCTGGTATTAGAAAAATAGAGGAGGATGCCTGGAGGGCTCAGTAGGTTGAGCATCTGACTTTGGCTCAGGTCATCATCTCACAGCCCATGAGTCTTGTGTCAGGCTCTGTGCTGACAGCTCAGAGCCTGGAGCCTGCTTCAGATTCTGTGCCTCCCTCTCTCTCTGCTCCTCCCCTGCTTGCACTATGTCTGTCTGTCTGTCTCTCTTTCAAAATAAATAAACATTTAAAAATAAAAATAAAAAAAAGAAAACTCTAGAGCAACTTGATTCTGAAGAATTGTACAGGAGAGAAAATTGAATGGGCAAATTAGAATATTCCCAAATGTGTTGTCATGGGAGCCTCAAAAGCCTTCAGAAGTCTCCTTCAAGGAGGACAATATTACTTCACTTCTAGCCGGGGAAGAAAAAGGTAGAAAAAAAAATTGATGCCACACCCTTGGCCAAAGCAAAGAATGAATATGTGGAAAATGCAATCACTAGTTCTAAGAACTCACGTCTGGGAAGAAGAAGGAAAAAAAAAAAGAAAAAAAGAAAAAAATCAACAAAATATAAAATGAATATAAATGTGATATTCTAAAAAAAGCACATCAAACAAAATCTTGAAGCTATTACAGGTTTAAATCACAGGAACCGGGAGCTCATCTTGAGGTTAAAACAAAAGATGCAAGGGAATTCTGCATGTACACAGAAGACTTGCTATCTTAAAGGCTGTATATTAAAAGAATTACAGCTATCCCAAATCCCAGAAACCCACTTCCCCGGCAAAACCCACACAGCTACAGGCCTGAACAAAACATAAACAACATGAGCACCAGAGCTGCCATGTTGGTCTCTATGATAGAGAGTCAAGAGGGCCGCCTGGGTGGCACAGTTGGTTGAGTGTCTGACTTCAGCTCAGGTCATGTTCTTGTGGTTTGTGAGTGCTGACAGCTCAGAGCCTGGAGCCTGCTTTGGATTCTGTGTCCACCCACTTCTCTGCCCCTCCCTGCTCACACTCTGTCCCTCTCCATCTCCCAAGAATGAATAAGCATTTAAAAAAATTTTTTTAAAGAAGAGTCAAGAACTGTATAGCTCAACAAGACAGACATACTGAGCAGTTACTGGAACTTTTTCTGATTTGAGAACATATAGAAAACCTAGAGAGTAAACCGTAAGGCCCTATTCCCTCCGGTCAAAGTGGACCCTAAAATACCAACCATTGTTTCACTCTCCCACTCCCACTCTGGTAAATAATTAAAGGTTGACCAACTGGCTCTGGAAAGACCCTAAGAATGTAACTCGATAACAAACACTGTAAAGTTTAACTTGTTTTTCAAGATTCTGTTAAGTAACTCCACCCCTTTACTAAGACCTGGCCAAGGCAAAGTCCAAGGTGAGGTTTAAGTCACTTACCCCCTAGACACCTAGACTTAGGTGTCTAACTATGATTGGTCATTTTAAAAGACTAAGAACTTTAAAATTATAGGTTCCCACCAAAACTAACGCTTGTGTATTACAATATAATTGGCTACCATGAAATACTGTAAATTCTAATTGGTTAACTACATGATGACCCATTTTGTCTTGCCAAAACCCTTAAAAACCCTGAGCTCCTGCTCAGCGGGGGTCTCTTCCAGCTACTTGGGAGGGGCAGTTCACCGGAACTAAAATAAACCCATTAACCAACTCCACCTGAGTTCTGTGTTCCTAGATTCTACTCTCAGTGACTCGCATTGGGAAAAAAAGGTCTAACAAAATCGTGGTTAAAAATACACAGAAAAAAGTGATTAATGCAAAATATTTAAAACAAATTGATCTCCAAATTGTATATACAGGGTATGTATATGCAAAAAAGAGAGAAAAAATTTCAAATATATATGAAGGTAAAAACAATGTATGAAGAAAATTTCATTTAGGGGAATAAAAACATAAAACATCTTAAGAAACAGGTGATGTTAATGTGAAAAACTTGTGCAATCTCAAAAAGACACATTATGAGACAAAATAGAATCAAACTGTATTGGTAAGACAGTGAATCACATCATATGGAAATGTGGAGATGTACATAAAATTTTTAATCAATGTTTTATGGATGGTAAGACTACAAAGTCATTCTTTTTTTTCATTTTCTTTTACATTATTTTACACTTCCTGAATTTCCTTCAATTAATTAAGGTTTTAATTAAACAAATGTTGATCTATCTGTACCTTCTATAGTCTGGGCACTGTGCTAGATGGACACTTTGGGTACAACAGTGAACACACTAAATATGGCACCTGACCTTTCAGCACTAATTGAGTAGAAAGAAATGTACAGAATTAGGAAAGCATAATGTACTGGGAACAAATGTTTTGACTACAGATAATTATAAAATTAAATGTATATACAGGTGTATGATTTTTGTACACAAACACACACACACACAACAGCCCTTTGGAGTTGGCTAGCAGGAAAGAATTCAGAAAAAAATTGTTTATGTGAAAAAACGGTTTACGATGAGTGGGCATTTATGTAATAAATACATAGGGCAAATTTACAATTCTAGGTCTGCTGTTTCAGGAGATGTAGGACTTTGAAATAGTGAGGTGCGATGTTACCTGAAGGGCAACAAAGGATTTTGAGAGAACATTATATTGCATAGATTGTGTGAGAGCAAGAATAGAGGTGGAAGATGGAGACAGGGAGAGACAGAGACAGATGGAGAAGGAGAGGGGAGAGAAGGGAAAGCAAGGGAAGGGAAGGAGGGAAGGAGGGAGGGAGACAGAGGTATCTCCACTAGCTTAAAAGCCCAGACACTCTACCTTTTCTCTTACTTCTTTGTATTTATCTCACTGAAACACACTGTTCCGTGTCCCAATTCCTTGGACTAATTTTTATAGCCATTTTAGTTCTTCAGCAAGTCTTTCTAAGTGATTTTTCATTTGGATCATGAAATATATCTACAGTCTTTACCTTGTTAACCTTAAATGCTAATGCTCCTCACTATGGTACAGTCTTTACCTATGGCAATTACACCTGAACACAGGGAAACTATTCAGCTCTAGATGAAATAGCTAAACTATTAGTCTCACTGCATGTAGAAAATGAAAAAACATTTTGAACCAGGTGTATGCTCTCAAATTACCTAATGGCAGAAAAGAGAGAGAGAGAGAGAAAAGAGGGGAAATTAACATGTGGATTATTTTCAGTCTTTAAATAAAATGATCAGGAGACAAAATTATTTGAAAACTGGTCACAGATACTTCCAGCCTCTTAGCAAGGATATTGATTTGAGAAGTAAAAGGAGTTTGAAAACAGGAGAATTCACACCTCCAAAAGGAATTCTTGTCCTTTATGACTGTGATTTTAGAACCAAATTCTCTGAATGTGTTCACTGTCTGGTGACTCCTGAGGAAAGGGCTTTTAGCCAGATTCTTGACAATATCAATCAACGCACTTTCATTCAATCACACACATCTCGCTCCCCTGGGGAGGATGATATAAACACATATTGGTTAAATCCAGTCTCCCTATCTTCAGAAATGCCAAACGTAAGCCACGATTGTGTGCGCATTTACAACACGACCCCGTGGGTGTGGCGCTGTGGCAGTGTGTGCACATACTATAACTCAAGTCAGGCACAGGTAGAAGCAGAGAAGGAGAGCAAGGAGGCTCCCATTCTAGATTTATTATATTTTGATAATATTATATTTTCAAATAAAAGAATTTTTTTCTAAAGCTGTATTTTACCTGTTTCTGCCTGATGATATATTACTAGTATACTGAAGCTTATTCATGGAGTATAAATCTCCAGGAGGTATATTTTATGAAAAGAGGGAGAGAAAGAGGAAGGAGAAAAGGAAGAAAGGAGGGAGGGGGGAGGAAGGAAGGAAAGAGGGAGGGAGGGAAGGAAGAAGAAAGGAAGGGAGCTAAAACTTGTCTTATCTTCCTAAAAATTCTTGTGTTCAAATATTGTTCATTAGCTTTTTTTTTTCTCTAGTATCACCCTGAAGAAATTATAATTCTAAAACTCTAGAATAATTTGCATTTTTATGATTAAACAAACCAGTGTGAATTCTTTAAATAATCCATGAGGGTTTTTATAATTGAGATTCAAATGTCCAGGTTGTGCTTTAAACATTAAACAGGGTAGGGGCGCCTGGGTGGCTCAGTCGGTTAAGCCTCCGACTTCGGCTCAGGTCAGATCTCACGTTCGTGGGTTCAAGCCCCGCATCAGGCTCTGTGCTGACAGCTAGCTCAGAGCCTGGAGCCTGCTTCCGGTTCTGTGTCTCCTTCTCTCTCTGCCCCTCCCCCTGTCATGCTCTGTCTCTCTCTGTCTCAAAAAATAAATAATAAAACATTAAAAAAAAGAAAAGACCTCTCATTCACTGCATTGTAGAAAGCATGGTATGAGAGATTTGGGTCTTTAAACATTCAACAGGGTTTAGACGCATGGTTTGTGAGCATGCAAAGAACCCAGGTTTAAATCTCATTTGTGATCCTTGGGGACAGAAGGTATTGAACGGGCTTTGTTGCTGCATGAAAACACTTTTCTTGCCTCTCCAGCAGTCTATGCCCTACGTTCATCCCATGCATGTGAACATAAAGGCATTCGATAGATCTAATTCTCTGTAAGGTGCTTCTCCAGTCATAAATCCAGGAAAATAAGCCAAAATCTTTAGCTGAAACTCTCTCTTGGCCTGAAAGGCTCTGCTCCTAGAACTCTTCTATCGCTCACTCTGAACTTGGCCTCATTTCTGTGTACTTTCCTGTGCATTTAGCATCTCAAATCACACCCACCTCACTCAGTTCTCACTCCTTTGTCTCAGCAAAACCTCTGTGCTCCCTGTTCCCTCTGCCTGAAGGGTCCCCCATGCCTGGCTTGTGTTCATCAATCAGATCTCAGCTTACATGTCAGCAGAGACAAGAAGCTGTCCTTGATCACCTGATAGAAATTAGTCCTCCCTTCTACATGCTTCAAAGAATTCCCCACAAGCAACAACTCTCCTATTCTCTTCCTTCTACCCTATTTCCTTGGTAATTATATATCTAAAATATGAGCTTGACCAATATCAATATAGTTTTCAGCCTGGGGAATAAAGTGCACAATAAATATTTTTGGAATGCTTGGACAAAGTATTTGAGGATCTTGTGATAGGCCTAAGTATTGATTGTATCATCCTAGCATCAGTCTGTTAAGAGACAACTAACAGTCTGCAATGATAGAAAAGAGGTAGCTACTGAGTTTTTAGTATTTGTTTGGTAAATGGCAAAATTTTAATACTTGCTCTGGATTTCTCCACCATTGACTAATAAACGGAGGAAAAGTACCATTGTTTCTCTAGCAATAGCTAATCACAGTGCAATAGGAGAAAGTTTGAAGTTACTCAACGTTTGGCTAGCTGAATTTGTTTGTCCATGTGTGTATGTAGATACTCACATCTAAGTATATATAAATCTCACAGACTCTTGATACACTGGTCTTTTTAAAGAGTGACTGAAGAAATCAGGATGACTGAAGCTTTTGTTCTAATTCTTCTGGATATATATTTTGAATACATAGACAATTACAATGCAATCCAAAGAAATAAATATTTCTGGAACAGTGCACTCCATCAGACTACTCTATTACCTATTTTATGTCACTTTTAGCTGTTTTGTATATTGCAGAAATACCAAGATTTTCTCACTTCATGATAAATTAGTTCCAATTAAGATTATTTATTTATGAAATCTGTTTTACTCTAACTATGACAGACAAAATGGAAAGGAAGTCTGCAAATTAGTAGGATAGAAAAAGCTTCCCAGGGAAGAATCAAAGTGAGACATTGTTTGCTAGAAAAAGAATAAACAAGAGATGACTAGTGAGAATGAAACAAAAATTACAAATGTAAAAGAAAGCAAATAGGGCATTCTCTTCCAGAGAATAACAACAGTCTTCCAGAAAAATGAAGATAGATGATAGATAGATGATAGACTTTGTGATATGAGAGGAATGTATTTAATTTAAATTTTAGTATTCTAAAATTAAAAACCATTTGACCTTGTGTTGGTATCCCAAATTTTGTTTCAAAGTTTTACTAAACTGTGAAATCCGTGAGGTTAGGAAACAAGTGATGCTAAAATAGATAGAACTAATACAAGAATGATAACAGAAGCAGAAATATCATGAGAAGATATCAGATAACAAAGCATCAGAATATTTTCTGTCTATTCACCTTAAGTTCTGGAATAGACTAGAAAGGCTGAGCTTGATTGTTTGAGAGAGGCACTTCAGCCAAATCTGTTTGCCAGCTATTAAATTAATGTCGGGCTACAGTTAACCAGATTAATTTTACTCTAGCGAGAGGATATATACTGTTTTCCATATATTCCAGGAATTCGAATGGAATGGAAAAATGCCAAACCAGAAATACTCTGTAAACTAATAGCTAACAGACTTCAGGTAAAATTGAAATAACATGGATATAACACTGCTTACAAGGTGATATTTCCAAGTTATTCAAAAATTTTTATAAGATCGGTTTGTGGGTTTATGACTTTTATTATAAAAGTCATTCATTAAATATCATTTATGAATTTGCTAATTGATATTCACAGATTAGTCAAAAGAGAAAGAAAAATAGATTTATAATATGTTCTTGAACACTTAAATTTTCATGTGTTTATTTTTATTTTTTAATGTCTTTATTTTGAGAAAGAGAGACAGTGTGAGTGGGGAAAGGGCAGAGAGAGAGGGAGACACAGATTCTGAGCTGTCAGCACAGAGCCTGATGCGGGGCTCGAACCCAGGGACTGTGAGATCATGACCTGAGCTGAAGTCTCATGCTTATCCGACTGAGCCACGCAGGCACCCATTAAATTTTCAATTTCCTAAAGGACGCATCGTTGCCAGAGGGGCTGAGAGCGGAAGAATGGGCTACGTGGGTGGAGGGAAGTGGTGGGCACTTGCTTCCAGCTGTAGACTGAATAAGTCACAGGGGTAAAAGGCATAGAATAGGGAATATGGTCAATGGTACCGTAATGGTGTTACATAGTGAAAGACGGTAGCCACACTTGTGGTGAGCTTGCCATAACACAGAGCCTACGGGAATCACCATGTTATACAAAGAAACTAACATAACATTGTATGTCAACTACAGTTAAAATACAGAAAAAAGGATAGTTCAGCAAACAAGGATCCTAACTAACTTCTTAAACAGGTAAACAAAGGAAAGCAGAGAGGAGAGAAAGGTAGAAAGGAAAGAAACAAGAAAAGGAGGAAGGGAAGGACAAAGGAAGGAAAAAAAGAACTTAATGTGGACATTCTGGAACAACACTAAATGAATTTTGGGAGTGACAAATTATTTGTTTAGATGGGTGTAGGTGTGTGTCTGCAACCATTTGTTTGTGTGAATAATATATGCTTAACAAAGCTTGAAAATATTTGACACTGTGCTTAAAAGTGACCATTTCCTATTTTCACTTAACTGGTGATTTAAAACTCAGTAAATGTAAAAATGACCTTTTATTATAAAGTCATTTCTCCAAGTTTATACACTAATAAAAACCATGTTATCGTTTTATTTGTTCTAGGAATTAAGAAACCAATGGCTTTTATTTTTAATTAAAATATTTTTTAATGTTTATTTATTTTTGAAGAAGAGAGAGAGAAACTAAGTGCGAGTGGGGGAGGGGCAGGGAGAGAGAGAGAGAGAGAGAGAGAGAGAGAGAGAGAGAGAGAGAGAGAGAAACACAGAATCCAAAGCAGGCTCCAGGCTCTTGGCTTTCAGCACAGAGCCGATCCCGACCTCAAACTCATGAGCCAGGAGATCATGACCTGAATCAAAGTTGGACTCTTAACCAAATGAGCCCTCCAGGCGTCCCTAAGGAGCCATTGTTAAATCCTGAGCTGAGAGGTGATAGAAGGGGTAGCTTTATAAGGAATTTACAAAGGAGGCATTATCAGTCCCGCCATGTGGTGGAAATAAGAAGGAATGGCCAAAGGCCCTTTAAACTATTATCACGTATAGCCTCAAATTTAGAAATGATGTCACATGAGTTTACTGTACCTGAAATTATAAAAATGAAGTAGTAAGAGCAGACAATTTTCAGAATAAATGTGAAATCCCAAACATAGAAAAACAGAAGACAAATTGCAATTTAGAAGAGTGATCAGGGAAGAAGACATAGGTTGAGTAACATTTGAAGAAGTTTCTTGGAAGCCACATAAGTCGACAAGGCCCTGATATGAAGGGCACACGAGAAAGGGCAACAATGGAATCCCAGTGAGTATAGATGTTTAGATCACAAAAAGAAGAAGAGATAAAATGAGATGGTGAAACCTGAAAATTAATAGAGTAAATAAAGCTTCACAGAAGCCAAGACCATACTGTAAACACAATGACTTGCCTGTGGCTAGTAGTAAGTGTCTAGGGGCCAGCTCAGTTCTACCTTGAAGTCTTTTTGCTAATTTAAGTTACTCTCTTTAGCCATTCTGAACAATAATCAAACTGAAATGGGCTATCAGTGATTTATACTTCAGTTTTCTATGAGAACCAATGTTTCAGGGATTTAGGCCATCTTTTGGACTCCTCTGAGAAAAGTGAGATCCACTCATTTTAAACTTAACTGTATCAACTAGCAAGTTACGACTTCTTTTCTATTTTGCATCTAAATTGGTATATCGGTATAGATCAAAACTCCAAGAAGAGCCGACAGCAGCTGACCGGAGACCCAATAAAGAGTAATATCCAATGAAAACAAATATGAAAAAATACAACAGGCTGTAAGGACACAGGTCTGATTCAAGCTTCCCCTCTGACCTTGAAGGCCAGCTAACACCATTAACATTTCTAAGGGCGGGCCTACAGATGGAGTCTAAGACTAGTCACGCCCTACATGAGGGTCCTGGGCCCACTCTGATTGGTCAATGCTCTATATGTTGTGATTGGCTCCCACTGGGGGTATCGATGAATGGTTAAAGTTACTGCCAGTATTGATAGAGGGTAGGGACTGGATTACTGTGCCTGTGTTGCCATTTCCTGTAACGCCTCCTTCCTAAAAGAGCCCCTGCCCCCCATGTTCGGGGTTCCCTTGCCACACGAATCCACTGCGCTGGTAGTCTGTGGGCCCGAGCTTAGGCTTGGCCAGCCTAAACTCATAATAAAGCCCTTTGCTTTTGCAGTCGTGACTCGGTCTCCCAGGCAGTCTCTGGTTTTGGGGGGCGATCTTGGAAACTTGGGTATTACAAGGCCAGCAGAATTGAGTAGTGCTCTGAGCCTCTGTAAAGGAGCGTTATTTCACTGAGCGCCTTGTAACCTATTCCCACCATCTGCCTTGGCACAGACAGCTCTAAGGACAGCTTTCCATCGACCTACTTTTCTCCGTGACCAGAATCTTGAAAGTTAAATTGGTTCCTTTTATTGTCTGCTCCTTGAATGGAAGCCAAAGCAGCCATTCACCACAGGTGGTTATCAGTCAACACTTGCAATTATGGCCCAAACAGGTTTTCCAACAGAAATACATCACAGTATTAAAGGCAATGCATGAAGTGTTTCTTAAAAGATTCAGGGATGCCGACAAACTCACTTCTAAAAGGAACTCTAAAAATGTTTCATATGATGGATGAATCTTCAGAGACCTGATTTCCAAGTTAGCTTGAATCATTTTAATGGTTTCCTTTCTTTTTTCTTTTCAAGAGAAGCGTTTACAAGAAGTGGGATGGGTTGGTTTGTTTGTTGTTTTTTTGTACTTTTGTAACAAAAATTTCTGGGTATTTACTTCAGAGACAGACCTCATTTTAGATAGTGGAGATACAGCAATGCATATGACAGGTAGAGACTGTATTCTCAAGGAACTTATATTCTGGTGTTGAAGGAAGAGAAATTTGACCAATACCCACCCATTAGTATGGATAATGTTAAACGCTATTAAAAATTTAAAACAGGTTAAAGAGATAAGAAGTGACTTAAGGGGTGGTTCATGGGGCTATTTTCATGAGTGAGGATTTGTTTAAAGAACTAGCTTTTGAAATGACATATAAACAATGGAAATAAGCCGGCTATCCAGATATATGGGAGCACAATTCTGATTATAGAAAAGCAATTAAAAGCCCTAACACAGACGCAGAACAGCAACAACAAAAACAGTCTGGCTAGGTAAGTGGGCAATAGAAGAACAGTAACGATGATATTGGGGAGGAAGGCAAGGAGAGAAGTATTTACAGCCTTAGGATCCAACTGAAGAAATTAGGATTTTACTCTGCAGATAACGGCAAATCCTTGAAGTGTCCTCAACAAAGTAATGGCACAAATTCATTCTTTCATTCTATATGGTGGACTCACTGCAGGAACGCAGAGCCCTCACTTTCTTTCCCTCCATAACTGCAAGGTATAATGGTGCTGCTCTCTCTGAAAAAATAAAAGCAAAGAGTGAAAAATATCTCTGCCTTCAATAGGCCAAGTGGCTCCACGTAGGAAAGAGCTTTCACTAAAAAGCATTTCCAGTAGACCCCTGATGAGGTCTTTGTTAAGTGAAACATATTTTCTCAATTCTTACACCTGAACACATCTCCTCTCCCTATTATTTTAGCTAGAAGCAGTAACAGTGTCCAAAGATCTGCAATTTTAGCAGGAGTAATAGTTCACACATTCTCAAGTGGAAGACCTTTTGGAATGATTCAGAAATGACAGCCACAGTTCAGCAAAGAGAAATGGATCCAGCAGCCCTCTGTAAACATTAATGAATCATGAGAGTAAACATTATTACCGAAGTTGAACACCAAATATGCTTAAACAAGGACAGGCACCTGCATTAAACTTGTGCTTCTGATCACTTGGCCCATTGAGTCTCTATTTGTAACAGCGAGTATCAGAGCAAGAGATTTGGCTCTGCACTGACAACCAATCTATCAGAGTTGGAGGCTTCAAACTGTCTGAATTATTTCCCGAAGTAAAAACCTCAGGCTGGAGAGAGTGGTCTTCACCTAGGACATTTCTGTGAAAATAAACATTACATAAAGGAAACAATGGATATAATCACTATTGAAACTGATATATTCTTTTCTGACTTTCAGAAGACATTTATGATATGCATGAGTTCTCTCCTTGTTTATATTTTTTATACTGAAATTGACTGAACAAACTCTTTGATGCAAACATTGAATCAGCCATTTGCTCTGTATCACCATGGTACAAGCTGATTTCACCAAAGGGGGAAAATT
Source organism: Suricata suricatta (assembly GCF_006229205.1). NCBI lineage: Eukaryota > Metazoa > Chordata > Mammalia > Carnivora > Herpestidae > Suricata > Suricata suricatta. The sequence continues at coordinate 18,371,377 of NC_043700.1, forward strand.
AAAGCTACATGACAGAGGAGCTCTGGAATGCTTCACTGATGTCAAGGTTACTATTAAGATTAAATATCAGTTTCAATGACTATGGAAAACAGTGAAAAGCATTTTTTCCACTTAAAACTTATCAGACTGATAATGCCAACGTAGAGACACAATTTCCCTCCTTAGCTATGATTAGTCTGGTATGTAGAAATTTATGGATGATTTTTCAAGGTCATGGGGGCCTGTAGACATACTGACTCCACTGTGCTGCCGGAGCAGGGAGCCCTGTCGGCTTGAAGAGACACCCAGGAGGCCTCTCGGCTCGATGAATGTATCGCTCCTGGTTTTGTTAGCGGAATATAGGGATGGAAAAGGGGGCGTGTCTTTAAAAAGGCAAAATTAGGCCCTGTTTCTCACCCTGAAGATCACACTGTATGATAAATACTCTAAGGATTTCTAATATTAAAATAATCCAGGTATACCAGATTCAAAAGTTCTCATTCTTTCAGTTGTGTCAAGGCTTTTGTTAAGCCAGAGCAAATCAAACTTTGGAAGAGAAGAGGAATTCCTTGTTCTGTATAATACCCAGGTAGTACTAGCTTTCCGCACACCCTGTAGGAAATGTAAATGGGATATGAATAAAAAACCCATAATGTTGTTTTCCATATTGGAGTATACAAAATTATTAATTTACCTTGGAAGATAAAGATTAAAAGGGAATCTTGGGTAAGTATGTATGTCTAAGATGTTAATTAAATGAGATACATTATTTACTCGCTTATAAAATAGGTACAACTGAAAGGCATTCCTGAAAACTTGAATAAAGTACTTTTAAAACAAAAGATTTATTTTTATTTTCTGAACCTATACGGGATAAATATTTATAATCATTTAACCATACTTACTAGGTGTTTGAAATTTTTAAATATGCATGTATTTACAAGAACGATAAGCAAATTTTCACTGTGGTTCTCTCACTTTTTGGAATATCCATCAGTATAGGACATAATGGGGCTTCTCCTCTCCAGGCGCTTCTTTCTAGGACATTTATCAACCTTGAGTTCCAAGTAACCCATTCAAGTGCCAAGTGAATCTGATGTTGCTAACTGTAACTACAACCTTAACAGCCAAGATCAGGGCTCTGTACTTGGAACATCTGGATTGAATCCTGGCTCTACTTGTTAGTTTCTATGTGACAAGTACTTTAAACTTTTTTTTTTTTAAGTCCTCAACTTTAAAATGGGAAGATTAACATCACTCACGCTTGCGAATAGATCACAAGGAATGAAGAGACATCATAGATGTAAAATGCTAGAACAGTGGCTGGTGCACAGCAGTGCTAGAACTTGCTTGGTGGTGGTGGACGCAGCCTTGCAGTGGTAATGGAGGTAGAGAAGTGGGAGAAGGACTTGTAGTCAATAACTGGACACCCAGATAAGAAATTTGGAATACACAGGCTGATATCCTCTCTGATATAATTACGTTAACCTCCAATATCAAGTGATAAATGAAGAATGGTACGCACACTCATTTTATCTCTATGGAAGAAATTGGTCAAATATTCATATCTTTATTTTCAGACAGAGGTGTTGAAGTGAAGGGCAGTATGATGGCTGACCAAATCAAGTAGTTCTTGCCTCTTACTTCTTAGAGAAAATAACTATCTTCAGAAAGGAACCCCTTCAGAGGTGCAACCATGAACTATGAAGCCTGGGTTGAATCCACACTGTCCTTACCTCCTTTAGTCATTGTTTGTTAGAAGTGATTCTTCCCATACAAGGTTCATTTCCCCTCCTCCCGCCTGGACCCTGCCTCCTCCTGTCTTCTCAGCTGTATCAGTCTACATTCCATCTATGAGCTCTACTACATTCTCACGGTCTTTCCCTAACGCCCATTCCCATCATGGACAGTTTTTAGGTTTCCCCCAATTTAACCAAAAATAAAATAATCTCTTCTGATTGGGTCTTCCTTTTTAGTGTTTTCTCTAGAGCCTTGCCTTCGAGCACAAACTTAATTCAAATTCCCTACTTGTGCTGGCTCTAAGTTCTTACCTTTAACCAAGAAGTCCTAACTTCATTACAATTAAACCTTCTCCCTAGTTTGCCCTCCTCAACTGACCTTGCAAAGGACAATTGACCTTCATGTTGCTAAATCCTCTTAACATATTTTATATTGTCAGGGCTGGATTTCTCAGAGCCATTTTAGGTTGTTCACTAATGTTATCCTTCTGAAGAAAGCTCTCTTCTCACAACTTCACTACTGTGGTTTTCCTTCTCTGCCTCCTGCCAATCTTTTTCACTATCTTATGAGGCTTACTTGTCATCCATCAATCCATTAAACATTATTCTCCCCCAAGCTATCTCTTCTTCTCCTCTGTCTCTCTCTCCCTCCCTCATCCCCCCCCCCTCCATATCTATTTCCTAAGGTTGAAATCTGTATATTCAGTAGCTTTCCATACATCCTCACTTGGCAGTCTCAGAGCACTTTGAACTCAACATAACCCAAACTGACCTGCTCATCCTCTCCCAGTGGATTAACCCTCAACAAACCTACTTTTCCTTTGGTGCTCTGTACCTCAGTAAAATGCATCACCATCTCCCCTATCACCTAAGTTCAAATCCTGGGGAGACATCAACACCTGATAACACTAAATCAATTATCTAATATTGACAGTTCCAATTCAATCTCAACTCTTTTCTGTCCCTGGTGCTAAATTAATCCATGCCACCATAGTTTATCTTCTGAAGTATGACCAAAATACCTCCTTCCTACTTCACGTTCTGTGACCTTGCACTAGATTTCTCACACTGCATCTAAAGGGACCTTCCTTAACCGTTACCCTACAAGTTTAATAATTTTCCTGGTTTCTGAATGTTGAAATATCACTAAGTACCTTGAAATGGTTTAGAAAGCCCTCTGCCATCTGGGTTCTGCCTTCTTCTTCACTTATAGTTTATCAATGTTCTCTTAGTGCTTTATTCTTCAATATTATAAGATTTCTTTACATCTGTCAAATCTGTTCTTTCATGTCTCCTGGCCATTTCACTAATACCAGTACTCCATCATTCATTGCTTCCTTCTCTGACTAGAGAAGGGATTCTCATTTTGGTGAGATGAAGTGTGACTTGCTAAGAAGGCCTTCTGAAATTGTGTCCCTTCTGTGGGTTCCTATAGGGCCATTTTATTGTATTTTGTTGTTAAATTGGGGGTCTTCCCTGCTGGACTATAAACTCCAGTGTTAATTATCTCGTAGGGACTGTGCTAGTCCATGTTTAGTACCGAAGCATGGCATGGAGAACATAATATCTGGAAAATCAAGCTAATGAAATAATTACTAATTGAAATCTATTAAAGAAGGTTATCTATCAAAGGTTAAAAGTGAAAGTTATATAGTTTGTTTTATATAGTGGTCAAACATGGACAATAGATGGTGGCCAAATCCTTCTACAAAACATTTGCTGATATCAATAAAAGTATTCCAATTTGGGAGTTCTCTTTGTGTAAAATAGTTCACTGCCTCTAACATAAATAAGCAATGAATAAGGGTAAGGCAGGAAGCAAGGTGAATCTGATTTAGCATTTTTATGAATCATCCATATCCCAATGGTGGAAAACACCTTAAAAAGTATGGAAGGCTGCAATCACATTTTGGTCTGGTGATCTGCACAATAAAATATAATAAGAATATTTCATAATGCTCTTAATTTACTGAACTGGTTATCAGGTAGACCTTTAAAAAATGCTTCTCTATGAGTACAGATTCATCTGCAAGTAGGTTTGTTTTCTTTTAGAAGTTGTTTATATAAACAAAGAAATTTTTTATGGTGAGTCAGAGATATTTAAAATTAAATACTGTTTATTAACTTTGGAGCCCTTGATAAATGATTAAAATCTCTGTACCTAACTTTATTCATCGTGAAAAGAATATTGTTTGTAGACTGAAATTGGGACTGCAAAGAAGGAAGCATGGAAACTGGTCCTCAGTGAATTCCATAAATACATCTCACTCCTGGACCTGATGTCAGAGCTTCCCAATCTACCATCAATCTTACCCTTATGCCTACCATAGCTATGCTTCTGGTTATGTCATTTAATCATTTGTTCGTTCATTCATTCATTCATTCATTAACTATTTGAACACAATTTATTCAGCATCAGGCACTGAATTCATTCCTGTGGACACAGCAGTGAACAAAGGAGAAACGATGCCTTTCCTTTTGGAACATTTGGTCTGGTGTATCATGAATCTGTAGTCAATTTCCATATACTCTGAGCACTCTGCTATACTGAGAGCGTCTGTAGAATAGGTACTCTGCCTTAGTCAATTATATACTGCCAGAGCTTGGCACTTCATGGATGCCCAGTGAAAGCTAGATCTAGGATGCTCAATCTATCTGGATAATTAGATTAAGAACATAAAGTTGGGGGGATGCCTATGTGGCTCAGTCAGTTAAATGCTCAACTCTTGATTTAAGCTCAGGTCATGATCTCACAGTTCCAGTTTATGAGATGGAGCCCTGGGTCAGGCTCTATGCTGACAGCACAGAACCTACCTGAGATTCTCTCCCCTTCTCTCTGCCCCTCCCCTGCTTCCTCTCTCTCTCTCTCTCAAAGTAAAAAATAAACATTTTTAAAAAAGAATATAAATGCGATTCTTCCTTTAAAATTCAATTGTAACTTTATTCCCACTACAAAGTCTTTTCTATATTACCACCTTCTTAGCCCTATAAAAATTAATCTCTCTCTCTCTCTCTCTTTTTTGCATCCTTAAGTCACCTTTAGTTATACTTCATTAACATATATTCATATTGTTTTATAATTAGGTCTTTATATATCTCTCCCTTCTGGTCGACTCAGTCTGTTGAGAGTAAAATTTGTGTCTTCTTTTCCAGAGCCTTTAAAATACTGAATTGATGATAAAGGAATGCACAAGTGAGTGACAAATTGGCTGTCCCAGAAAAACGTTCATGCATTCGAGAGTGGCAAAAGAGGGGCACCGGGTGGCTCAGTCAGTTGAACCTTCCGACCTGATTTCAGCTCAGGTCGCGGTCTCATGATCTTGTGAGTTCAAGCCCTGTATCAGGCTCTGTGCTGACAGTGAAGAGCCTGCCTGGGATCCTCCCTCTCTCTCCCAATCCTGGGCTTGCAGTCTCTCTCTGTCTCTCTCAAAATAAACAAACAAACAAAAATGAGTGGCAAAGGAAAAATCACATCAGGATGAATATTTTAAAAGGCATGGATTCCCTCTAAATATCATTTAATGTGTTCAGGGGATTAAGAGACAAGAAAAAAATCAGCTACTGTCATAGATAAACTTTGTAATTTGTATCCCACAAAAGGTTCTGTGCTTATTAGTTTAAGAAATGCAAGAATACAGCATTGCGGAAATGAACTAAGTCAACAAGTAGACCTTTTTATCCTTTGTTTCATCTTTCTTCTCACATTTGTAGCTGTTAACACCTACCACCACCACCCCACCTTCATGTTACTTAGAAGCAAACTGTTAGCCTTTCCCATCGTTTATGAATATGATGTGTCTCCAGCAAGCCCAAAGAACATCATTCAATGAATATTTATTGAAACTGTGACGTTCTAAGCCAGAGGCTGTGAAGGAGGTTACAAGAGCAATGAGACATTATTAATCTTGTCCTTGGCCTTAGAGCGGAGCCAGGATATATGTTAAAAGAATTATCAAAGCCCAAAGAAAGTGCTGGCTGCCACTCTAAGGTTTAAAGGCAAAAGGTAAAAGGTAGGACATTGGTAGTGATAAGAAAGCTGCATAAAGCAGGTGACATGATTTAAATGTTTAAATAATCATATATTAAATTATGTATAGAAAAATCTGATTTGGATACAGCACAGATGTCTGAGGGAAAAATGGGGATCCAAACTTCAAAGTAGAAAATGTGTTTTAAAATGTTCAGTTCAATTCTTGGTCAGTTACAAGTGCCCCAGAGTGCCCCTTCAGAACACTACAAAATGATTCATCTATCATTTTTCATTTTTCTCTTTAAAAAAATTTTTTTTAATATTTATTTATTTTGAGAGACACAGAGAGAGCATGAGCAGGAGAGGGGCAGAGAGAGAGGGAGACACAGAATCTGAAGCAGGCACCAGGCTCTGAGCTGGGGCTCCAAACCGTGAGCGAGATCATGACCTGAGCCAAAGTCGGATTCTTAACCGACTGAGCCACCCAGGCGCTCCCATTTTTCTCTTTACACAATTGATGTACTCTTATTTTTCAAGTGCAATTATAGTAGATTTCTAAATTTATTGAGTTCTTTGATGTTCTATGTCCTAAAACATTACTACTAATACATTCTTTATCTGCCAAATAGAATATCTTACTTGATACTCAAATACCACATTGCTTATGTTTTCCACATTTGCTACATAGCATATTTTATTGAAATGATCTCTCTACATGTGTGTTTTCCTCACTAGTTGTTGAGCTCTTGGTGGCTAAAACTATGTTTTTCAATTTTGGAATTTACATAACAACTGTATATAGTATACACATAATAAATATTACTGAATTAAATTGTTAAAAGACACTAGTGAAAATACACAGTTGAAAAAACTACATTCAAACTGTTGTAGTAAAACTCATTTGTAAGTTGGAGATTTCTTGATTACAAGAAGCACAAAACATAGGTTTGAGTCCAAGTTATATGTAGCACCAGGACTGATGAATTTAAATAATTGGTATATGGAGAGAATAAACCTTTTATTTTTTTCAACGTTTTCATTTATTTTTGAGAGAGAGACACACAGAGCATGAGTGGGGGATGGTCCAAGAGAGGAGGAGACACAGAATCCGAAGCAGGCTCCAGGCTCTGAGCTGTCAGCACAGAGCCTGACGCTGGGCTCGAACCCACGAACTGTGAGATCATGACCTGAGCCAAAGTCGGCTGCCCAACCGACTGAGCCACCTAGGCGCCTCAAGAGAATAAACCCTTTTAAAAAGTATCCTCTAGGGGCACCTGGATGGCTCAATTCGTTAAGGGTCCAACTTCAGCTCAGTTCATGATCTTATGGTTCATGAGTTTGAGCCCCGCGTCAGGCTCTGTGCTGATGGCTTAGAGCCTGCTTCAGAGTCTGTGTCTCCCTCTCTCTCTGCTCCTCCTCTGTTCATGCTCTGTCTTTCTCTCTCAAAAATAAACATTAAAATAAAAAAAAATATCCTCTAAACAAATCCCAAGCTCAAAATGGTGGTACCTCTATTATAAAAGTTGGCCTCAAATCAAACATTTTATTGAGATTTCAATACTGTATGTGCCAGGTACTGAGGTAGACCCCAAGGGTAGGGATATATCAGTGAGTAGTATGTAGCCTAGCCTCATAATAGATGAGGAGACAGTACTTTGACTGTATTCATGTGTTAGCTAGTATTTCCACAAAGACATCTGGCCCTTGGACCTGAGGGACAGAGGCTGACCAACTCTTTTACCTGAGAATAATTTAGGACCTAAATTTCCATACCATCCCACTACCACATAGCTCTTCCCTTCCCCTGAAATTATTTCTCTAAAATGATTCCTGAAGATTTGATAAATCTCTAGCAAGCTTATAAAAATAAATTGTATGAAGACATTTGAAGGTTGCTATTTGAAAAGTGATTTATCACTTTTATTTACTCACATAAAATTCATGTCTAGTATTGCAACTATTTGGACATGATTTTCTTGTTCTGGATTTCTTTGGCTATTTAACATAAATAAATTGGTGATTTCGTTTCTTCTAATATTCCTATGTTATTAATTCCATCAATCATTATTTTCATACTTCTCCTACCAAAAGAAATACTTGACAATATCCAAAATTATGATATGGAGCAGTATTTAAGAGATATACATTAACTCACTTCTTGTTCTTGGTGAAAGGCATCTGCAGGCCTTTGTCAAAATAATTTTCAAGGCTTCATGGTGACCACAGTATATTTTAGATTCAGCCGAACCCACTCTGTGTGTATATGTATTAAAACACATATAATACGATGTAGGATCTCATAGTTTCCACCTAGCATTACAGATCAGTTTTAAATCATACATGCCCAGATTCGTTAGATGAGTAAACTTTACCTGCTTAATGTGGTTAGCCGGCAGACTACACATTAAATAGGGCAGAAACATAAAAGTCTAAAGTTGCCTTTTGTCTTTATAATCTGAATAAACATACTGGCATAACTGAATCACTTTTTGACTCTAGAGTCTAACATTGCTGCACTTTTGGCTTTAAGCTCCCCTCTGTAAAGGACATTAAGTGACACCTGCTGCTCCCTCCCAAAAATTTCCCCCCAGTTTTTATGACTATTCTTAGCAGAAATAAAATGCATTCCCTTTCAAATTCCCCCTTCTTTTTTTCCTCAGCAGATACTCTACAAGTCGTGGTTATCTCCTATTTCTTCAGTGTCCTTGTTGATTCTTGCTATTTTCACAAAATGCCTTTCATCCTCCCCACCCCCAGAAAATAGGGACTCCTCTTTTCTTCATGTATTCATCCCAAAATGATGAATATGTGCTGAGTCAGCAATTGTGCTAGGCACAGGGACAAACTGGTAAAGAAGGTTTACACAGTCCTATCCCAAGGAGCTTTCTCTTGAGTTGTATACTTCAGATTAATAGTGCAAACAGCCATTGGGAAATTCGGGTTTAGCAAAAGGGGTTACCAGCCAGGAGTGGAGAAATTCAGTACAGATTCTAACAAAATGATTTGATTCCAAGGACTTCAAGGAGTTCTCACATTTGCATAAGTAGGGCATAGAAAAAATACAGATTTATGTTGGGCATAGCAAAAATACAGATCCTAGGCTTTGTCCTTTGGGATTCTGACTTAGAAAATCTGACAGGGGCTCACAATCATGCCATTTTTACCACTGCCCAAGTGATTTTGAGACATAAATTTATGGACCAAGCCGTGAGTGCCACCACCCTACCACTGAGTGTACCTAATACGAAAAAATGAAAAGAAGCAGACAGCTCTTAAAACTAGCAGGCTAAGTCTGGGGTGACCAGCAGGAACAAGATGAGGCAGCAAACAAGGTAGCATTTCCAAATAAAGTAGGATAATTGGTAGAACAGAGCATCGTTCCTCTTTCTCCAATTTGAATTTGTTTCCTTTTGCTCCAGTGAAAGAAGACTGTAGACTTTAAGTCTTCCAGTGATTTGTTCCAATAGTTTTGAGAAGTTACTCTATAGCAGTTTTTCCACCTACAAAACAACACAGCATCTCGGCCCTCAGCGAATCAGTCTAGGGAGAAATGCTGAGGAATAAACAAATATCAAAGGTCTATGGTGAAACCAATAATGGATATGGGGGTAGATTTACCACAAAGGCAATCAAAGCTTCAAGGCCTCTTCCTTTCATGGTTCCTTCCAAGGACCTGCACCACATTTATAATTTTTATCTTAAAGTGAGGTTGAAACATTCTAAAAGCTGCTAACTCCCTAACACCTAGGTCTATCACTGAAGAGGGATATGCTTGAAACAGTTGGAAGGGTGATAGATAGTCTACCTTTCTAAGAAATCAATAAAGAATCAAAATTCCAGTGGTTGAACTGGTACCAAACTAGGATTGATTTGGAGAGAACAACTATCCGGAACCACAGTGAAAATATTGCTGGGGTTCAGAACATGGGATGAATTCAGTAGCAAGGAGTGAGTTCCTGTGCCTAGAATACAAGTCTGGCCAAAAAATTAAAAAAAAAAAAAAGAAATGACCAGAGGAGAAGCTGCCCACATAACTGAGGGGCAAAGGGTAAGGAGTCTCATGTCTCAAGATAGGGGTTGGACTTCACTATACATATCAGGAGTACTTTATAAATATCACCTGAGAGTCTTTTAAAACTACCAAGGCCTGGGCCATGCCAGCAGACAATGTGTTTTCATAGGTGTGAGGTGGAGTTTGAGAAGCGGTATATTTTGTATTAAATTCTACGACTGAGAAGAGCATGAAAGCATGAGAAATTCCATGTAAGGAAATGGCTCTAAAGCAGGACTGGAAAGAAGGAAGTGCGAACAGAAGCTAGTCACACAGTGACCAGAACAGGACTTCAGGCAGAGGAAGAGTTTGTAGTGGGAGGAGGGAAAGGGCCAGGAAAGGTAGACCAGAGTGGGCGAGGATAACAATCAAGGAGGAAAGTTTGCCAGGCCACTTGGGGGAAGAAGCAGCTACCTGATCACTCATGTCTTGTGGGACATGAGTTTCTATTTTATTCTAAATAGAAAAGACTGTTGTTGAGTGGTAGTGATTGGGGAAAATGACATGGTCCAATTTTTTTTTTTTTTTGCAAAAATGTCACTTTGGCTTTTGTGTGCAGAATGGATTACAACAAACTGGGAAGAATTGGACCGGTTTTTTTAGAGGCCATTAAAGAAATGGCTCGGAACAGGGTGATAACAATGGAGAAGGGATAGATTTAACCCTGTATATTTAAATAGTATTTTCTCACCTGATAAGTGAGTGATGACCATGCCCCGTCTCCCACAATGTGTGCACACCCTCAGCTTACCAAATGTGGGGCACCCAGTGACTATTTAGTGATTTTTACTGACTTGAACACACTAATTATGGAGGCAGGGAGAATAAATAAGAAGTTTTTCCAAAAATGTTTATTAAGGAAGGAGGGATTCTACAGATTATAGGAGTTAGTATAGGAGATAGTAAGAGTTAATGACCAAATATGGGAGTAGATGAAGAAGAGAGTTCCAGATTAGACAGGTATGGGTAAAGGATAATGTCCATTAGGAATAGAAAAATCAAGGAGAAAAGGAATGCTTTACAAGAAATGAGAAAGAATGAGATGAATCAAAGATGTAATTAGATTGAAGGGTTGGCTAGGAGCTGTTTGTAAACCATCAGGATAATAGCGATCTTCCCAGAAGTACATGGACAGGGGATGTGCATTTAATGTTGACATGCACAAATGTTGTGGCTGTAGTAAGATACATGTTCTGATATGCTCTAATAAGCAGATGGAACTTCGTTCCTTTTTAAATATGCATGCCCATAGTTTTCAGCGACTTTTCTCACATTCTGAAAATCTCACCGGCACCTCACATACCTGTAATTACATGTCAATGGCATGCAAAGAGATACTAAAGAACAAATTCAAACACAAGTTTTTAAAAAGTTAAAAAATAAGCACATAGGCTTATAAAAAACTAAACATGCTTTACTAATGAATATTCCACCTACAGTATATGACAATCTTATTATTTTGCAAGTTGGTAGAATAATTGTATCAAAAATAGCTAACAATATGGCATCTGCATGGCTCAGTCAGTTGAGCACCTGACTTTGGCTCTGATCATAATCTCATGGTTCGTGGGTTCAAGTCCCATGTGGGGCTCTTTGTTGTCAGCACAGAGCTCCCTTCAGATCCTCTGCCCCCTTCTCTCTCTATCTCTCACCGCTCACTCACTTTCTCCTACTCTCTCAAAATAAACATTAAAAAAAACTAACAATATTGCATGTAGTGTTAACTGCTTGACATAAATAATCACATTCAGTCTTTACAAAACACCTACCAAAAGATATTATTATTGTAGCTTATTGATTTAGTTTAAAAACTAAAACTCAGATACTTTAAATAATTTGCCTAAAATGGAAGAGCAACTGTTGTAACCCAAGTTAGCTGACCAGTATTGCTCTTCTTAAATACTACTTATAACTCTAATTGCTACCTGTAATTCTAATTTGTTCCAACACTGAATAACTGACATCATAATCCCCAAATCTGAGGGTGACAAGAAGAATAATAGTTCAGAGAAAATAAAGCAAGTCCAAAGTATCAAATAAGTTACAAAGGATTCAGAGAATATATTTCTAAGTCACAACAAACGTGCTCAGGATTCACTGTACTTTAAAATAAACAGGAACTCCTGTAAGGTTCAAAAAGAAGGTATGTTCACATTTTCTTTTAGATATAAATAGAATTACTTTAAGAAAAAACACATATAATTATTTTAAGACATATATATACTATATATATTATATACTTTAAGAAAAAATATTTTAAGAAGAAAGTAAATAATATTTCTGTCAACAAGAAGATAATAAGCAAAAGGACCTGGATTCATGAAGAGAAATTTTGGATAGATGAAAGAATAACTTGAGAAAAAATAAAGAAAATGAGTATCATCCTTGGCTACTAAGAGAGGGTTGTTATCTTTATGAACGACAATTAGAGGACTTAAAATAGACGTGTCTGGGTAGGTCATCATGTCCAATTTCGAGACAAAGAAATAAAGTGAAGGACCCAGCTACCCGTTAAATCTTCAGACTGGTCTGAATAACAACAGCAATTAAACATTTGCTTTAATCATCATGCAAAGTAAAATTAAAAGGAAAAATAAATGAAGCTACATTTATTCCTATATTCCTACTTTCAAGCTACTTAAAGCCAGATGCTCTATCCTTCACTATCCAACTCTTGATTACTTTCATTCTTTATTCGGTGTGACAGGAAATTCTGAAAACTGACTCACTCCTCTACATGAGATGACAGAATATGTATGTTTATAATGACTATAGACATTGACATATATATGGTGACTATATACACACATAATGACAGAAAAGGGATTACAATCAATGTTCTAGGCACTCACTTTATTAGAATAATCTTCTACCACGCTTGCATCTGTCTCCTTGCTTCTGTCACATATTGACTAATAATGAAAAAGCTAAAGCACTGACAATACAGTCAATAATGAAATCTAAAATTGCAGCTGGGCACCAAAAATTCAAACTGCCATCTGAAATGACCATACCATGATTATACACCATTAAATGAAAGTACCTGTTAAGGAAGCTTTCAGCTCAAAGTGATAGAAACCACAAACCTGATTCTCTGGAAGCACATTCTCTCTCCTAACAAGAGGTTAAAGGTGGGGGGGGGGGCAAAATTCAGGCCTGGCTGAGCCAATAGCTCATTACTGTCATCGAAGAAACAATTCCTGGCACTGTGTTTGCCGTCTTCACAGGCTTTGCCCACCCCCGCAACCCCACATGGCTACAGGATGGCTTAGAATGCTATGTGTCACCTGGCATACTCAACAGGAAGAAGAAAGGAACTGTCTCTTTTTCAAGAGGGAAGAAACTATTCTCAGAAGTTCTACAATAGAATTCTTCATGTTTTATTGGGCAGAATTAGGTCACAATGTGATCCCTTAAAAAATCACTGGCAGGGGATTGCCTGGGTGGCTCCGTCGGCTAACTGACTTCTGCTCAGGTCTTGATCATGAGTTCAAGTCCCGCGTCAGGCACTGTGCAGACAGCTCAGAGCCTGGAGCCTGCTTCCAATTCTGTCTCTCCCTCTGTCTCTACCCCTCCTCTTGCAGTCTGCCTTTCTCTCTCTGAAAAATAAATAAACATTAAAAAAATTAGGGGAGGGGTGCCTGGGTGGCTCAGTTGGTTAAGCATCTGACTTCAGCTCAGGTCATTATCTCGGGGTTCGTGGGTTCAAGCCCCATGTCGGGCTCTGTGCGGACAGCTAAGTCAGAGCCTGGAGCCTGCTTCAGATTCTGTGTGTCCCTCTTTCTCTGCCCCTCCCCTGCTCACACTCTCTCTCTCTCTCTCTCTCTCTCTCTCTCTCTCTCTCTCAAAAATAAATAAAAACAGTAAAAAAAATTTTTTTTAATAAAAAATAAAAAAATTACAGGCGCCTCGGTAGCTCAGTTGGTTAACTGTCTGACTTCGGCTCAGATCACTATCTCAGGGTTCTTGAGTTCGAGTCCACGTTGGGCTCTGTGCTGACAGCTTACTGCCTGGAGCCTGGAGCCTGCTTCAGATTCTGTGTCTCCCTCTCTCTCTGCCCCTCCCATGCTCGCATTCTATTCCGTCACTTTTTCTGTCTCTTAAAAGTAAGTATTTAAAAAATATATATTTTTTTAATTACAAAAGAATCATTGGCAAGGGATATGGGATTACTTATATTATTTGTGGTAGAATGACTATGTGGAAATCAGTTACACCCACCAAATTAATAAGTATCTCTCTGTAATGAAGAGTAAGTTTCTATTTATTAAAAAGCTATTGAATAATTAATGAATTAGGGCACTAAGAAATAATTACAGAAATGATCATGAAAAAAATCCACCACTCTACTCCTTAAACCAGTAATACACTTTTTCTTAACTAACTTGAATATTTTAAAAATTAATTAAAAAATATCCAACACTATCGAAACATCCACATTACTCAGTACACAAAATGACTCTACTTCATCATCTTGAGCAAACAAATCTATAAAGTAACTTATAGCCTGTACTGACTTCCAAATTGTAGATTAAGCTTAAATTGTTCTTCTACTGTAGTTATCTGGAGAAAAAAGCAAATTAGCTAAAATTAAACATATTATCATTTTGTATAGATTTTGGTAATTTCAAGGGACACCTCCTGATCATATCATTAAATTAAATTAAACTAAAATTCACTAGAAAGGCATTTTTAGCATCTTCTTGTTGGATATCTGGATATTTACTGCTATGGATCATTTGTGCAAAGTTGTTTTATTACAGCCACAAAGTAATCATGTGTTAATAGGAAGCAAAAGGCATGCTATTACCTGTCACTGCAACAAAATTATACTTCTGGCTGCCATAATAATTCATATTGTGATTTTTAAAAACTCTCTAACCAAAGGTTGTCCTGAGAAGACTTGCAGCATCTCTTATTAAGACAGAGAATACTCAATAATGGCTTAGACTTATGGGGTGTTGCTTTTTAATAAATTTCTTCTGAAACCAAGTTACTGGATTTTTTTATTCCAAATATTTCAAAAACTTGAATATATTTTTAGAGAATAAAAGGGTAGAAAATGTTCATTCTTTTTATTTTTCGATGCTTCCCTTACTGACCTTACTTGACTATGCCTTGGTTATGGACTATGACAAGCCTGGCTCCAAGAACCCCAACATAAGTCAGTAAAGATTTGACTCCTCCAAGTCATGTTTCTCTTACATGGAAGTAGGGTGTAGGATGTTTGTGATGATTAAAAACAATATATATGCTTATCACAAGTAGCTGAATTAAGTCTTAAGTTATAATTACTGACATATGTTGGATTTAAGTGCCTTACAGAATGCACAAGCACAAACATTCAACAAGCACTTACGTATTAACAAATAAATGTGCCACCTCCATTGCTCACCCAACCAAGTACAGTAAAACCTTGGATTGCAAGTAATTTGTTGTTTGAGTATTCTGCAAGATGAGCAAACATTTCTAATGAATTTTAACTTGATCAAGGAGTGATGTCTTGCAATATGAGTAGCGTGTGACGCCGAATGTCACATCATCAGAACTGAGCCAACGGTTCTTGAAGTTCACTTTGATATACGAGTGCTTTGGATTACAAGCATTTTTCCAGAGTGAATTATGCTTGTAAATCAAGGTATTATGTATGAGAAAAGGAGAGGAAGAGGGGGACGGGGGTGGGGGGGAAGAGAGATGGGGTTAGGAGAGATGAACAGAACACAGAGGAGTTTTAAGAGCAATAAAAGCACTTGATATATTATAATAACGGACATTTGCCCAAACCCATACAATGTACAACACTGAGAGTGAACTTTCAGGTAAACTACAGGTATTATTATGTGTCAGTGCTGGTTCATCTTTGTTAAACATGTATGATTCTGGTGGGTAATGTTGGTAATGGAGGAGCCTATGCAGGTCTGGGTGCAGGGAGTATATGGAAAAATCTCTTTATGTTTCTCCCCATTTTGTTGTCAACTGCTCTAAAAAATAAAAATTTTTAAAATTTTGGAAAGGGCAATCAACCTCATATGAAGTATCTCAGCAGTCAGAAAAATTGCCAATATTTATATGAAAAAGTACTCTATATATTAGGCATGACGCAAATGTGAATTAAAACCACAAGGAGATGTACAAGACATGCAGGAAAAAAATTAATTACACCCAACCCAAGCAAGGATTTGTAGCAAGTGAAACTCATATATTGTTGGTAAGAATGTAAAATGGTAATATCAGCCTGCTACCAGGATAGCCTACCTAAAGACCCTACAATTTAAATTGTAGTTATTTCGCGAAGAGAAATAAAAACACATCTACAAAAACGTATATAAAAATATTCAAAATTGACAGATTACTATTTTTAAACTGATACTATAATTTTTGGTGACCAAAAGAAAAATAGATTTATATCTAAACAGTATTTTCTGTATGTTATTAGAAAATATATCCTAAGTAACCAAAATATAAAAAAATAAATAAAATCTCAGTAATTGATCTTTTTATGTTTATTTATTTTTGAGAGAGCGAGGCAGAGTATGAGCATGGGAGGGGCACAGAAAGAGAGAGACCAGAAACCGAAGCTTGAACTCACAAACCATGAGATCATGACATCAGCTGAAGTCGGATGCTTAACCGACTGAGCCACCCAGGCACCCCTAGTAACTGATGTTATTATGAATTCATTTATATAAAATATACATAAGGCCATTTCCTACTATTTTTCCTTGATTCCATCAAAACTACATAGAAAGCATTCTGCTTTTTTGAAAAAATCATAAATAACACTTTAACAGGATTTAAAGTGATTTTATTTATTTTATTTTAATGTTTTATTTTTATTTTTGAGAGAGAGAGAGACAGTGTGAGCAGGGGAGTGTCAGAGAGAGAGGAAGACACAGAATCCAAAGACAGGCCCGAGGGTCTAAGTTAGCTATCAGCAGAGAGCCCGATGCAGGGCTCAAATCCATGACCTGTGAGATCATGACCTGAGCTGAAGTCGGACGCTGAACCAACTGAGCCACCCAGGTGCCCCTAAAGTGATTTTAAAGACCATTTTATCTAATCCCTTGTTTTACAAAACAGAAAAGTAATGTCCAAAAGTTAAGTGGCTTATTCACATTGTCAGTGGGGGAAAAAACAAAAACAAAAGAAAACAGATTACAGCATGTAACAAAGTGTAGAAATCTATAGTACTTTTAAATCTGACCTATTATATTTATTTCTATTGAACATAACAGCTTCTACTACACATATTTTATTTTTTAATGTATGTCTGTTGATGTATATATATATATATATACACACACACACTGTGAAATTATCACTACAATCAAGTTATCCACCAATTCAGTTACTATTTTCTTTGTGTGTATGTGTGCACACATACAGTGAGAACACTTAAGATCAACTCCATTAGATGGGGTGCCTGGGTGCTCAGTCAGTTAAGCATCTAGCTTCGGCTCAGGTCATGATCTCACGGTTCATGGGTTTGAGCCCCACGATGGGCTCTGTGCTGGCAGCTAGCTCAGAGCCTGGAGCCTGCTTTGGATTCTGTGTCTCCCTCTCTCTCTCTGACCCTCCCCTCCTCGTGCTGTCTCTCTGTGTCTCTCAAAAATAAATAAAAAACATTAAAAATTTTTTTAAAAAAGATCAACTCTATTAGCAAATGTTAAGTACATAATACAGTATTCACTACAGTCACCATGCTATCCATACATTATTTCCAGAACTTATTTATCGTGTATCACTCAAACTTTATAACTTATGACCAACATCCCACCATGAATGTTTCTCATGAGATGTCAAACTAGTTTCTACTAATTAAGTTAAATGACCTCTCATACTGCCGGGATTTAAAAAAGAAAATCTATTTGTAAATACAAAGCAGCGATCCGGCAAAGCAAACATTAGTTTGTTTCTTTCCATCTAGCATGTGCACGGGTTATCCTCATCCTGCTGCATTTGGCTTTCCCTGACCATGTGTTGTTTTGTTGCAAAACATCTAGAGTATGGCTCCAGGAGAAGCTGCAGTCAGGGCAATGTGGTTGGCGGGGATACAAACAAGACTTCTGTTAGAAACAGTGAAGTGCAGTTGTTGTGACAAAAGGAACTTAGACTGCCTTCCTTCTACTTGTCCATTCACACACATCCCCTCTGAATACTGTCAATATAGGCGAAACCATTTTCCTGCCACTCCACATGCAAGTGCTTAAAAGTCAGCAACAAGGTGCTGCCTAGTTTTTATTCTAGTGACCAGATGAATATTTGAAGCGCAATTCTCTGGATCTCTTTATTTATACAATATCCTACAAAGATATTTTCTCTATGTCAGACTCTTAGCAAATGTCTTGGTTCCTTTGGAGGGCTACGAAAAAAATACCTTTGAGTGTGCGACTTAGACACCAGTGAGAAATTTCTTTCTCAGAGAGTTCTGGAAGCTGAGAACTCCCACAGTCTAGGTGTTGCCAGGAGCTTGGGCATCTGATAAGAGTCTGTATCTGAGTTCACAGACTTCCAGTTTGTAGTAGAGTCTTTCAGGGGTTGGGACAGCAGGGAAGCTCTCTGGGGCCTCTTTTACGAGGGCCCTCATCTCCTTCAGGAGGGTTGTCTTCATGAGCTCGTCACCTTCCACGTGACCACCTTCTCTTACCACCACCTTGGGAACGAGGACTTCAACAGGGAGAAGATATAAACATGATACAGCAACAAGGATATAAATAATTTTAAACCTGTCTTGGCATATGAAAGTTTTATTTTAATTTTCTGTCTAATTTGCTCATCTTGAACACGCACGTCCTCGTAACCAATAAAATGACTATGTATTCACTCCAACTGAAAGTTCCCTTCAGGGACTGAACTTGTTCACATTAATTTTTCACTGACTAATAAGGTTTTTCAAGCTCATGTATTAGTTTCCTTGAATTTTCATTGCATTTCCACTATTGTATATTCATTATTCAAACTGCAATAGAAAAAGAGTTCGGTCAAAAGAATATGTTTCTAAATTTGTGTCTTTAACATCAGTAATTCTGTCTTACATCAAATTAGGAAGGAAATGAGAAAGGACTTCTTCAAACCTCCAAATTTGCACAGTTTATGAACCCAGCAATTCTGTCGTTAGGTGACAGACTTAGTTCACTGAAAGGAAAACCAAACACTGCTCTAAAGAAGAACATTTCTTACAATATTTAGATAATATTAAAATGTTTCATACTTTTGATAATTTCCCTTAAGAATGGATAGTTGAAAATCTAAGTTTCCCTTATTTGGGGAAATTAAAATATTTAAATAATCTCATGTAATTGTTTGCATTTATATGGGTATTATATCTAATTAATAGAGATTGAAATAGCATATTTTAAATTAACATGTTTTGCTCTATTCTGGTGGTTTATAAAGTCAATAACATCTAATTCTCCAAACTGTGGAAGGTGCTGGTGAATAGGGGAGGGATTTATGGAAGTTTTAGAATCTTTTTAGGAGATTACTTTTAACTGTGAATTACTTAAGAAAACTTCAAGATGTTCTAACATTATAAATAAAATTGTATACCACAG
Organism: Suricata suricatta; assembly: GCF_006229205.1. Lineage (NCBI taxonomy): Eukaryota > Metazoa > Chordata > Mammalia > Carnivora > Herpestidae > Suricata > Suricata suricatta. The sequence continues at coordinate 18,390,670 of NC_043700.1, forward strand.
AAGACCAGATAAAGAGACAAATAAATTGTTAGAAGCTCTGCTAATGAACGCAATAAAAGGTGGTCATATTAAGGAAGTAGAGAAGAAAGAACAGATTTTTAGTGGTATAAAATAGAATGAGAGAACACAGAAAAGGTAAGCACGTCATGCAGGGAACAGAGTAATATAGACCTGGTTGGGGAGGTAGGTGGATAAAAACATCAAGAACCTGGGATGCCGTGCCAGATACTTTTTCCAAATGTTTTTCAAGTTTGTTTATTTATTTTGAGAGAGACAGCATGAGCGGGGGGGGGGGGGGGGGGAGAGAGAGAGAGAGAGAGAGAGAGAGAGAGAGAGAGAGAGAGAGATTCCCAAGCAGGCTCTGCACTGCCAACACAGAGTCAAACATGGGGCTCAAACTCATGAAACTGTGAGATCATGACCTGAGCTGAAACCAGGAGTCGGATGTTCAACCAAATGAGCCACCCAGAGGCCCAAAGCCAGATGTTTTTGAATCTGATGTTAGTGAAGTGTAGGTCCGAGGACGTACAAGTTCCATGAGAGCGTCCATACACTAGAGATAGGCTGGATGACCTGACTAATGCAAGGCTGGGATTGACCCTGCTTCAGGTGACTGGTGATGGCTGAACTGCCTACACAAGATGGACAAAATGATACCCAACCACAGCACTGGGAAGTCACGATGAGATTAAGATGTTTATTTGTACACCTGCTTTGTGCTGTAATCAGGTTCCATTTATCATCTCTTCAGTGACCACTTTGGCAACTTCTATGCAATAGGAATAAAGCAATCAGAGCACACATTTAGTCACAGAGGCTTATGAGCACATCAGTGGGCACAGTGTAGTATTTTCATAGCCATCTCATGAAAACTAAACTGACCTAGCTTTTTTTTAAAGGACACACTAGAAAAAGGCTATGCTGTTACCTGTCAGCTCAGTTCCAGGGAAAACTACTGAGCGAAATTTTATGTGAAGACAGAATGTCTATGGACAGTTTCAATATCCTGATGGTAGGGATATGTTCTAAATTATGATGATGATTAATAACCCCACAAGCCCCTCTATCGATTCTCCAGATGGCTTCTTGCCTTTGATGTTCAATATACTTATGCTAATTTAGTCTCTAAAAATAGTCTACTGTTTTGTTGTTAATGTTTTCGATGTTAGCAGTTATTTTTTGTTGCCTCTAATTTAATCTAATCTAATTTAATTTTTGCACATATACAATGATTTGCATGACTCGAAAGTCAAAACCATTGCTCATAAGCATATTCAGAAAAATCTTGCATCTATTCCAAATTCATCTACTTTGTTTCTATCCATCCTCTTCATTAGTTCCCTGTTTATTATATCCAGGTTGTTTAGTTTTTGTATGCTTTCTTACTTCTACGTTTTTTAATGTAATATGTGCAATATCCTATACCCCCCACTCTGATCGCTTACTAATATACTCTGGCAATCATACTACTGCAGTAGAAACCTTTTCATCTTGAGAGAGAAAGAGAGATGAGAGAGTTTACAGTTGGTAATACTCCATTTGGTGGTGTACCCTAGATAGATGGACACTCATTTTATTTCTTAATCTTCTCTTTTTATAAATAATGCCACACTAATATACCTTGTGCATGCTTCCCCCCATATTTTTGGAGGTGAATCTTCCAGCTGTATTTACAGAAAGGGGATTGCTCACTAAGAAGTAAACAATGTGACTAGTTTTCTAGATACTACCAAGGGATCCCCATGCTTTATCAATTTGCACTCCCACCAACACTGCGTCAGAGCGCCTTACCCTCTGCACCCTGCCAAAAGAATGTTTCCAAAGTTTTCAATTTTTGCCAACCTGATCTGAAAGAAATGATACTCAGTTCTACAAGTTTTCTAACTACAGTAAATTAACAAGCATTACTGAAGGAATAATAGCTTGCTCTAAATGTTATACTTCTGGAAACGCTCAATTACTTAGAAATAGCTCTTTAGTGTCTTCAAACTGCAGAACAACTTTTAAAATACCAGTAACAGACATCCTGATGTTGGTTCATTTGCCAGCCAGGGAGATATCTGAATCTTTCTTTGTGCTTTCCGAAGGGAAATTCAGAAAGTGAAGGGTACATGCCCTTTGGAAAGGAAGAGCACTCAGTTGCATTGGGGCTAACATCGCAAGTAATATGGCTGCACACGCTTCATAAGCCATACTGCTCCAACCGAAACCTATGAGCACTTCTTCCGTTTTGTAAAGAAAATGGTTTTTCTTCTCTTCTAAATGAATTGTCAATCTCCTAAGATTTGACAATGAGTACACCATCCATTATAATTCACCAAGGAGTAAAAAATATAATAATGTTTTTCTTCACATGGAACGATGAGATTCCATCTAGATTTGCTGATTAATTTGGTATTTCACTCTGTCCTTATAATTCAACTGATGTGGCTTTTCCATACGTTCCTCGAAGGCATTTTTATCATCCATGAAAATCCCAAATAAAAAGGAAAAAATTTTTGATATTCATTTTTCCCCACAAGGGATACTTGTGCTGCTCCATGGCAGAAAGCTATTTAGAACTGGCATTTTCCATGCTGTTGAACTGCCAGAAAGCAAGTTTCTACTTTTTTTCTTAGCACTATTTTTTTCTGCTCACAAGATAAATGAAAATTAATTCAAATTACTTATTACTATCGCTAAGATTATTTATTCAATTATCCAAACAACAAAATGAAGGTAGTTTTGTTATATTATGTCATGCTAGAGAATAAATTATTATTTATAGAATTCTTGTAAGGGACGATTAAATTCTATTTCATACTGAAAGCCACAGTATTTTGGGTATCAGATTATTTTAGTTCATACTTGTGCAGCTTCATTCTACTTTTATACCTTTTTTCTTTCTCTTTTTTCTTTTTTTAATGTTTTGGTTTTTTTTTTCAGAGAGAGAGAGAAAGACAGAGTGAGAGAGGGGGAGGAGCAAAGAGGGAGACACAGGATCCAAGGCAGGCTGCAGGCTCCAGGCTCTGAGCTGTCAGCACAGAGCCCGATGTGAGGCTTGAACTCAGGAACCCCAAGATCATGACCTGAGCCAAAGTTGGACACTTAACTAATTGAGCCACCCAGGCACCCCATACCATTTTTTCTAAAGAGAATCAGGACTACATGAAAAAGTACCCCATAGCCATCATTAACTTTTTAATGGAGAAATCATATCACATACATTAAAAGTAATAAATACTACATACTAATAGTAATAACTTCATTTATTTGCCAAACACCCTTATAAATAAGGTACATTCCATAGATGTTTTAGCTCATAGATATACCCAATTGATTTGGTTATTATGTAACTAACCTCTTGCCTTTCAGTCTAGAAGCAAAAGGTAGCTTGAGAAGAAACGTTTTGAAATAGGTATGCTGCTACTTAATACTTAAAAGTTCATAATGGGTAGTCGGTATAGGGTATTCATATGGTATTATCTAAGGAATAGGAACAGATTAATTATTTGTAATAGGTAAAATGGGGAGAGAAAAGCTGTAGTGGTCAGGCAAAACAGCTGATTATAGACACATCTGTGTATTTTCCAAGTCTAGATAGGGTCTTGATAACAGTACAATAGACAGGTTTAGCTTGTCACAGCCATGGCCTTTCCACGTGTCTCTGTCCGCCCAGCTGGGGGTTTTAGCCCAGCTCTCAGACAAGGAGAAAGTAAAGAGCCTTCTGCTTCCTTCCGCCACTTAAACATTTCATAAGAGGTACTGTTCCCCGTGCACTAGTTTTCCTTCTGAACCTACCCAGTTGCACAAGCCAGGTCCACACTCATAATTCCAGTCCACCACGGGCTGCAAATAGATACTGCCTCTTAAAATGCAGATCATAAATTATAAATAAATAATAAATGAAGGAATGATGCAAAATTTAAAAAATCCCTCCACCTCCTTTTCATTTTAGTTTTTTAAATATAATTTACTGTCAGATTGGTTTCCCTACAACACCCAGTGCTCATCCCAACAAGTGCCCTCCTCCGTGCCCATCACCCACTTCCCCCTCTCCCCCACCCCCATCAGCCCTCAGTTTGTTCTCAGTATTTGAGAATCTCTTACAGTTTGCAGGTTTGTACTTCTCCCTCTCCATACATTTTTTGTTCCACCTCCTTCTTAAGATGTTAGCCTCCCCTCATATTTCAACTCCAGAGCTCATCCTGTACTTCCTATCCCCTAACACTGGAGACAAATCTTTCTAGAAATAAAGCAGGCACTGTGGTGCCTTCTTGTTTTGATTTTAATCTTTTTCTGCTAAAAATACCCCCTTCCACTTTTTAAAAATTATTATTATTATTTTGTCTTAAATCCTAGTGTTAGTATTTAACCGGGAAAGGCAGGAAGGGCGTGTCCCTGGGGCTGGCTGAGGGATCAGCTCCGTGGACACCTTGCTCTGGGATGGTCTGGCCCCCAGGATTTGAGAGTATGGGGCCCCACGCCACCCCATCATCCCTGCCGGCAGCCTCTCTGCCTGCCTTACCTGGACCGCAGGCTCTGCCCTCCAGAAGGTGGGGGGGGACACACCCCTGTGCTTTAAGCCCCCAGATCATGATTTCCTGCAGCAGCCACCCAGGCAAACTGTCCCCTCCTCAACCCCACCCCCATGCTCTGTGCTTACAGGTCACCTGGGGGCGGAGGACATGAACATTCCTTTCTCCAGGCCTGGACATCCATCTCCCAGGCTGTCCCTCAAACCCCGGTCCCCAATGCCATCTCAGGGCCAGCCCAGGGACACCTGAGGTCTAAGGCACATCCATGCAACAGTGTCCCCCACGCCCACGGGTGCGCCCCCACAGCACAGCGCACCCCATCTCTTCGTTGTTTCATTCCCCTCGTATCTGCTGGGTCCCCTCCTGCTGTAGCCGAAACACTGATCCCCACGAGTCAGGTGGGCGCAGCCTAGGAAGTGTCCCAGGCTGCTCCTGTTCTGGGAGGGTCTGCCCCAGGCTCTCCCAGCGTCCCCGGGGGTCACTGCAATCTTGGCCTGGGGAAGCATCACCCCCGTGTCCCCAGCTTCTCCCAGCTTGTGTCCATACGGCCCCAAGGACACCAGTCACCACTTCAGGGCCACCCTACTCCACCGTGATCTTGCCTCAACCAATTATACCCACAACAACCTTTTCCCAAAAAAGGTCCCATTCTGAGGTCTGAGGGTCGGGACTTCAACACATGGGTTGGGGTGGGGGGGGACACAACCCATGCCCCTTGCTTGGGGCTCTGTCTGGTTTCTGTCCGTGGGTCTGGTTGCCTTCTTGCGGTGGCAAAGCGTCCTGTGGAGTAAGACTCACCCTTCCTCCTGTGTCCATGCAGCATGTCCCCCTTCCACTTTTCTGACTCACATGATTAGTTCCAATCAAAGAACTGGTCATTAGGAGTGTCCCTTCGGAGCCTCGGCATTTAGGAAGAGATTGTGTCTTGCCCACACTCGCTAATCTGCCAGGAGGGTGCAGGCATTGATAAAGCCCGAGGAAACAGCAAAGCTACCCTAAGGATGGAACCCAAGTTTCCGAACCACTGTGAACAGGATAAGTGCCCACCTTGAGGAACTCCTCCCACATTGGACTATTATGTAACCAGTAAATAAGCATCTGGTAAACCACTGGCATTTTGGAGGTGATTTGTTCTAACAGTTTTAAGCCCTAAATAGTACAGATCCTAAGTAAAAAAGAACATTAATTATACAATTTACAATACGCAACTTCTAATTTTCTTTTTGTTAATTCAGGAAAAAAATATTTTTTTAATTTACTTATTTTTTAACATTAATTTTATTTTCAGTATTGTTAACATACAGTGTCATATTAGTTTCAAGTGTCCATTATAGCGATTCAACATTTCTATACATTACTCAGTGCGCATCAGTATAAGTGTACTATTAACCCCTTCCCCTATCTCCCCCATTTCTCCAGCCATCTCCCCTCAGGTAACCATCTGTTTGGTCTCAGTAGTTAAGAGTTTGCTTTTTGCTTTGTCTATTTTTTAGAAAAAATATTTATAAGACACTAATTTTGATTAGAATGCCAAGCTAAATTCTCTTGTGAATGTGAGTAAGATACAAGATCAAAGCATAAGCTTTATTCTTAATAAAATTAAAATTTGATATTATCATAGTTTTCACTAGGCTATAAGGGATCTTCCTTGTTAACGCTATCTTGGAAAATACTCTGTATATAAAGGAGGAAGTGTGAGAGAGGTTTCTAACCCAGTATTTTATGGCAAGGAAAAAAATCCTGTCAAATGCTGTTTATAAAGTATTTCTACAATTTTTTTATTAAGACTCTTATGTAAAATGTATTACATGTCACCATAGAAACTTGAGAAAGTACAGTCTCTGCACTAAATGAGTTAAAAATATATGTAACATCAAGCTGGTAAGTCAGAATAGTTTCTACTTCCATTTTGAAGGGAAGTCTTAGTTCTATTAAAATAGAAGTTGTTTTTCTCAATATATAGTTTTAAATCTAGCAGAGATTTCAAATAAATAATAAAGGCAAAAAGAAGGTAATTAAAACTCCATAACAAGATCTTAACTGAATTTCTTTTTCTTTAATGAGAAAAACAAAGTTTCTTAGCAACTAAAATAATTTTTCCTTAAAGAAGCAAAAATAGAATCTAAACATAAGAAATTCAATTTGAAAAAAAATACCTCAGAGGCAGGGTTCTCCTGGAATAATGCGGCATCAGTATGACATTCACAAGACTGTACTTGAAATTTTAATTATATTTATGCTATTTGGGGCCAACAGATTTACTTAGTCTTGGCTCTGAACCATATTACCATTGAAACATAATACAGTCAGAATAAAACTGCTTTAAATACCTTAGAGACAACTACTAGATTGGCTCAGGAGAGTTCTGTCACACACCATGATAAGATAGCAGAATCCTTTCTGATTTTTCAAGCAGTTCGATGAACAAATCATCTATGTGGTATTACTTAATGGCAAGAACCTCTTGGTTTCCTTCAGGAATCCTATACCTTTACATAGAAACCCTGCTGCAGTTAATCAAAATACTCAATTCTGCCCAAGAACAAGCACATGTACAAATCCCTAAGGAATCACATACTGTAATGTAGAGTTTCAACAATTTCCTTACAATTCAAATTTTTCCACTGTATTTTTCACCCTAAGTCACATAACCGGAACACCCAATGACTCTCAAGGACAATACACACTAAGAGAAACCATTTTTATGATGCATTTAAATGGAACGGACGGTTCAGACATAATACTACTCTCTCAATGAATGCCCAATTTTCCATTGGCTCTTAAATTAAAATTTATTATTTATTTCAGGGACATTTGAAAACAATACTGCTTAATTGTGAGTTGTTAAATGAAAATCTGAAATTGAGGAGCACCTGGGTGGTTTTGAAAGCATGAAGTCTCTTAGGATAAGAATGCATTTGTTGTGGTTGTAGATAAAGTGGTCACATCCAAGTATGTAATTTCTAGTCCCCAACATTAGCCTTCTCAATGCTGCAGGCAGAGATAATGGCCTCTCATCGTGAAACATTATATTACTAAATGACAACCCATATTATTTCCATATAAATTTTATCAAAGCAACAAAACATCATCTTTTTTATGTTCTACTATTATCATAGACATATGGTTTATTTTCTGATTTTGTTTTATTTATGCAAATCAGGCTAATTATTAGCCTTAATTCCCTCTTGTATCTACACTAAGATTGCTATTTCTTGCACCATGTAAACTTTAGAAATACATAGACATTCATTAATAATTTTGAAACCATATAAAAATAAAAATACCAATTTTAGCATTTATAGCAAAGGTAGCTCAAGAAAAAACTATGATGAGAAAAGATTAAAGATAGTAACATAGAAAAATTGTACCTATAAACTAACATTTTTTAAAATTGTGTTCTAATAAATCTGTTCTAAAATCTAATATTTAATATGAAGAACACTGTTTGAAGTAATCCTTAAATAATTTTATCAGTTAAATCTTTTTTGTATGTGTGAGTACATAATACCCTTTCTTATAACATTCAAAAATCCAAGGCTGTCACCAAAATAGTACCTTCATCTAGTGATAGGTATTCCAGGAAATAGCCCTAGAGAGAAACAGGCCCTCTATCAATTAATCAATTGTTAATCACTTGATATTTGTTAAATTCAAATTTGCATTATGGGATTTAGTGTGATTTAGAAGAATATTGTTCTTTATAAAATTACTATGAAGAAATTAAAAAATAATGCTACTGGTTACATTTCTTCGTATTTAGAATATCTTCCCAATTATAAATTCCCTATACTGAAGATTCATCTAACATCTTTCTGATAATGGAGCCACTTCATGTTATAGAATCATCTGGGTATTATGGAGCCATCACAAGCTAAGAAGAGAGACATTCTGCTCTATTTTTTTTTTTTTTTTTGCAGGGATGTCTCTAAGTTGCTTCTTTCTAGTGAGCACTCTATCTTTATTTTACTTCTTATGTACTCTCCCTTACTACTTTGATGACAGAGACTGATAGCAGTTCAACAAAATTTCTTCTCCCATTCCTTATGAGCACACATATAGATGACATTTCCTAGCCTTCTTGCAGTGAGGTGAGGCCATATGATGAATTTAGCCAGCAAGAGTGAGAATGGAAGTGACATGTGCCACTTGAGGTTGGGGCCATCAAGATAGCAGCTTGACTCCTCCATGTTTCTGCCAGCTGGGACTGGAACAAGTAGATGCCTTGGAAGCTCAGTACTAAGGATTGAGCGGTACTAGGTCTAAGTACCTAATAAAGTACAGCTAACTTCCTGCCTACCTGAAACACCAACCCAGACCAGTCAATGATAGAGAGATAAAAAAAACGGCACTCATTTAGTTTGGGTCACGAAGCTACTGTTAGTTCTCATGTTATAGAAGTTTAGCTATCCCGACTGATAGAGAGCTCACAAGTATGGTGCTATCATAACAAAAATATATGGCATTTGCTTAGCAGTTAGGAAACACATGGTAAGAAGTATAATGGTCTATAAAACCAATAACCCTTTTTATGCCATGATAAAACTTATGGTAAATGGCCATGCGGACTAAATTAGAAAGATCCTATTTGCTTTCAAGAGAGCTTATCACTAGAATTTGTATTTAGAAAGGTCAGAATATTAGTGTTTGGAATAACAATGCCTCTTTCTTTCCCTCCCTCCCTCCCTTTCTTCCTTCTTTCCTTTCTTTCTTTTTTTTCCCTTCCTCCCCTGATGGGAGCTATTTGAACTCACCCTCACCGGTAGAGTGAAAATTCCTGGTGAGGGTATGGCAAGTTTGCATGGTCTCTTTCCCTCAGATAGCTCTCAAAATCTACCCTCTTGAAGCTTTTCATTTCTGCTTGGGCACCAAACCTCAGAGTGCTTTGCTGATTAGTATCAGGAGAGGCCTGTCCCCCTGCCCTGTCCCTGAGGCATGACTGCACCTGGTCAGGGAAAAGATGAGTAAACTAGATACACCCTAATGCAACATATAGTTTCCCCTAAGCAATTAACTGGTAACTGACCACCTTCTGGGCCTGAACACCTTTGTGAAAGTCACTACTGCAATAAAACGTATCAATCATCTTTGGGACTGTGAGAGCAGGCATTATGTCTCCTGAGAACCTGTTTTTCTGGGAACTTTCTCTTGGAGTTATAAACAGCGTAATGACCCTTACTTGTAGAAAACTGACCTTTACTTAACAACTGTTTGCCTTTTGTTTAGAGGTCTCTTCCTTAAGGCTAGACCTGAGGTTTTGTAAAAAATACCTGTGATGACATGAGTGCTTGTAGCTAAGTTTTTTATGACAATCATTACTACTAGAATTGTAACTTCTGGAGAACCCATGTCCTGGAAAATTGTAAAACTTATCCATGAGAAATCATTTACTACTCTTTCTGGTTCTTGTACCTTTTGCCATAAATAAAACTTGAGAACTAGACAGGGCAGAGATGCCTGCCACAATGGTAGAGACACCTGCCAGGTGGGCTGGGGTGCCTGTCTGGTGATCAGAATGAAACCCAAGGCTCTCTCACTCTCTCTGGCTGACACTGTCATCCTTCAGGGGAACCCTGGACTTGCTGGAGCTGACTCCAGCACTCCCCTTCCTTCCTTCCCTCCCTTCCTCTTCTTCCTTCTTTCCTTCTTGTCTTTCTTTCAACAAGAAGTTGGGTTACATAACTTTAGTCCCATCTGCTCCCAGGGTCACTACATCCAGAGCATTTTTTTACTTGTCCCATCCACATAGGCTAAGAGAAAGTTCTGAAGCAAAGGAGTGCAGGTGCATGCCTGGGTAGGATAGTGAAGACGCATTCCTGAGCACGCTGAAAAAATACCACAGGGCACCAACAGCATTTACTATGGCTTGTATGGTTACTCACAAGTATAAAAGACTAAGAATGAATACATTATGAGCCTAGTAAGTTTGAGAAGAAATTGTATTGCAAAAACACTTCAGGTGTAGCCTAAGAAAACCTGTGAATTTAGGAGTTTTACATTTTCCTCAAGCCCCCAAACATGGACCACCAGAAAGAACTGTATAGACCTAAAGAAGATATACTTACTCAGTGTCTACTTTAGATGTGGCTGTGAAAAATAATGGATAAAGAAGAACCTTCCAGCAGGCAAAACCAGATATGATGTAGAAAGATGGACAAGCATTTTCCTCCCATACAGAACAAAAGTTGAGTCAATAAACTTGTCCCAATGCCTGGGCAGAGGACCTTTAAAATTTCTGCCCTGCAAGACTCCAGAATTGCTTTAGGCCAGGTTCTACGATGTGCCTGCCATTCTTTTAGTGCTCCCATTGTATATTAGGTATGGACTGTCATTTACCAATACCATGTCATTTCATTTATAGCTCATAAAATCCTAAATTTAGAATGTTCTAGAGACATCACCCAGAAAATCAAAATGTAGTAAGAGAATACTTGTCTTCCTTGGGGAACAGTATGATTACATTTTAATTTGTAAAGGGAATAGTTGCTTTTTGAAAGAGCAGTATGACAAGGATTTTATTTGTATTTTTTATAAATTTAAAAATGGCTTTTATAAAAATGAGTGCACGCTGAGTAGTAGTGGAATGGATTGGGTAGTGAATGTCTGTAGATTCTCGGTGCCCACCTCCACCCATGCTGCGCTACAGGCTTTACTGTGGGGGCCAGAAGAGAGTAATAATTTTTCAGGTCCTTTTGCTGTCAGGTTTTCAGACACAGTTTGGGTTCAGGCATTTGGATGCATTAGGCCACACTTTGGATTATGGAGGTGAAAGAAGTACTATGTTTCTTCCAGGAGCAGTAGTGCCTGTGGACAGGCTTCAGGAGATGTGAATTTTCTGTATTGGTTGCACATGTTCTTTGGCCGTCAACAGCCAACAGTAGTCTAGACCAACTGGGAAGCTAATCACGGTTTCTTCCAATGTCCTGACATTCAGATGACAACAACTTTTTGATACTCGTGCTCTTTAGGAAGTGCTCTTTATACCTCTAAGAGGCTAGTAACAGCAAGGCTATTCTGAGCATTTTTTTCTAAATAAGCTTCCAAAACGCATTGTAAAGATATTATATATGGAAGGAAAGGTTTTGAAACCTTCTGGAGAACCTAATACTAGAACCATGAGGGACCCAAAAAATATAGTTAAATTTATAAATAATAGATTAGGAAGAAGATATGAAAAAGTGAAGTCACTTTTCTTCCCTAAGGAAAATGAAGAACCTAGGTACTGAGTATGAAGGAAAAGTTATAAAAAGTTATAAATAAATACAGACAGTGAGACAAAGTTCTTATAACCTTAGTAAGGGTAGTATTGTGATAATATGGAACTCAGAACCTGGTAGAATATGCTGTATTGTTTAACGAAAGAAACTAAGGACCAGAGAACAAAAATGTGTATCTTTATCCTAAGCCAAAGCTGAATCAGGCAAGACTTCACCTCTCTAAACACTGACATTTCCTTTTTTTTTTTTTAATGTTTTATTTACTTTTGAGAGAGACAGAGAGACAACACGTGAGCAGGAGAGAGGCAGAGAGATGAGACACAGAATCTGAACAGGCTGCAGGCTCTGAGCTGTCAGAACAGAGCGCCACATGGGGCTTGACCTCACAAACCATGAGATCATGACCTGAGCTGAAGTCAGATGCTTAATTGACTGAGCCACGCAGGTGCCCCTACAGACTGACATTTCTAATAAAGCTCTCCAAATCTTAAATGGAATCCAAAGGAGAAAGTGCTACATAGGGAGTTTACCATAATTACATGATTATTAATGTTCCAGCTACCACAATAGAATAGCAGTTCGTATTATAAATCAAATTCAGTTATAGAAAAACAAACTTGCATTTTTCACACACCGAAGTCTATGAACTGCAAAATGTGCACCTGCTCCAGCTATATGCGCCACACAGACTAATCCATTCTGAAACCCACCCGAATCCCTATACCCTTCCCATCCCTGAATGACACAGTGACATTTGAAATTGTAAGATTAGTCAAAGGGAGAGAATTAGAAATGGAGTAAGAGTCAAAAACTCCAAGAAAAAAATTTGGAAATGTTAATAGTGTAAGAACACGAGTCTGAACCAAACAAATGCCATGACAGGCTTTAAGTTTCACCTCTGACCTTAAAGGCCTAAGTTTCAGTTTCCCCAAAACTCTCAGGCAGTTACACATTGCCTAGAGCAGGAGAGACCACCTTGCGGTATCCAATTAGGAAAGGCCGGCTACCTCTCCCCACATTCCTTAAGGTGAGGCCTGCAGATAGGAACTTTAGATAGGACCCTGTTACCTAATGTTAAAGTTAGCCCATTAGTCACCGAACAAGACCCTGAACTCGCACTGTAATTGGTTAATTTCAAAGGTACTCTAAAGGTTGTAATTGGGTCCCGCCAAAAGTAACGAACGCTCTGAACAGTGTGCATGGTTAGAGCTGCTGCCAATACTGTTGTACCATTATGATTGGGTCACTGTACCTATGTCACAATTTCTTGTAACTCCCCCTTCCCAAACCCCATAAAAACCCTACTTGGCCCTTGTTCGGGGCTCTCAGCACGGATCCTTGGTGAAGGCTGTGAGACCGAACTTATAAACCCGCAGTAAAGCCCTTTGCCTTTGCATGCGTGCCTCGGTCTCCCTGGTGGTCTCTGGCCGTTGAGGATACTGTGTTTTGGGCATTACAATGGCTTGGGATCTGAGTATCAGTATTTCCAAAAGGGTCAAAAAGGTCACCTTCAAATCCTTCCTCATATCTTGGGCTATGCCTTTTCAAGACATTCTGGACGAAAGTTCACATACTCAGTCCCATTCCTAGGACTCCAATAATAGCCCAGTCACCCACTCCTTTGCAGGGTCACTGTGTCCCCAGTTATAAACCAACTCCATACATGGGAACTTTAATAGGAAGAAGCAAAAGTGTTTTGGAGAAAGAAAATCAGCAAAAATCAGATATAAACATCTTTACTTACATCCTAGTTCTATCTGTAAGCCAGGAAAAATCATAATAAAGATAACCATTCTATAATCAGAGTGTTGTAGTGAAAGGCAGGACACACGGTACATACTCAGTATATGTGAGCTGTTTTCTTAATCTGATCAAATTCCACTTCTCCATTAATAGTGATATTAAGTAACCGAAATTGTATTTCCTCAAAAATATGGACACTTTATCTGTGTCAAAATATTATACTGCTACATAAAAAGTGATAAATATATGGGATAGCCCATTAAAAAAACTAAAAATTACATTACACAAATAAAATACAATCATCACTATTACATCATCATAGTTATTACTATCTCAATTGGTTAAAAGCCTAACTTTCTCATTACATATCAAGCTTTGAAAAAACTTTTTCAAAAGTAATGGATTTCATGCTAAAATTGGCACAAAATAAATACATGTTGTGTATATAAAGGAACTATAAATCACTTGTAACATTGAGCTAGCATTATTTGAAAATGTCAAAGACAAGAGTCCGCTTCCTAATCTGAACACATTATGTTTTTAGTTCTTTGTGTTTGTTTGTTTTTTCCAATGCTCAAGCAGATTTGCACAAACTTTGCCCAGTCTAGGGTTAGAAGGGATCTATAAACATTTCAATTATTTAAAGTTTCAGTTCAGTGGGGAAAAGATCACTATTTGCTTGCACCATTACATGGTTGAATAGACTGTAAATTAAACAGGTGCATAGTTAAGGTGCAGTTGATTTATCATTCTAACATGAATTATATCCAACTGCTTTGTTTCCCACACTTGTGGTCATAATAAGTTGAAAACCATCAATTTTCAGGTCATAGAAATAAAAATGCTACAAACATAGAAATCAAATAAACAGAATCAAAAGCACTCTTAAAAATTTTTGTAGTTTACCTGAGTAATTTATATGTGTATACACACATAAAAGTATTAATGTAAATATTTAATTTATAACAATAAATTTTGTGTTCCTTTGTCTGGATTACCATAAGCTTATTATCACTGGAGGTAAATTGGGCTTAACAATATTATCATCATGAATTTTATTAGATTATTTATGTAACTCAGGAAATATTGCTTTTATATTGTAAGCCTTTGTATAGTTACTTAAATTCATGACTTTTATTTTTGACACTCAGAATTCCCTGGACATTAGTTGCACACTTGCTTATCTTTAAAAGGGATAAATTAGAATATACTTTCAAAAGAAAGACTTTGACTTTCTAAGTTGTCCAGCATCTGTTTCTACATTAGGTGACAATTTAGAAATTATTTCTACATTATGATCTTTTGATGCTATACCTGTCACAGTAATTCAAATGATTTCACATTAGACCAGAATGATTCATGGTAGGTTTGAAATTTAGCAACAATATTTACTCAGAAGTAATAGAACTGCGATGGGTACAAATAAGGGTCAAATATTATCCATTATTCTCTAAAGAAAGGCTAGAAACTAAACAGTAACACTTGTACGCACGGTATCTTTTTGTGGGGACCTAGGATTTCTCTTGAATAAAGGGAATAACAGAAAGATAAAACACAACCGAGGAGATGGGTTTTATAGAAGTACAACTAACTCAGTTATCCCTGTTAAGTTGTACTCATCCCTCGACATAAGTGATGGCTCACGGGGCGGGGCCATGACGTCTAGATGTTACAGCCTCTTTGCAGACAGCTGGGCGCTGTCCCTCTCTGCCCGTCGTACACCCAACCTCTTGTTGCTTTACTAAAAGAAAGGAGGCTTGGCAGAGGAGGACAGTTGAGTTGGCTCTATTTCATGTCCCTCTAGTTTATGAAAAAGCATAAGGCAGGCAGAGGGCAAAGCACAAGCTAAAAACAACCCCCTCTTCCCAGGTGGGATATCTGTGACATTCCTCAGGCACTCCTGGCTGCCCAAGAACAAAGAAAAAGAAAAAAAACAACAGTTAACTAATAGAGATCAAAGTCATGCAGGACATGAGTCTCCATCAGTTAACAAATGTCTTAGTAAATTACAAGAAAAAGGCAGTTTTATCAATAACCTAATCTCCAGAAGCCATTAGACTCAGTTTCCTGGAGCCTCCAAATCACCTTCCCCTCTATAGTGATGTGGGGAACAAAAGCAGGAAGAAGATATAAATGACATTAAAATTATTTATAACCTGGAGCCATTGACCAACACTTGAGGCAAATGCAGAGGAAAACATTTCTCTAGGAAAGCCCTCCTGTCTTAATGTTAACGGCTTCCCTGAAGAAAAACAACTTTAGCTTGACAATAGCAAGGCCTCTGGTATTTTACGGGTCCTCTTTAGCATATGAAAGTCATTTCCCTTTTGCCTTTGCCTCCCCAGACTCCGTAGTGTATAATCAGTCACTCTGCACAACAGCACTTCTTACCCACAGGTCCTGTCCCGGTGCTTTAATAAAATCACCTTTTCGCACCGAAGACTTCTCCAGAATCCCTTCTTGGCTGTCAGCTCTGGACTCCCACCACTCCACAACCACATCAGTGAGTTGGGGGATCTGAGTTCAGTTCTATTCATTCTTCCTGAAACTATTTATTGAGTATGTACTATGTACTCTGTGCTAAGCCACATTTTAGGTGCCGCAGCTGGTTAACAAAAAGACAATGATCACTGCCTGCCCTGAGGCTCACGTTACAGATGCTTCATTAAAGGGTGGAGCAGGGGCACCTGGGTGGCTCAGGCCGTTAAGCACCTGACTCCTAAATTCAGCTCAGAGGATGATCTCAGGGTTTGTGAGAGTGAGCCCAGGTGGGGCTCTGCCCTGACAGGAAGGAGCCTGCTAGGGATTCTGTCCCTCCCTCCCTCCCTCCCTCTCTCAAAATAAAGAAATAAACTAAAAAAAAAAAAAACCAAAATGAGGCAGATTTTTCTATACTCACTACCTCACTCCTCGGCCTATGCTTTTTCCTGGTTTTTCCTTCAGGACTTCTCCAAAGCCGGAAACTGTTATCTTAAGATAAGCTCTTGAAGTACAGAAAACTAAGTATTGTGGGCCTTTAAAATAAGGTCACAGATTCTTCTCTTCTTTGTGACAGGCACACAAGATCTCCTGGTGATGAGAACCAATAAATCAGTGTTCTGTTTCCTTAGCAAGCTTGTGACATTGATCAAATATGCCTCATCCCTACCATTCCTATCCAGAAAGCTGAAGAAAATTCAAAACCACCTCCCTTGAAGATAAAGAATGATAAGAGGCCCAGTTCTTAAGGGGTCTCGCGCCAGCCCCCCTCCCCCCACAAATCATCACTTTGTCCAGTGAGAGCTTTGTTAATTAGCTTGCCTTTGGTAGTCCTCTCACAATGTACAGATCAAAACCTCACACTGTGCTCCTTAAATATATACAATTTTTATGTGTCAAGTAAACCTCAATACAGCTGAAATAAAAATAAAATATAAGTTTAAAAAAATAGTCCCTGTTTATTTTACATGTGTCAGGGACGGGAGTGGTAGAGATTCTGAGCAAGCGCTGGAGAGAAAACGGCTTTAAGGCGGCAAAGTCACAGGAGCCATCAGGCCAGGAGCACTCTGGAAAGGCCCTCACATAAACATGTCAACTTTTATTGCACCTTTTCAAAGACAGAGTAACTATAGCAGAGGAGTAAGGGAAAATGAGTAGCTATTTCCTGGTCTTTTAGAAAATGAGTCCACAGAAGTCATCCTCACCCTTTGCGGCAAAGAACTTTGCCCTGGGGGGTTAGTCCTGCCTTTTCCCATTCTGAAGGACAGCACATTTTTATTTGGGAACTCTCATTTCCTTGAATGAGGTGAGGGGATGAGTTAACTGGAATGTTCTCTCCACCCGAAGGTCATTACGATTCATTCAGATAAATTTCACCAAGATTCCCAGATGCTGCTGACCCAGTCAACTATTTTAAAATAAAACTGAGCCTCACTTAAAAATTCTTTTGAATGACTGTCTCCCATGCTTGATTTAGTTTATAAAAACTAAGTTATTCTTCTAAATAGTGAGTGTGCCTACTCTGATAAACGAAATATTTTAAGAATAAAACTACACAAATAAGATAGAGTGTCAGGAATTCGATTCACAATAGATTCTTCATATCAGTAAAGCTGAACGATAGGCATGTAAGAGACGGCATTACATAGGATCACTTTCTAACCTTAATGGAATGATTTTCAAATAGTTTTGATGTAATATAGATGTTTCTTGGAATACATATTATAAGAATTCTATCAGTGATGGCAATAGGATAGATCACCATCATTTACACTGTTAATATAATAGTGCTTACTACTTGGCAGAGCACACTTTACGATCTACATTTTGTTATGGGTATTGATGAGGTTTCGGATTGATGGTGGAGTTCAGAGCTGACAGCCAAGAAAATGCCTTTGGTGCAAAAAGGTGATTTTATTAAAGCACAGGGACAGGACCTTTCAGCAGAAAGGGGTGCACTGCAGTTGTGCAGAGTGGCCGGTTACATACCATAGGTTGGGGAGGTAAAGGTCTTTGGAAGGGCTTTGATATGCTAAAGAGGACTCCTAAGGTACCTGAGGCCTTTCTATGGACGAGCGAAGGCTGTTTTTCCTGCACTGGGGCATTAACATTAGGACAGTAGGGCGCTCCTGTATTTGCCTCAAGTATTCGTCAATGGGCTGCAGGTTATAAGGAAATTTAATGCCATTTCCTTCTTGGCTTTGTTCCCCACATCACTAGGGAGGGGAGGGCAATGTTATGGACTCTAGAAAACTGGAGTCT
Organism: Suricata suricatta; assembly: GCF_006229205.1. NCBI lineage: Eukaryota > Metazoa > Chordata > Mammalia > Carnivora > Herpestidae > Suricata > Suricata suricatta. The sequence goes on from NC_043700.1 coordinate 18,408,887, forward strand.
ACAGGTTTCTGGAGATTAGGCTATTGATAAGATGGCTTTTTTCTTGTAATTTACTAAGATATTTACTAAGATATTTGTAAACAGACGGAGACTCCTGTCCCGCATGACTTTGATCTCTATCAGTTAACCATTTGTTTTGGTTCCTTTCCTTTGTTCTTGGGCAGCCAGGAGTGTCTGAGGAATGTCACACTTATCCTACCTGGGACTGGTGGGGTGTGTGCTAGCTTGTACTTTGCCCTCAGCTTGTCTTATGGCCCCTTATCAGGTATTTCCATTTATTCATTTAATATTTTTTTCATCACTATAACTCCATAGTGATGCTACTAAAATATAGAGATGACCATGAAATATAACTGCTTTCAAAGAGCTTGCCTTTTAATCAAGGAATATTATGTATCTTTATTTAAATATTTAGTCACGATATAACAGCAAGTTCTACAATGAGTTAAATAGAAGAATCACATAGAAACAATGTTTAACTGAGCCAGGTGAGATCTGGAAATCCGTCAGTAAGAAACAGCTAAGCAAAACCATAAAAAATATGATGAAAGTCAGCTAAAAAATAAGAATATGCTCCAGGCAGAAAGAAAGAAGATGAAAGAGAGCAGAACTGGGCACACTGAAAGAACTGAAGGAAACCCAGAATGTCACAGAATCACGTGAAAGTAATAGGGGGAACTTGGTAAGCAGCAGCTGAGAAGCAAGCAGAAGCCGAACCCTACAAGGTCAGGGATTTGAACACTTTGGGGAGAGCAAGAAGACTTTGAAAGGTTACAGAGCTATAAAAACAAATTTCTGTTTTCAAAAGGCAGCTCTCGCTGCAGTGTGAAATATGTATTGGAAGACAAATTACTTATTTCATTAATGGGAAGAATTCATGGTGAGGTGGCTGTATCACGCAGAAAAGACAATGGTGAGGAACCGAAGAATCTGCAATGTGAATGGACGGAAATTCAAAGGAAGCAATGGCCCTTGATTTCCCTGAAATATTACAGAAACTACCTGAGGTTCACAGTTCCAGCTCCACCATGCAGGCGCCCTTCAGTGATGTATCTTTTTTAAACTGTGCTTTCAGAACTCTCTGTGATAAAAATAAATAATGCAAAAAAGCATAGTATAGGATATGCAGGTGGCAACACAACTTGATCCCAACAGTGAGAAGATGTGCAGTGTCCAACAGGTGCACATCCCACTAACCCATAATTCCAATTTAAGAATCCAGGAAAAATAACGTTTTTCCTTCAACTTCTTTACTTTTAATTTTGTAACTAAGTAATTAGGATACGAATTCTCATTAAGTTTTTTTAGATCCACCTACCTAGTAAGGGAAACTATCAGATTGGCATAGAGCTGCCATGAAAATGAAAATACTGAGAAATTAATGGCACTATGAAGTAGATTCAAGCTGCAGCTGCAGTATTTGAACAAACACAAATACAAAGATGTGCTCAAAGCAAGAGCTGGTTGAGTTTTGATTCTGAAGGTGGGGTACTAATGAGTGAGACCCTGAGAACAACCTGTTTCTTTAACATTCAATGTGCCCCAAAGCAATTTGTAATTCCCAAGTCCCCATTCAGACTCACTCTGTCAGTAAACGCTACTCCCAATCACTCAGTTGGATATGACAGAGACTAGAAAGTAAGCTTTGCCTCCTTCCTCTCCCTTACTTTGCAAGCCCTAGCAACGCCCTAGTCCTGAGTACTCAAGACGCCTCCATATTTCTGGATTGACCGGTATTCACTTTGTTCCATTTCCAGTGCCACTGTCCTATGCTACCCAGGAGAAGAGGAACTGGAAGAGAAACTGAATGAGAAAGTGTTGAGAATTAAGAGAGAAAACAAGGAGATCTTCCTCGGGTACCAAAAAAGAAAAGAAACAGCTCCAAGGGTGAAGGTCAGCCACCAAAACAGGAATACAAAGTATCTGTCGAATTTGGATAGAAGAGGGCTAGTTTGGGAGCCCGTTTACTGGATAGCGAACAAGATTCTCCCGAGCTGAAGAGTGAATAAAATACAAAGAAACATATAGTTCTAGATCCCCACAGGTTTGGATCTGTGTTGACTCTCATGTTGGGAAAAAGGAAAGCTCTGAGTATATTTAAACACTGCTCGGGGCAAATTGGTAGAAAAGTTTCAGCAACAAGTGAGAAAGTGTTAACTGAAGAAGATAGAATTAAAAGGAGGTAGGACTGGGCCAACATGAGGAGGATTAACACTTGGAATGCAACAGAAAAGAAAAAGAATGGATGAGTGTGTTTTTAAGCTGTAACTATAATTTACTCATCTAGAATGTACAGAGAAATTATAGGTAAAAGTCATAATAGTTATCTTTTTCTTGTTATTGATTTAACAGAAATGCTTGTGTGATATTAAACATGGTACTGGCTAAAATGACTAATAAAATAGAGATATCGATGTTAATATGACATTGTTCATAGCCCTAATATTTTATACTGTTCTTAATAGCAATAATGTTTTCTCTGGGGTGCGTGGGTGGCTCAGTCGGTTGGGCATCCGGCTCTGGCTCAGGTCATGATTTCGCGGTCCGTGGGCTCCAGTCCCACATCGGGCTCTGTGCTGACCGCTAGCTCAGAGCCTGGAGCCTGTCTTTGGATTCTGTGTCTCCCTCTCTCTCTGACCCTCCCTGGCTTACGCTGTCCCTCTCTCTCTCTCTCTCAAAAATAAATAAAACATTTAAAAAAATTTATTAAAAAATGTTTTCTTTAATGAAAAAATGTCTTTCTGATTCACAAAAATTTTCTTGTCTGGATTTTAAATTATCCTGATGAATATAACTTCATAATAAAATTAAACCTTTCTATCTTGATATCAAACATCAGGCTGATCACCTATGATTCTGACATTGTATCTACTGAATTCCCACAGGAAAACATGAGAAAATTAGAATACACAGACTTCCCCTCAAATTCTAGTATCTTCATCACCTCCCAATTTATTTGGTTACAGTATTGCTCCTTTTCTTATCAGAGTCTAACTTTACTCATTCTAGTGGTAAGTATAATATGATTATATTGAGGAAAATATGGATGCATTTTGATTACTATAATTTATGTTTGGAGCAGTTTTAGGTTTATAAAAAAGATTATGCAGAAATTAAAGAGTTCCCATAAACCTCATTCCTGTCTACCCAAGCCCTGCACGATTTTCTCTATCATGAACGTCTTGCATTCATGTGGTACGTTTGTTACCGATAGGGAGAAAGCTGTTCTAAGATGGCCGACAGGACTGATAAGGAAATTCCTGTCCCTGATCAAAGATTCCCCCTTTGGGGGTCTTCTTCCCACCCTGCTTGTCACGCACATTAATAAGGAATGAGAAAGTAACAGACTATAAATTGTTCCCTCTGCTTATGCTCTGGGTTCAGACCTCTGGAGAATGTTCTCTGAGTCTATTGATGTAAAATAAACCTCCTGACTTCCAAGATCTCCGAGTGCTGCTTGATTCTTCTGCCAGGTGATCCAGAACCAGTTTCTGTAACATTATCATTGATGATTCAATATTGCTAATTTTTTAAATTTTTTAATATTTATTTATTATTGAAAGACAGAGAGAGAGCATGAATATGGGAGAAGAGAGAGAGGGAGACACAGAATTCGAAGCAGGCTTCTGTGCTGACAGCTCAGAGCCTGACACTGGGCTCAAATTCACAAACCACGAGATCATGACAGTCAGACACTTAACCGACTGAGCCACCCAGGCGCCCCCAATATTGATAATTACTAAGGTCCATAATTTACATGGAATTCACACTTTGTATGGTGCAAGGCAATAGGTTTTGACAAATGCCAACAGCAATGTGTGTAACACAGGATCACACAGAATAGTTCCCCTGTCCTACAATCCCACGGACTCCGCCTGGTCATCCTTCCTCTCCTTTCCATGGATTCCTGGGAACCACTGATCTTTCCACTGTCCCTAGTTTTGCCTTTACCAGAATGTCATATTGGAATCATCACAGATAACCTCTTAAGACCGGTTTCTTTCACTTAACAATATGCAGTTAAGTTTCCTTCATATCTTTTCCTGGCTTAGTAGTTCCTCTATTATCATCACTGAATAATTTCCATTATAAAGATGTAACTGTTTGCTCTTCCATTCCCCTATTCAAGGACATTCTGGCTGCTTCCCATTTTTGCCAGTTACAAACAAGGCTGCTCTAAACATTCACGCGCAGAGTTTTGTGTGAATATAAGTTTTCAACTCATTTGGGTAAATACTAAGGAACACGTAATCGTATGGTAAGTCTATACTGAGCTTTGTAACAAACCACCAAGCTGTCTTCCAAAACGGCTTGACCTTTTTGCAACAAAGGAGAGCAGCTCTTGCTCCACATTCTTACCACCATTTGGCGCGGTCAGTGCTTTGAGTTTTAGCCACTGTAATTGATAGAGGTATAGCATTGTTGTTTCAGTCTGCAACCCCTACTGACATCTTTTCACATGCTTATTTACCATCTCTCCATCTTCTTTGAGGAGGTATCTATTCAGATCTTTGGCCTATTTTTTAAAATCAGGTTGTCTGTTTTATTACTAGTGAGTTTAATAGTTCTTTGTATATTTTAGATACAAGTCATTTAATAGATATCTGTCTTGCAAATATTTTCACCCATTCTTTGGTTTGTCTTTTCATTCTCCTAAGAGTTGTCTTTTGCAAAGCAGAAGTTTTAATTTTAATGAAGTCTAATGTATCCATTTTTCCTTTCACAGATTGTGCTTTTGCTGTTGTTTAAAAAAGTCAACACCAAATCCAAAATCACCTATGTTTCCTCCTATGTTATCATTTAGAAACTTATAGTTTTGTATTTTACATTCAAGTCTATGATACATTTGAGTTAATATTTATTAAAGGCATAAAGTTGTATCTATATTGATTTTTTGCATGGGATATATTGTTGTCCAGCATGATTTATTGAAGACACCACTATTTGTTCAGTGTACTTCCTTGCTTTTTTTTTAAATCAAAAATCAGTTGACTGTATTTGTATAGGTCTATTTCTGGATTCTCTATGGTGTTCCATTAATCCATTTGTTGATTCTTTTCCCAATACTACATTGTATTGATTACTATAGCTTTATAAGAAAGACCTGAATTCGGGTAGTGTCAGTTCTTTTTCTTTAAAATTTTGTGTACTTTTTTTTTGAGAGAGAGAGTACCAGAATGGGAGGGGCAAAGAGAGGATCTGAGGCAGGCCCCATACAGACAGCAGTGAGCCCGATGTGGGTCTCAAACTCACAAATTGTGAGATCATGCCCTGAGCAGAAGTTGGGCGCTCAACTGACCGAGCCGCATAGGCACTCCTGTTCTTCTTCAATATTGTGTTGGGTGTTCTGAGTTTTTCTTTTCCATATAAACTTTATAGTCATTTTGTTACTATCTACAAATAACTTGATGAGAACTTGACTAGAAGTGTGTTGAATTTATGTATCAAGGTGAGAAGAACTGACATCTTAACAACATTAACTCTTCTGATCCAAGAACATGGAATATTTTTCTATTTATTTATATCTTAGTTTCTTCAAATAGAGTTTTGTTTTTTTACTCATATACATATATTTGTTAAATTCTTACCTGTTTCATTTCCTTTTTGTTGCTAATGCAAATGGCACTGTACTTTTAATTTCAAATTCCAATAGGTCTTTCCTGACATGCAGAAATGCAATTGACTTTTGCATATTAACCTTGTATCTTATAACCTTTAAGTAGTTACAAGAGTTTGTCAATTCTTTCAGATTTTCTATTAGACAATCAGGTCTGCAAACAAATAGTTTTATTTATTTCACACACACACACACACACACACACACACACACACACACTTTAGCTAGGTCTTTCAGTACATGTTGAATAGAAAGGCTGAGAGCAAACATCCTTACTTTGTAACCAATTTTAGATGGAGAGCATTGAGTTTCTGAGCTTCTCACCATATGTATGATGTTGGCTGTAGCTTTTTTCATACAAACTCTTTATCAAGTTGATCAAGGTCCCTCTCCAGTCCTAGTGTGCTGAGAGGTTTTTTTCATGAAGGGGTGATGAAATATGTTGAATGCTTTTTCGGCATCTACTGATGGGATCATATGATCTTCTTTAGCTTGTTGATATGATAAATTACAATTTAAATTCCTTTACATGTTGAACTAGCCATACATTCCTAAATAAATCTCACTTGGACCTAGTATAAAATTACTTTTATACATGACCAAGTTCGATTTGTTAATATTTTGTTGATTTTTGTGTCTATGTTCATGAGAGATGGTGGTCTATAATCTTTCTTTGTTTTAATGGCTTTGGTTTTACTGTTAGGATAATACTAGCTTCACTGAGTGAGTTAACAATTATTTCTTGTTTTTGCTTCCTGGAAGGTAATGTAGAAAATTGGTATTATTTATTCCTCAAATGTTTAATAGAACAAACCATTGAACCATCTGAGCCCAGTGCTTTTTGTTTGATAAAGTTTTAATTATTTATTCAATTTCTTTAATCAATATAGCCTACACAGCTTCTCTGAACATTGGCAGATTGTGTCATTCAGGGAGCTGATCTGTTTCATCTACATTATCAAATGTGTAGGCACATAATTATTCATGAAATTCTTTATTTTTCAGCTTGTTTATTTATTTTGAGGGAGAGAGGTGCAGGGACAGAGAGGAAGTGCTGTTGGCATGGAGCCTGATGTGGAGCGTGACCTCATGAACTATGAGGCCAAGATCATGACCTGAGCCAAGATCAAGAGTCATATAGTCAACTGACTGAACCACCAGGTGTCCCGTGAAATTCTTTTACTATCCCTTTAGTGTTCATGGGATCAGTAGTGATGGCCTCTCTTTTATTTCTGGTATTAGGAATTTTTGTATTCCATTTTTTTCTTACTGAATTTGGACGAGTTTTTTCAATTTTAATGATTTCCTCCAAGAACCATCTTTGGGTTTTTCATTTTCCCTATTAATTTCCAGTTTCCAATTTCATTGATTTCTTCTCTAATTTTTATTATTTTATATCTTCTGCTTACTTTGGATTTAATTCATTCTCCTTTTATAATTCCAGTATGCATTTATGCTTACTTCTAGTCATCTATCATTTCTCTCCTCAAGTCTTACCTCTAAATGGCTTAGAGCAACAAAACAATCATTACTGGTCTCTGAGTTTAAAAGGAGATTTTCGTACACATGTGATAATCTAAAAGCAAGTGATTTGGATTTACAGAAGCTAGTATGTATTGTTAGAAAAAAGAATTTCCTTGAAACTTTCAATCTGGACTCTGGATATCAGTAAAGCTCCCAGGATTAAAGCCTAGAGGCTTAAAAATAGAGTAGATGGATTAGAGTAAGGCTTTAGGATGGTTTCTAACACACAAAGAAGGGCAAAATACTTCCTAGGGATGGAGACAGAATCTAGTAGAAAGAAGACTGGAGAGCCAAGTTTAGATACAAGTCTCCTACCCACCTCATCCCCTTGAACTCAAAGTCCTGAGAGAGGAAGTTGCAAAAACACTAACGTAGGGTTCAGCAAGTCCAAGAAACATGTGGTATCTTTTCATTTCCACAGATGGAAGCTTAGGAGATGGAGGGCTTTTTAAAGAAGCCAGATTTTCAAAAGACATTCTTATCCCACAGGTTTACAAAAAGGTGCACAAGAAAGGGTTCAGGGGGATTTCTAGGCATAAAGGCAATTGTGCAGCCTTGTAGAATCCAGCCCAGTGTATACGGGCATTTTCAGACCTGCGGACGAGGCTGGGAACACTGAGATGACCGGCAGGTCCCAGAGGCTTGGGCTTAGCAGGGGAGGTGGCAGGATGTGGACACAGCGAAGACCACAGTCCCTTGCAACAAAGACCAGCATGACTAAAAGGCCAGTTTGGACCTGCCACCCTTCACCCAGTACAGCAAGAAGAATGACATTTCCACGAAATTATGCAAAATGAGAAATTAAGAATCAAAGAAGCTAATCTAACTTCTTGTTAGAATAATATATAAGGCCCTAGTAATTTGGTTTACTAGTGGGAAGAATGGGTAAAGATTTTCTAAAATAACATGTGCCCAAATTGATTGAATTCTGTCAATTATATATCTCTTGGCATGTGGCATTAAGTTATACAACTTGATGTGTCCAAAGATGTGTGAGTAGATGCAACAAATATCACTCTATTCATATAGAAGGTGTTAGAGGTGTTACATGTTTCTGTTAGCACTCTTGTGCTTTTGAAAGAAACATGGCAGTGATTTAGTAGGAGGAAATCAAAGATATTGTCACTTTTTTTCCCACAGATTATAATTTTGCAGCCCTGGGTAAGTTCAATGATTGACATAAACTAACACAAATGGGTACAGAGCAATGCATGAAGGATAGGAAAATGCAGAATTTGAATCTTATGTATGATTTGACCCAAACCCCTCTTTTACAGAGTAAAAGACGCTGTAGACAATGTTCACCAACTGCCAAGTAACTGTAGTCCTTATGGAATTAACACTGACATCTAGAGCCAGTGTTCTTGGGGCGCCTGGGTGGCTCAGTAGGTTTAGCATCCAACTTCGGCTCAGGTCATGATCTCACGGTTTGTAGGTTCGACCCCCACATCGGACTCTGTGCTGACAGCTCAGAGCCTGGAGCTTGTCTTCAAAGTCTGTATCTCCCTCTTTCTCTGACCCTCCCCTGCTCACACTGTCTCTGTCTCACAAACACAAATAAGAAACATTTAAAAAATTGTAATAGAGCCAGCGTTCTTGCACGAAAACTTACTATCTAGAACTAAGCCCCTGATATCCAAGCCTATGTCCCTTCCACAGGGAAACCAAGGATTTCTATTATTCAGTGCTCTTCATCAAACTGATTGATTTTTTTTAAGTTCCCAAATGTTACCAGGGAGAATCAAATTCACTGAATCAATCAGTAATTCACTGATTCACATCCTCCTCAATAATTATTACCTATATATTACATGTCCAGTACAGTTCTCAGCACTAAGGATACAGGAATAAACAAAACAGATAAAGTATCTACCTTCATAAAAATTAGATTCCAGGAGGAAAAAGAAGACAATATATGAACAAAAAGTAAACATCTGATGCATATAGAATAGAGGAGATAAGAAGCAGTATATAACATGGGGAGTCAGGCAAAGCCTCTCTGGTAAGGGAACATTTGAGAGGAGACATAACAGAAGTGAGAAAGTCCGTCAACATCTGTGGGAAGAGCATCCCAGGAAGATGGAACAGCAACCCAAGAAGCCGTAGGTGCAATAGTGCTTGTTATTTTAAGGAATGGAAAAGAGGTCAGAGTAAATGGGAAGGGCATAGTGCCGGGCGAGATCAGACAAGTGGTGGTGGGAAGCGAATGGTCTAAACAGGACTTTGGAAGGTTTAGGAACTTGCTCTGAGTGAGGGTGGAACCTGGTGAGGACCCTACAGAACGGGGAGCAGGAGTTAAGAAGCTGCTGCAATCAGTCATGTAAAAAGAATGAATGGTGGCTTAGGCCACATTTACGGTGGTGGAATGAATGAGAACTGACCAAGATTAGGTTATATTTTGAAAGCATACAGAATCTGTGACCAATGCCTGGGGACAAGAAGAGCAGTCAAAGTCACTAAGTGGGTTTTTGTTTGTTGTATTTATTTTTTTTTTTTCTGCATTAAAGACAGAAAAATCCTATCAGCCATTTCCCCTTTCACTTTGTCATTGATAGGAATAAATCTAAACTTCAGGAAATTAGAGTCTATCCTCCTTATACACACACACACACACACCCACCCTCCCCCCCCCACCCACACAGGCATGCAGGCACACAGAGAGTATCAGAAAATACCTACGCAAATATTTCACCATCTCCTCCCCTTGCCCTCACTTTTCTATCCTGCGCTGTACAAAAGCTAACCACCTGAATCTTAGTCTATCCTGTTCTGTTCTCCTGTAACCTTGAGAATGTAAGTTCACACAGAGACTGAGGAATCACAGTCCAGCCCAAGCTCTTCTTTACATTTAAACCATGCTGTGTCCTAGACAAGTTACATGACTTCCCCAGGATGGCACCCTGAAGAGAAATGATATAACTTGCACTTCTATATGCTTGTCCTACATTCCATTTACCCTTCTTATCTGAAATATTGTTTTTCAGGGGCACCTGGGTGGTTCAACTTTGCCTCAGGTCATGACCTGACAAATTCATGAATTCAAGCCCCATCAGGGTGTCAGCGTAGATCCCACTGCAGGTCCCCTGTCCCCTTTTGCGTCTGCCCCTTCCCCATTTGTGCGCTCTCGCTCTCTGTCTCTCTGCCTCTCTCTCAGAAATAAATAATAAACGTCAAAAAATTGAAATAATATTTTTTTTCAATTCTCCATCAAAAGTATACAAGGAGTCAGGATTACTATAAAGACTATCTGGCTAAATTCAGCCCTCAGCTGACATTTTCTATTGATTTATATTCCTTTAGTTTGAAATTTTTAAATGTCACTTTAAGTAATACATTTGTCTTTAATCATTTGAATCCAAATTGTGATCTAAAACTGTCTCTACTAATGTCCTCTCATCTTGGTCTCTTGGTCTTGGTCTCTTCACATAGCAAAACTTCTGTATATACTATTTCTAATTCCTCTCCATTCTCTTTTCATGACGTCTAACCATGGTGTCATCCAATCACTCCACCAAATAACTTTTCACAGTTAACACTGTCTTCTGATTTGTACAATCTATTGTCCAGTTCTCAGTCCTCATCTCCCTTGACTCATCTATAGTATTTGGCATATTACTCACTTTCTCTTCAAAACACTTACTAGGCTTCTGAGAAAGTGCCCACTTTTATTCTCTATCTACCTAATGGGCTGCATATTCTCAGTATTCTTATCCAATTTATTCACCTCTAAATGTTGGCACTTCCTGGAGGTGAGTTCCCAGAAATCCTTTCACTCTATATATTCACTCTGGAGTCTACTAGATGAACTCAACTCAGTTCATATTAAATAACAACTGTATACTGATGATTTCAAAAATTATGTATTACATCGCAGACTTCATTTCCGGACTCCATATTTGTCTGCATATTTCCATTTCATATCTAAGAGAATCTCAAACTTTCCATGGCTGAAACCCAGCTGCTATTTTACATCCTCCAAATTGCTCTCCTTATAGTCTTCTCCACATCAGTTATCGGCAACTTTATTCCTTCAGTTGTCTAAGCAAAAATGGGCTACGTTTTATTTGCATAGCCACATCTGATCCATTAGTTTACTATATCTGTCATATTTTAACATGTTCAGAATCTGACCATTTCCTCACTCTTGTCATTACTACCCTGGTCTATGCTACTATCTTTTCATCTTGGATTACTGCAACATCCTTTCTGTTCTCTCTGCTTCAGCTTTGTACCTTGCACAAGAGTCAGAGTGATTGATTTAAATAATAGAAAAGACATTACTGCTGTGCTCAGAAGCTTTCTATTGGCTTTCATATCATTCAGAGTCAGCCAGTAGCCTTACCACTGGTCACAAGGCCTTCCTGATCACATGTGTCTACTCCGGGAGTTCTCATCTTAGATGGTCTCCTTCTCCCTTCGACTCACTTTGCTTCAACCACACTGAACCCCTTACTGTTCTTAAATACAGCAAGCAGAATCCTGCTTTGGGGGAATATTCTTTTCCCAGGTATCTACTTGGTTTATTTTCTTATTTTTTTTTCTTGCTGAAGAACAACGTATCTGGATGACAAGTCTATATAAAACAGTGTAAGTCTTCACCACCCCAGCCCAGCCAGAAATCATCTACCCACCTCCCTCCTTTTTATCCATATACCTGACACTATCTAATATACCCATTTTCTTGCTTTCATATTTATTTTATGACTTTGACACTAGAAAGCGAACTCTGTAAGGATATGGACTTTGTATTTTTCTTGGTATGTCCCAGCAACTTGAATAAAGCCTGGCACATAGTAGGTGCTCACTAAGCAGAATATCTAAATGAAAGACAAAATATAAAGCCAGATGTTGACAGCAACAAAAGATCATTTAGACAAAATTCATTTTGTTTAAGTACCAGAGTCCATTTACAAACTTGGAAGATCTATATGACAAGCCGCATTTGGGAGATGTAAATCTTTCTTTTCACTCCTTTATAGACTTTAAAATAGTCACAGTATTTTGAAAATGCACAATTCATACTGAAAACCAATTGGGAAAAAATGTGTTATAAAAGTTTTCTATGGTTTATGTTTGTAGTAAAATAAATTTTAGAGTACAATCATAATTCCTGTCTCCTGACAGCTGCCATCTATATATAAATCTGTTTTAGAAATGAGCCAAAGGACACATTGTAGACTATCACCATGAAATTTGATTCAAATGATTTTTCATTAAAATATACTCCTGAATATATTTTATTCTGACTTTGATAATATATTTTTAAATCTAGTATCAAACAGCTACTTATTAAATCAACTATTATTTTAATGTACAATTAAACAAAAGCTTTAAAAAATGGTACATGACAGGAGTGCTTTAACACTGTGTCAAATAAAAGCTTGTACATCTTAGTTGACATATAATTCAATGGCTAATATAATCAGATTCTACCCTAAGAATGAAAAATATTAGCTCTTAAATCTTCATTTCAGGAACCAGAACTGTACGTTCAGTTGCTGATAGTAAAAGTTTTAGTACATGAACTTCTAAATTGGAAATATCTCACTGTAGCAGATTTTGTGACTATGAAATAGATCTACACTAAAGGATTTGAAATATTAGGTTTCACAAGTAGAAGAATTATGTTTTTTTTAAGTTGATTGCTTTTATATGAAATGGGAAACCTTTAGCCAAGTATTTGCTATAATTCCTTAAAGGACTTTGAAAAATAGGCAAAGCTAGTAGTGATACTTCCCCCAGAAAATTGGATGATGGCATCACCTGACCCTTCTATATACTGAGATACAGTTACCAAATAAGGAGAATTAGGTGATAGGAAGGGTTATGGACAGGTACAATCAGGCTCCTAGCCCCAGGGTAAAAGAAGGAAAAATTTTGCCATTTGCCCCAAAGGCCACATATGATGGACTTGACTCTCATTCCCAGAAACCTCTAATTCTTCAGTAAAAAAATAACAATAATAACAAAATCATTATGTCTGATAGAGAAACCATTGATAGAAGATAATTTTGTACCCAAGTTGAACTTGTGATAGAAAGAGATGGTCAGTCTGGTTGTGTAATCAACTAGAAGCAATATCCTTGATAAAGTAAGCTCTAATATCAGAAGTTTGGACTGTGAATCATGTATATCTAGATACTGGAGAAGCAGGGAGTCTTATACTTGAAACCTCCTGGGATTCTCATAAGGGAGCTGATGGCTGAGCTATAAGTCCCAGTAACACTTTCGGCTGAATTTTAACTTTAACCATCAGTGTAAAGCGTATTTGCTGCATGCCTGCCAAACTATTAGATGCACAGTACATATAGCAATGCTGATAAGCTGGCATGAAAAATGAGGCCCCTTATTATACTCTGGGATGAGCACTGTAGATTTGCTGGAGGAGAAGAAGAGGAACAGAAATAAAAATTGGTTTTTGCATAATAAATCAGTCATACAGATTACTATAGGATTTTACTACAACAATTAAGTCGTTTGAATTTCTTCATGAAAGTGAAGTGGTAAGAGAACATTTGGGATGTCAGTGTCTAATACAGCTTCAACAGACTCACAAAGTCTTTTCAAATAGAGTCACTGGAAGAAAAAGAAGGAAGACTTGTTTGAGCCCATTAGGCCCCTGTACTTTGATTCAGTGTTGAGAAAGATGCTCTGTTAGAGAGTCAAATTTGCCTGGGAATTGGAGAATAGCCATTAAGTCCACCTGGGAGCTACTAAATTAAACTACACGATAGCTGAGTCCAAAATAATATCTGTTTGGAGCCCTCTAGTTACATTCATGACAGCAATATTATAGAAAAGATGGGGGATCCAAGATGGCAGAATAATAAGATCCCAAACTCACCTCCTCCTATCGACACACATAGATAAATCTATAGCTACATGTAGATCACTTCCCTCTGAAAAAAAAGATGTAAAACTAGATGAACTTCTCTCTACAGCACAGGACAAAAAGGACCATCTCTGGTTGGTTAGGAGAGCCAGAGACATGGTCTTGAGTGGCGGAGAAAGAAAAAACACATACCTGGTGAGGCAAAACACAATAGGTAGGGATCTCACTAGGTAAGTAGTTCTCCTGAAGAAGGGAAAGGCTAACGTACTCTATCAGGCATCCCAGCTCCTGGGATCTACGCTGTCGAGATGAGCTCCCAGAATGTCTGGCTTGGAAAACCAATGGGTTGATGTCCAGAGGTCTCCAAGTGCTAAGAAATTGATATTCCCCTCTTGGAAGGTTTGTAGGTATTCTCTCTCACCCTCAAGCACACACACACACAAACACACACACACACACACAAAAGTTGCAGTTTCAAAAGGGCTTAGACTATATGTGATGGAAATTAATTTGCTGATCTTGGGGGCATCAGCTGGAAGGCAGGGGACAGTTGATACACTCTATTTAGATAGTGGTGCTGGGGGACAATGCTGTTGCACTTTTCATATAGCCTGCGAGCACAGGCAGGGGAACTCAGAGCTGGTACCTGCTAGCTGCCTCACTAGGATGTTTGGGGGGCAAACAGTTGTGGCATTGCTGAGGCAAGAGAGCTTGGGCAGCTGCATTATTCCCCTACCACTTGACTAGGGTGGGAGCGCACCAAAGGCTAGGAAGTTCTCCTGTTCCCTAGCTAAAGTCTGATAGCTCAGACCATTGTGAGAGTTGCCTGCTCCCTGGCTAGGACCTCCAAGTGTGAGTGGTGGCAGTATTTTCCCACTCCCAGGATAAAGCCAGTGCACATGCACAGACAAGTCATTCTCCTATTGCAATGCTGAAGCCCAGAGCCCACATAATTAAGACATTTTCCCACTGCCTTCCTGAAGCCAGAAAGCATGTGCCACCTGGGACAGTCTTCAGCTGAAGAATACATAACTGAAATGAAATATACGTTAAAAGGAATCAACAGCAGGCTAGATGAAGCATAAGAAAAAATTAGTAAGCTGGAAGAGATAACAATGGAGTTAACCCAGACAGAGCAGCAAAAATAAAAAGAGTTTAAAAGAATAAAAATAACATGAAGATGCTCCGGGATAACATCAAATGGAACCACATTTGCATTAGAGGGGCCCCAGAGAGAGAAGAGAGAGAGAGAGGGGCAGAGAACTTATCTGAAAAAAAATAATGGATTAAAACTTCCTTAACCTGGAGGGGAAAAAAGGCTTCTAGTTCCAGAAAATACAGAAAATTCCAAATAATGTGAATCTAAAAAGAGCCACACCAGTACACATTATAGTTAAAATGTCAAGAGATTAAAAAAAAAAAAAAACTTCAGAATGACAAGAGAAAAACAAATTATTACATACGAAGGAAACCCTGTAAGACTATAAGCAGATCCTCAGCAGAAATTCTGAATTCCAGAAGGGAGTAGCATGATCAATTCATGAGAAAAGAACAAGCAAGTAAAAAAACAACTTCCAACCAAGAATACTCTACCAGCAAAGCCACCACTCAGATCTCAAAAGAGGTAAGAGTTTTTGAGACAAGCAAAAGCTAAAGTTCATTGCTACTAAACTTACCTCGTAAGAAATAATAAAGGGACCTCTTTAAGTTGAAAATAAATAGCACCAATTAATAACAAAAAATCCAGAAGTAAAAGTGTCACTGGAAAAGATAAATATATAGTAAAGACATCAAATTATTCATTTATAAAGCTACTAAGAAAGTTGAAAAACAATAATAGTAAAATTAAAGCTATAATAGTTACTTAAGGGCTACATAAAGTAAAAAGATGTAAAAAGTAATATCAGAAATATAAAATGTGTGTGGGTATGTAAAAATGTAGTTTGCAATGTGTTTAAGTTGCTATCAAATTAAAATTGACTTATATATGTAGGATAATATGTGTGAACCTAGTGGTAACTCCAAAGCAAAAGCTTATATTAAATACAAAAAATAAAAAGGAGAAAGGAATCTAAGTATTCCATTAAAGAAAACAAACCAGAAAGAGAAAAAAAAAAAAAACATCAGAAAGGAATTACAAAAACAGCAGGAAAAAATGAACAAAATGGCAGAAAGTACATTCTTATCAATAATTACCTTAAAGGTAAATGGACTAAATTATCCAATCAAGTGATACAGAGGGGCTAAATGGATGAAAAAAAGACATATATACTCCCTATAAGAGACTCAATTTAGAGGAGACACAGACTGAAAGTGAAGGAAAAGAAAAAGACACTGCATGCAAATGAGAATGAATAGAAAGCTGGTGTAGTTATAGCACATCAAAGTAGACATTAAAACAAAGACTATAAGATACCAAATGAGGGCACTACATAATGAGAAAGGGGTTAATCCAGAAAGAGGATACAACCATTACAAATGTATATTCAATACACATGGGAACTCTAAAATATATAAGGCAAATGTTAGTAGATCCAAAGGAAGAAGCTGACAGCAATACAGTAATAGAGGGGTTTTATATTCAGTTTACATTAGTGGATAAATCATCTGGACCAAAAATCAGTAGGGAAACATGAGCCTTAAATGATGCATTAATTCAGAAGGATTTAACAAATATATACAAAATAATACTCCATCCCAAAACAGCAGAGTACACATTCTTTTCAATTGCACATGGAATATTCTCCAGCATAGATCACATTTTGGGCACAAAACAAATCTCAATAATTCAAGATTTAAACAATATTAAGCTTCTTTTCCAACCACAGGAGTATGAAAGTAGAAGTCAACTACAAGAAGAAAACAGGAAAAACTACAAAATTTAGATATTAAACAACATGCTACTGAACAACTACTGGGTCATACAAAAAATTAAAAAAAAAATACATATATGGGCACCTGGGTGGCTCAGTTGGTTAAGTGTCTGACTTTGGCTCAGGTCAGAATCTCATGGTTCATGGGTATGAGCCCCAAGTCAGGCTCTGTGCTGAGAGCTCAGAGCTTGAAGCCTGCTTCGGATTCTGTGTCTCCCTCTCTCTCTGCCCCTCCCCTGCTCATGCTCGCTCACTCTCTCTCTCTCTCTGTCTCTCAAAAATAAATAAACATTAAAAACAGTTTAAAAGTACTTATAGGCAAATGAAAACAGAAATACTTTATACCAAAATCTGAGACACAACAAAAGCTATTCTAAGAGGCAAGTTCATATCTATATAGGCCTATCCAGAGAATTCTCATATAAACAACCTAAATTTATACCTCAAGAAACTAGAAAAAGAAAACTAAGTCCAAAGTTAGTAAAAAGAAAGAAACAATAACAATTAAGGCAGAAATATATGAAACAGAAGTTAAAAAGACAATAGAAAATAGCAATGAAATTAAGAGTTTATTAAAAAGATTAACAAAATTAACATTTAGCTAGATTCTTCATGAAAAAAAGAGAGGACTCAAATAAAATAAAAAATTAAGGAGGAAAAATTACAACTGAACCATAGTAATACAAAGAATCATAAGAGATTATTATGAATAATCAACAAATTGTATAACAAGAAAGAAATATATAAATTCTCAGAAATTTATAATCTCCTGAGACTGAATCATGAAGAGAACGAAAATCTAAATAGACTAATTACTAGTAATGAGTTAAATTAGTAATCAAAAAACCTTGCAATAACAAAGTCGAAGACCAGAATTTCACTGGTAAACTCTTCAAACATCAGAGAATATTTAATAAATATCTCCCCCAAACTTTTATAAAAATTAAAGAGAAGGGAAACTTCAAAACTTCAAATAATAATTTTAAAAGGCTATCATGACCCTGATACTAAAACTAGACAAGGACACAACAACAAAAAAATTTAGGCCAAATATCCCTGATGAACAGAAATACAAAATTCCTCAACAAAATATTAACAAGCCATGTTCAATAATACATTAAAAGAATTATGCACCATGATCAAGTAAAATTTATTCCAGGGAGGCAAGAAAGGTTTAGCATCTTGAAATCAATCAATGTGATATACCACATGAACAAAATGAAAGACAAAAACATTATTATCATGTTAATAAATACAAAAAAAGCATTTGACAAAATTCACTATTTATAATATAAACTCTTAAAGTAGGTATAGAGTTGACAATATAACTCAATATGCTCAATATGCTCAATATGCTCAATATGCTATGTACGACAATCCCACAGCTAATATATTCAACAGTACAAAGCTGAAAGCTTTTCATCTAAGAACAGGAAATGCCACACTCCCCACTTTTATTCAACATACTATTAAGATTCCCAGCCAAAGCATCCCTATTGTAAAAGAAGTAGTAAAATTGTCAATATTTGAAGATGGCATGATATTATAGAAAGAAAACACTAGACTCAACAACAACAAAAAAAAAACAAATAAATGAATTCAGCAAAGTTGCAGGATACAAAATTAATATGCAAAAACTTGTGCTTATATATACCAATAAACTATATGAGAAATCAAGTAAATGATCCCAGTACAACCACATCAAAACTAATAAAATAACTAGGAATAAATTCAACCAAAGTGATAAAAGACCTGCACACAAAATAACTAGGAATAAATTTAACCAGAGAGGTTATAGAGGTAAAAGGCCTGCACACTGAAAACTATAAGAAAGTGATGAAAGAAACTAAAGACATAAAGATATTTTGTGCTCATGGATTAGAAGAATACTGTCAAAATGTCCATACTACCCAAAGCAATCTATTATTATTATTATTATTAAATATACCCCTTATAAAAATTCCAAAGACATTTTTCACAGAATGCTCTAATCAAAAGACATAGGGTAATAGAATGGATAAGAAAACAAGATCCATTTATATGCTGCTGACAAGAGAATTATAAGTAATTCTAAACTTTTATAGAACCATAAAAGATCCCAAATAGTCAATGCAGTCTTACAAAAGAACAAAGCCAAATGTATCATGCTCCCTGATTTCTAACTATACTATAAGCTATAGTAATCAAAACAGTATGGTATTAGAATAAAAACAGACATACATCAATTGAACAGAATAGAGATCCCATAAATAAATTGAAGCATATATGTCAATTAATTTATGACAAAGGAGGCTAGAATATACAGCAGTGAGGAAAGAACAGCCTCTTCAATAAATTATTTTGTGAAAACTGGAAAGCTACGTGCAAAAAAAAAAAAGAAATAGAACAACTATCTTACATATACAAAAGTAAACTCAAAATAGATTAAAGACATGAACGTAAGACCTGAACCTGTAAGACTCCTAGAAGAAATTATACACAGTAAGATCCCTGATATAGGTCTTAGTGGTGTTTCTTTTTTTTTCCAATCTGACTGCAAGGACAAGGGAAACAAAAACAAAATTAAACAAATAAGACTGTATCAAACTCTAAAGCTTCTGCAAAGTGAAGAAGCCATCAACAAAACAAAAAGGTAACCTACTAAAATGAGAAGATAAAGGGTTAACAACCAAAATATATAAAGTATTCATACATTCAGAAGCAAAACAAAACAAAAACAATTCAACTGAAAAGTGGGCAAAAGATCTGAATAGACATTTTTCCAAAGAAGGCTTAGAGATGGCCAAAAAGCACATGTATAGATGCCAAACATCACAAATTATCAGGGAGATGCAAATCAAAAGCACAAAGCAATATCACCCTACCCCTATCACAGTGGCAATTTTCAGAAAGTCAAAAAATAGCAAGTGTTTGGCAAGGATGTGGAGAAAATGAAATTTTGTGCACTGCTGGCACGAATGTAAAATGGTTCAGTCACTATGGCAAGAAGTATGGAAGCTCCTCAACAAAAAGTAATAATGAGCTGCCATATAATCTAGCAATTCCACTACTGGGTTTCTATGTTATGAAAACAAAAACACTAATGGAAAAGATATATGTACCCCTATATTCATTTCAGCATTATTTACAATAGCCAAGATACTGAAGTAATCTAAACATCCAACAATGGATGAATAGATAAAGAACATGTGTTATATATATGTAATGAAATAGTACTCAGCCATAAAAAATACAATCTTGACATTTATGACAACATATATGGACCTTAAGGTTAAATAAATGAGGTAAGTCAGAGAAAGACAAATACTGCATTGTTTCGCTAATACCTTGAATCTAAATACCGATACAAACAAACAAAATAAAACATAACCCAGACTTAGAGAGAACAGATCGGTGGTTATTAGAGGGGAAAGGTTTTGACAAATGGACAAAATGAATAAAGTTTTTAAAAAGCATTAACTTCCATATATAAATTAAGTCATGGGGATGTAACGTACAGTATGGAGAATATAATGCCTACTGAGGTGATCATTTCACCATGTATACAAGTGTCATATCATTATGTTTTTGCACACCTGAAACTAATATTGTATGCTAACTATACCTTAATAAATTCAGAAAAAATAATAGTGAAAATTTTCAAAGGTTTTTTCTTAAAGTACAATTAAAAGGATTGAAATTTAAAATGGGTTTTGCTATTTTAAGAGAGGGGCCAAGATGGCAGAGAAGATGGAATTTTTTTTTTTTTTATCTCTCATCCCTGAAATGCATTTAAGTAAACACTAGACCATCTTGCACACCTAGAGATTGATCTAAGGATGAACTTGAACCGTAGAACTTGGCAGGAATTCATACCAAAAGAACAGGAAGAAATGACAGCCAGAGACTTAGTTAACAGAGATACAAGCAAGATGTCTGAACCAGGATTTAGAATTCAATAATAAGAATATGAGCTGGGGTTGAACAAAGCATAGAATCCCTTTCTGAGGAGACAGAAGAAGTGAAATCTAGTCAGGATGAATTTAAAAATGCTATAACTGAGATGCAAAGTTGAATGGATGCCATGACGGCAAGGATGGATAAAGGGGAGCAGCAAATCTGCAATACAGAGGACAAACTTATGGAGAATAATGAACCAGAAAAGAAGAGGAAAACTAAAGTAAAAGACCACAATATAAGAATTAGAGAACTTAGTGACTCATTCAAAAGGAGTAACGTCTGATTCACAGGGGTCTCAGAAGATGAAGAGAGAGAAAAAGGGCAGAAGCTTTATGTGAGCAAATCGTAGCAGGAAACTTTTCTAACCTGGGGAAAGACACAGACATAAAAATCCAGGAAGCAGAGGAAACTCTCATTAGACTGAATAAAAAAATGAACATTAAAAAGGCATATCATAGTCAAATTCATGAAATACACAGACAAAGAAAGAATCACGAATGGAGCAAGGGGGAAAAAAAAGCCCTTGATCCACAAAGGAAGACAGATCAGGTTTGCAGCAAACTTATGCACAAAAACTTGGCAGGCCAGAAAGGAGTGGCAGGTTATATTCAACGGACTGAATTAGAAAAATATACAGCCAAGAATTCTTGAGCCAGCAAGACTGTCATTCAAAATAGAACGAGAAAAGAAGTTACCCAGACAAATAAAAACTAAAGGAGTACATGACCCCTAAACCATTACTGCAAGACATTTTTAGGGGGACTCTCTGAGGGGAGGAAAGGTAAAACAGAACAAAAAAGACCAAAAGCACAAAGACTAGAAAGGAAGAGAAACTAGAAACTCCAACTCTATAGGCAACACAATGGGCAAGAAATTTATCTTTCTGTACTCACTGTAAATGTCAATGGACTAAACGCTCCAATCAGAAGACAAAGGGTAACAGAATGGATAAGAAAACAAGATCCATCTATATGCTGTTTATAAGAGACCAATTTTAGACCTAAAAACACCTTCAGATTGAACGTAAGGGGATGGAGAATCATCTATCATGCTAATGGTTGCCAAAAGAAAACCAGAGTATCTATAGATATATCAGACAATCTAGATTTTAAAATATAGACTGTAACAAGAGATAAAAAAGAGAATTATATTATAACTAAGGGATCTATTCACCAAGAAGACCTTACAATACGCCTCCAATGTGAAACACCCAAATATATAAATCAATTAATCACAAACATACAGAAACTCTTTGATAATAATACCATAATAGTAGGGGACTTCAACACCCCATTTACAGCAGGGGACAGATCAACTAAACAGAAAATCAACAAGGAAATAATGGCTTTGAATTGTCATGTCCAGCCCCAGCCGGTGGGGCGGAAAATCCTTGCGGGTTCGTGATCCTGAGAGAGGGAGAGAAAGGGCAGGAAGGGGGAGCACAGAGAGTAAGGACACAACACACGGTATCTGATCAAGCCTCTTCCCTTTATTCCGAAAACACTGTCTCTTATAAAGGTTTTTAGGCGGGGGAACAAGGCAGCTGACCTAGGTCGGTTGCTAGGAAACAGGGTCAAAGCTAGGGTAAAGGAGGAAACAAACTAAAGTTTTTAGCACAGCACGTGAAGGGCCTATACCACCCTACCGGTAGGTGATTGATCTTTGTTTTTCTGGCTTCTCCTGGCAGGGAGTGGCTCTCCCCTGCCTCTTTTTGCAACTCCCCTCAGGGAGTGACATTACCGGCTAGTAAATGGCCGAGCAGCTGAATCTTTGCAGCTCACCACATTGAATGACATGCTAGAACAGAGGGACTTAACAGATATATTTGGAACATTACATCCTAAAGCAGCAAAATGCACATTCTTCTCGAGCACACATGGGACATTCTCCAGAACAGATCACATATTGGGACACAAATCAGCTCTCATTTTGTACAAAAAGATGAAGATCATACCGTGAATATTTTTAGACCACAACACTATGACACTCGAAATCCACCACCAGAAAAAATTTGGAAAGACAACAAATACATGGGAACTAAAGAATATCCTACTAAAGAATAAATGGGCTAACCAAGAAATTAAAGTAGAAATTAAAAACTACATGTAAGCCAATAAAAATGATAATATCACAGCCCCAAACCTCTAGGACACAGCAAAGGCTGTCAAAAGAGGGAAGTATATAGCAATCCAGGCCTTCCTAAAGAAAGAAGAAAGATTTCAGATACATAACCTAGCCTTACACTTTAAAGCACTGGAAAAAGAACAGCAAATAAAACCCCAAACCAGCAGAAAATGGGAAATAGTAAAGATAAGAGCAGAAATCAATACTTTCAAAATAATCAGGAGAACAGATCAATGAAACCAGGAGTTGGTTCTTAAAAAAAAAAAAAAAAACAAAATTGATAATCCCCTAGCCAGCTTAATCAAAAAGAAAAAGGAAAGGACCCAAATAAAATCAAGAATGAAAGAGGAGAGATCACAACCAACACAGCAGAAATACAAATAATAATAAGAGAATCTCATGAATAATTATATGCCAATGTATTTGGCAATTTGGAAGAAATGAACAAATTCCTAGAAACATATAAACTACCAAAACTGAAACAAGAAGAAATAGAAAATTTGAACAGGCCCATAACCAGTAAAGAAATTGAATTAGTAATCGAAAGTCTCCCAACAAATAAGACTCCATGGCCAGATGGCTTTCTAGGGGAATTCTACCAAACATTTAAAGAAGAGTTGACAGCTATTTTTTGAAGCTGTTCCAAAAAGTAGAATGGAAAGAAAACGGCCAAACTCATTCTATGAAGACAGCATTACCTTGATTCCAAAACTAGACAAAGACCCCACTAAAAAAGAAAACTACAGACCAGTTTCCCTGATGAACACAGATGCAAAAATACTCAACAAAATACTAGCCAAATGGATCTAACAATACATTAAAAAAATTATTCACCATGACCTTGTGGGATGTATACCTGGTAGGCAGGGCTAGTTCAATATCTGCAAAACAACCTATATGATATCCATAAAAGAAGGGACAAAAGCACATGATCCTTTCAATAGATTCAGAAAAAGCATTTGACAAGTTACAGCATCCTTTCTTGATAAAACCACTACTAATATCATCCTCAATGCTGCAAAACAGAGCTTTCACCTCAGGTACGGAACATGACAAGGATGTCCACTTTTGCCAGTGTTTTTCAACATAGCATTGGAATTCCTAACCTCAAAAATCAGACAAAACAAAGGCATCCAAACTGGCAAAGAGGAAGCCAACTCTTTGCAGATGACACAATACTCTATATGGAAAACCCAAAAGATTCCACCAAAAAACTGCTAGAACTGATCCCATGAATTCAGCAGTCACAGGATATAAAAAATCAATGCACAGAAATAGGTTGCATTTCTATACACCAATAATGAAGCAACAGAAAGGGAAATGAAGGAATTGATGCCATTTACTATCAAACCAAAACCCCATAAAATATCTAGAAATAAATCTAACCAAAGAGGTGAAAAATCTATACACTGAAAACTATAGAAAACTTATGAAAGGAACTGAAGAAGACATTAAGAAAAGGAAATATGCATACATATACATACACATACACACGCACATACACAATGGAGTATTATGCAGCAAAGAGAATGAAGTCTTGCCATTTGCAACAACATGGATGGAACTACAGGATATTATGCTAAGCAAAATAAGTCAGAGAAAGACAAGTGTTATATGACTTCACTCATATGTGGAATTTAAGATCCAAGACAGATGAACACAAAAGAAGGGAAACAAAAATAATATAAAAACAGGGAGGGGGACGCATCATAAGATCCTTAAATACAGAGAACAAACAGATTTGCTGGAGGGGCAGTTAATGGGCTAAATGGGTAAGGGGCAGTAAGGAAGACACTTGTTGGTATGAGCACGGGCTGTTATTATACATAGGAGATGAATCACTGGAATCTACTCCTGAAAATATTATTGCACCATATATGAACTTGGATATAAATTATATATAAATAAATACGAGTTTTGATAACATATAATAACATGGACCTGCTGTTGTATCATATAGAGATTCAACGCCCTAAAAATCCTCTGTGCTCCATCTATTCATCCCTCCCTCACCACTAATCTCTGGCAACCAATGAATTTTTTGTCATTTCCAGAGTTTTGCCTTTTCCAGAGTATCATATACTTGGAATCATACTGTATGTAGACTTTCTGAGATTGTCTTCTTTCATTTAGTAATATGCATTTAAGTTTCCTCTATGTCTTTTCATGGTTTGATAGTCTTTCTAGCTGAATAATATCCCATTTTTGTTAAACATTTGTCATAATCCAGAGAACATTTATCTCCAAGAATGAGCCCCAATAATTTTGGGTGATAATTATATGTTAATGAAGTTTCGATTGTAACAAATGTGCCACTGTTTTGCAGGGTATCACTAACAGAGAAGATCATATATGTATAAAGGGAAAGGATATATAGGAACTCAGCACATAACAATCAATTAGGCTATAAACCTAAAACTGATTTAAAAATGTATCTGATGAATGACCAACCAATAAAAACCACTACTACAAAATAAAACTTTAAGGTATTTAAAATAAATAAGACTTTAAAATTGAGCAAATTTAAATGGCCCAAGCGTTCACATATAAATGGAAGAGAATCAAAAGCACAAAACCAGACCCAAAAGGAAGAATTTACTTTCATAACTCAGTATATTTCATATTAGTAAAACCAGAACAATTGTTCCATTCATGGTGTTAGCAGAAATATTCATAATTAGAGACAGTTAAATCAAGATCTTGCACCTTATATTGAAATTAATTCCAATAATAAATATAAAAAATGAAAAATATGTGTTTGGTTTTTTTCTTTCTGGCCTTAAAAGAATATACATTTTAAATATATTATATATAATTAAATATATAATTATTATTATTTTATTATTATATTATATATTAGATATATGACCTGGTGTTTAAGCATCCAACTCTCAATTTTGGCTCAGGTCATAATCTCACGGTTCATGGGCTCAAGCCCTGGGTCAAGCTCTGAGCTGATGGTGCAGAGACTTCTTGGGATTCTGTCTCTCCTGCCGCCTCTCGGCCCCTTCCCTGCTTGCGTGCTACCCCTCATTCTCTCAAAATAAACAAATAAACATTAAAAACAATTTTAAGTAAAATTATATATCAGAGAAAAACCGTATAAAGATGGGTCTTAAACTATAAATAAAATATAAAATTATTACACGTTATACCACCATGTAAAGCAAAAGACAAACAATGGTGGAGAAATTATTAGAAAATATGTTGCATAAGGGTCAGTGTCCTTATAGTGTATAAAACATATTTTTATTGATATTGCTTGTCTTCCAGCCTACCATTTCTTTACTGTTGTCCTATATTAATTAAAACATAACCCTGCCTCTGTAAGCACATTGATTGATTCAGGGACAGGAGTCAGAGCTAAGGTAGGCTTCAACCCCTAAACCTGGACCATGAATCAAAAAGGTGCTGGCCAAGCCAGGACTATCAATTTCTCTCCTGGAGTGTCTCCAACACCTAATGGGACTGAAATTCAGTCCTTCTATGGAAAGATCATGAAACCCTTGCTGCAAAACCTGTCATTTTCTATGTCTGCAAACACAGAGAAAGCTGAACTGAGAGTGTGATGCGGACTCTCTCTTTCTAACACACACACACACACACACACAGCACACATGCAGTCCTAATTTTTAGAAATTAACCCAGTTTTTAAGGATCCTTCAGGGCAAAATATTGGCATCTGAATGATCCATGAAAACACATATGTACATATATAATATATAACCATAAATTCACACATAGCACTGTGAAAATCAAACCTCAATTAAATCATGAAAATGATTTAACATTTTAAAGAAATAAAGTATTTCTCATTTTACTGAAAAGTATTCACCAGAGTGGGAGATTCCTAATCAGGTCAAAAAGAATTCTTGGAAAAACATCCCTTTCACAAAATTTCACTTAATAAACTTCACTTACATCGTACACCAGTTTAATAATTTTGTTTGATTGTTTTTGGCCTCTTGCCGGTTAAGTACAACTGCCAATGCCATCTTTAAAATTTTTTTAGGTTTATTTAATTACTTTGAGAGAAACAGACAGAATAAGTAGGGGAGGGGCAGAGAGAGAGAGCGTGCGCACATGAGAGAGAATCCCAAGCAGGCTCCACACTGTCAGTGTAGAGCTTAATGTAGGGTTTGAACTCAGGAAATTGCCAGATCATGGCCTGAGCGGAAGTTTAGAGTTGGATGCATACATGAATGAGCCACCCAGGCACCCCAATCCAATGCCATCTTTAAAGGGAATGTTGAGTTATTTTCTACCTATTGTTCCTAAACTCTTGTAGGAGGATTTTAATTATATAATCTCTGATTAGGCAGTATAAATCAAATACTTTGTACTGACAAGATTTCTCTTCTGAGGCATATATAATATCACTCTTAATAATTACTAAAGACATTTATTCCATAAAATTTTTGTTATTTGCTTTATACAGAATTGAAATTTAATTATCATCATTGACAGCTAAAAGGTTATCCTTCGAACATACAAATGACTAAATTACCAAAGCACTCTAATTTTAAATTTCATTTATCAAGTATATTTCTCTACTAATTCATATGAATACATATTTTACATCACTGCAAGTCTTGTGTTTTTAATGACTTTTGATAGACATTAATATTTTTATCACATTTTCCCCAAAGCAAGCTAATTAATGCTATTATTTTCAGTTAGAAATATAAAATGTATTTCCTGTTTTTGATGACTTTGAAACATAACTCTTGGGATATAATCTCTGTGTGAAAGGCATAAAATGAATTGTCTGTCAAACAGTATGCATTTTTCCTGTAATGAAAATTTCCTTGACAATATCATCCATCTTCTATTGCCTGATGGGCACATAAAAGTCAAGCTTTCTAACATTGTTAGATGTTATTTATTTTGAACTTGTGCCAGCCTCAGGTATCACAGAAACTGGGCAAGAGGCCACAAAGTGCACACACAAACACAAAATTTGTATCATTGTACCCATATGAGAATCTGGAGAGGTAGGTAAATAAGTTAGCCTTTTATAGACCCATACTTTTTTTATGAGGTATACTGAAAAGTAGACTGTAGCTGGAGTGTGATGTCAGTAAGAGAGATTACAATTCCATTTAGCCATTATTTATTATCTAATTTCGCAAGTACTGGCAGAAGGTCCTTATGATAGGAAGTCTATTTGAAGTGTGTGATTCATGTAGAGCTAGGTATTAGAGTAGGAAAGATTGGGTGGTAATTTATAAAACATATCTGATACCTATACATGTTTCCTTACTTCAAATTCTTATGGGATGACCATGTGTGTTGATTTGAATCTTCCCATTTATCAAAATAAGTTAAATAAATAAATAAATACTGCCTCTGCAAGGTTAATAATTGACTGTAGTGCACATGTGCTATATAGGCATATCCTTATTTTATTGCACTTCTTTAACTGTGCTTTGTAGTAGTTCATTTGTACAAATTGAAGATATGTAGAAACACTGTGTCCAGAAAGACTCCTGGCATCATTTTTCCCAACAGCATTTGCTTACTTTGTGTTCATATCATATTCTGATGCTTGTACACTTTCAAACTTTTGTATTATTATTATCTTTGTTATGGTGATCTGTGATCAGTGATCATTCATGCTACTATTCTAATTGTTTCGGGGTGCCACTAACTGCACTTAAGTTTGTAAGATGCCAAACTTAATCCAGGAATAGTTGTGTTCTGACTATTCCATAGACCATCCATTTCCCATCTCTCTCCCGCTCCCTGGGCCTCCTTATTCCCTGAGGCACAATATGGAAATTAGGTCAATTCATAACTTATAATGTCCTCTAAGTGTTCATTTTCAAAGGAAGAGTCACACCACACATCTCTCACTTTAAATACAAAACTATAAATGATTAAGCTCATTGAGGAAGGTCCGTCCAAAGCCAGGAAATGGCAAAAGCTAAGTCTTTTGGGCCAATTAGTCAAGCTGTGAACTCCAAAGAAAAAGTTCTTGAAGGAAATTTGAAGTGCTACTTCAGTGAACACATGAATGATGATAAAACAAAACAGCCTTCTTTCCCATACAGAAAAAGTTGTAGTGGTCTGGACATATAATCAAACCAGATGCAACATTCCCCTAAGCCAAAGCCTAATCCAGAGCCTAATTCAGTTCTATGAAAGTTAAGAGAGGTGAGGAAGCTGCGTAAGAAAAGTTGGAACCTTCCAAGTTTGGATTACAGGGCTCAGTAAAGAAGCCATCTCCATACCAGAAAAACGTAAGGTGAAGTAGTAAGTGCTGGTGTATGAGTTTCAACAAGGTATCCCTAAGATCTAGCTAAGATAATTCATGAAGGTTGCTAAACTAAACAATGGATTTTCAATGCAGACAATATAGACTTTCTAACGGAAAAAGATGCCATCCAGGACTTTCATAGCTAGAGAGGAGAAGTCAAATATTAGAGTAAAAGCATCAAAGGACAGGCTGACTCTCTTGTTAGGAAGAATGAAGCCCTTTTAGTCTTCTGAAAAATCCTAGGGCTCTAAAGAATCATACTAAATCTTTTCTGCCTGTGCTCTATAAATGAAAACAAAAACAAAAAAACAAAGGCTGGATGACAACACATCTGTTTACAACATAGTTTATTACATATTTTAAGCAAATTGAAACCTACTGCTAAAAAGAAAGAAACGAAAGGAAAGGAAAAGAAGATTCCTTTTAAAAGATCAGAGCTCACTGACAATATACTTGATTACCCAAGATTTTTGATGAAGATGTACAATAAGATTAATGTTTTCATGTCTGCTAACACAACATGGATTCTGCAGCCTGTGGATCAAGGAATAATTCTAACTGTCCAGTATTATTATTTATGTAATACATTTGGCAATACCACAGATAGCTATTTCTCTCATGGATCTGGACAAAGTAAATTCAAAACCTTTTGGAAAAGATTTACCATTCTAGATGCCCTTAAGAACATTCATAATTTAGGGGAAGAGGTCAAAATATCAACATGAACAGGACTTTGGAGGAAGTTGATTCCAACCATCATGGATGGCTGTCAGGGGTTCAAGACTGCAGTGAGGAATGAACTACAGATGTGGTGGCAACAACAGGAGAACTAAAATTCGAAGTAAAGCCTGAAGATGTGACCACATTTGCTGCCATTTCATGATAAAACCTAAATGCATGAGCAAGAGCTTTTTATGGATGAACAAAGTGGTTTCTTGAGATGGAAACTACTCCTGGTAAAGATGCTGAAAGACTGTTGAAATGACAATGAAGATTCAGAATACCCTGCAAACTTAGTGATAGAGCAGCAGTTTTTAATTGAGAGGACTGGCTGCAATGTTGAAAGAATTTCTACTGTGGATAAAATGCTATCCAACAGCATGGCATGCTACAGAGAAATCATACATCAAAGGAAGAGTGGATCAATGCAGCAAACTTCATTGTCTTGTTTTTAAAAAATTCCACAGCCACCCCAACCTTCTGCCACCACCACCCTGATCAGTCAGCAGCCATCAACTTTGAGTCAATAACCTTAGCCAGCAAAAAGATTATAACTTGTTGAAAGCTGAAATGATTGTTAGCATTTTCAGCAGTATGTTTAAATTAAGGTATCTACTTTGTGTTTTAAGACATAATGCTACTGCACACGTAATAGACTACAGTATAATGTAACCATAACTTTTATATGCACTGGGAAACCAAAAGCCTCCTTTGACTTGCTTTACTGAGAGTCTCATTTTTTGTGGTGGTTTGGAACTGAAGCTGTAATATCCCTGAGGTATGCCTATACATTTCTCTAAAGCTGTGTTCACTTTCACATTTGATCCCTGTATTTATGGTTTGATATCAGCTTTGAACCCCTCGATGCCATAGATTTTTCCAGCACCTGCTAGAACAATTGATTTCGCTGTTGGAATTATGAAACTACCTATGGCATGTAAATATTTCATCCTCTTTTGTACAGAAACCAGATAGGAATAACCTGAACTTTACCACCTTAGTTCAGAGTTTTCTGTCTAGATGATGTTTGGGAGCTGTTTTACAACCCGTTTTGAATTTATAAATTTGTATTCATTCTTATAGTTACTGACTTACTATTCTACTTCACACAATGTCAGAAGTCTTAATTCACTAGCTGCCTTGTTCATCTCTGTTTGTAGCCTAATTAATAGAAGCTAGAGGGAAGAAATGGTAGCATGAGTCTAGAATACAAATTTTAGAACAGCATAAGTTTTGAAACAGTTCATCGAGTGTATTATGAAGTAACAGATAGGCATGGTTAAAATCCATTCTTATTAACCAATATATTCTTTAAGTTGGGAGAAAATTTTAAATGTGTGAAAAGTAATGACTGTTTCATTAAACAGTAATATATAATTAATATGTCAAGAACACTGTTTTTATTTGTATTTTTTTTTTTTGGAAACTGTAGAGATATTTGGGAGTAAGAAGCAAATGTTTACCAGCAGTATACATAATGCTGGAAGGTGGTTTTTGACAACATGGAGGGTTTGCATCAGCTAGATGTGTTATTGTTACACCTGTGTGGAAACGCAACTAGTCATGCGGTCTGCCCCCTCACATGCACCAGGCAAGAGTCCGTTCACCATCACTGAGAGCACTCACCCACCTTAGTCAGAGGACAAAGTGTACGCTGCAGTCAGAGTCCGCCACATAGGAAGCTCCTGTAGGACAGAGACAATGGATCATTTGACGTTTTATCCACAGTGTCCAGTACAATGCCCAGAACACAACGGACACTCTATATAGATATTCACATTCACACTTCTCTCCCAGAAATAGTTAGAAGTCCTAGAGCTTGGTTAATATGGTGGCGAGTCTGTCCCAAATCAGCAGCAGAGTCTCAGAACTATGATTTAGAGACTAATTTCAGTGCTCTGATTCCCTACCCTTGCTAGTCAAAGCGTGGTCTGTGGGGTTGAATTCCAATGGGATCCCCAGGTGAATCGTGGGCACATGAAAGTTGGAGAAGTAATGCCTTACATCACGTATGACAGGCTCTCTACCACACATGGTCACAAACAGTGGTTGCATGTAGAGCATTTAAGTATATGGGCTCTGCTGTCAGAGGATTGGGACCCGCCTCTACTTTTTACTAAGCACAGAACTTTGGGGCAAGTTATTAGATTTTGCTATGCCTTGGGTTTTTCACATCTGCACTAGAGGCAAGGGATAATAATAGCCTCTTCCATATAGTAGTAAGTATTAAGTGAAGTAGTATAAATAATATTTCTGCCACATGCTATGTACAGAATAAACATTCATTATTATTAACTTATTTAATGCTAATAAGAGCTTTATAAATGTGTAAATAAAGGTTTTTCTCTAATTCCACAATTCCACAATTAATCTTAATCTAAAATCATGGAACCCTCCCACCTCTAGCTGTCAATTAATATGATCTACGAGAATTATGTGTATGTAAGTATATTATTGTTGATAGGGGAGATAGGATCTCTCTCCGTCTCTGTCTCTGATTTATCTTTCTTTGCTTTCATTCTCCCCACCCATTTTGTCACTGGACAAACCTAAAGTGGGGAGTTTCTTTCCCTGGATTATTTATTAATTTCTTCTCCAAACAGCCCCAAATCAGTATCCTGGAGTTAAGGGCCACTCTTAGAGCAATAATTGCATGGGTTAAGTACCCTTGACTTAGGTTTGAACGAACTCCTCCCCTGTATCACAGGGGTACAACAGACCAGCAAGAATTTTCCTCTATAACTCTCTATATTTCTCTCTAGAACTTTCTCTATAATCCTAACCCAGAATTAGTGTCTGTTGCAACAGAAGCCTAAGTAGCACAGCACCACAGCAGAACGGGGTCACAGCCCAGAGGCTCAGAGATGGACACCGTTCTCTGCTGCAGCCCCATCTTCTGCTGGGAGGACTTCCCTCTTTTCTTTTTACTGTCTTGAGTATCTTGCCGCATTGCAATCATTCTTCTGTTTTTGTCTTCATCTGATCTTTCATAATGTAAACCTTCTGGGTGGTTATGTAGAAAAGGGAACTCATTGGTTTCCTACTTCCTCTGGGGAATGCCTGTCAGTTTTCCTGGGATCAAGGTCCCACAACCAATTAGGTCATTTTATCTATGGCCCAGGTGTGGGTATTCAAGACCTGGAGTGGCAAGATTAGTCCTTGGGCATGGTACTAAGCAGCAGTACTAAATAAGCCCACTCAGTAGGAGAGCAGAGGAGTACCCAGTACTCATCTTTGCCCCCTTTATTTCTCAGTGCTGGGGCCACTGGCCACCATGATGTGCAACTTAGTACTGTTGGGGGTCAGGAGAGCACACAACAGCAGCGCAGCAGCCACAGCAGAGGAGAAGGGCTAGGTCCCTACCCTTGTCACTACCCCTGCCCTTACTCTTATGACACAATGGGAAACCATTCTTAATTCTTCTCTTGGTGACCTGAAACTCGGCCTTTCTTCAAAACCTTAAGTCAATGAGCTACCTTCCTGAATGATGGCTGGGTGACTGCCCCAAATGATCTATTGCCAGTCACCTGCTAGGCACAATATCCTGGAACATTTATCTTTGAGAGCTCTAGCCTGCTCTAGTAAGTGCAAACAGTACTCAAGAGCCCACCCATTAAGACACTATGTTGTCAATGCCCCAGCTCTTATAGAAAGATCAGCTTCTCCTCACACTCTGTATGAGCCTGCCAGAGCCCCTGGCCTCAGAGTAGGTGGCAGGAGTCCCAGAGATCACCTGGCAGACAGAGGCCTCACCCAGAAGCATCTCATGCCATGATACAGTCAATTCACAATACTTCTCATGTTGGGGCTAAGGACGACACTATAGAATGGAAGATGGCAGCACTGAGAATGACAACAGAATACTGCACAAGCTACAGCACAAGCCAGCCAGCAATCGATCTGTCAGGAAGCCTTCCCCCATGCTAAGGAGCCAGATAGTCAGCTAAGGAGCATCAGGTAAAGCTGTCTGGGTGCCCTCTGTTATGATTGGACAATGCTGCTCATGTCACCAGTTGATTTGTTTATCAACTCTTCACTCCCTTAGTTAAGTACAAGATCTTGCCCTAGGGTTCTAGAGATGGGTGCACACATGCCACTCAAACCTGGAGAGATTTAATAGACAACAGTTTATTATTCACATATACACACAGACCAGGAAGCAGGACATCACATTATATGTAAGGCCACTGGAATATCACTTAAGAACAGAATGAATGAACAAGCAGGGGCTGTGGGAGGCCCTACAGCAGTAACAAGATGCCAACGTTCTCCACAAGAATACGTATACTTAAAAATTCTTCACACTGGCAAGGAGCTGAAAATCAACAGGCTAATGACTAGGTAGGGTGTAGCTGGTCCAGCTGATCCAAGGGAAGTAGCCAGTTGGAGAGCCTTTCCCATCTAATGTTGGAAGTAGAGCTGACAAGGGAAGATGAACTCAAAATAAGTCTTTAAGGCCCAATGAGACTCAACAATATCAAGGCAGTACGTAAATTTTTAGGACTTACAATACATCCCCTCAATGGATTTCTAGGAGAACTGTGGAGCTGAGAATGTTAGCAATTGGTACTAGAAATAGAATTCATGGCAAGATTCTAGATGAGAATCTAAAAAGAGGAAACATTCTTATCCTCTCATTCTTACTCCATTTCTAAGAAATGTTGAGGAGGAAGAAAAGTCTCATTTCGTCTCTATGATTGGCATTTCTATAAATATAGGAAAAGGCATCATGTCCTTGTAATATAGGATATACTTCCTTATAAGAATCTTACACGGTTTTCTAGATGGCTGGGACTGACATCAGTCTTAGAAAATTAGGCACCTATTTTATTTATAATATAAATTTATAATTACAGAAAATGATTCATTTTTATGTAGGTATTAAAAACTGGGTTCATCTTAGTGACTCTTACGTGTCAAGATGAATATGAAGGAAGAAAGAAAGGAAGAGGAAAAAGAGGAAGAAAAATGAATAAATACTTTTAAATTATGCAATGTGAAATGTGAAAATGTTTAACTTTAAAATGCTATTTCGATCAGTTTTCTGCACTTTGACCAAAGAACATGGCAAATATAATTTGTGCATAAGGAATGTATTAATGTTCTAATACTGTATGGTGTTTAGATTTTTCTAAAGAAGAATCAGTGAGCCTACCTGGGAGAAGCAATTTTAAAACAAGGTTGGTGCTATCACATTATTTTCACAGTTTGAAGGTCATGTAAAGACCAATCCTATGGGTGGGTTGAAATCTTCATTCAGAGCACATCTCAGTGTCATAATTTGGCTTCACATTTATTTATGATGGTGGATTGTCCCACATACTGTAGGATTTTTAGTATCCCTAGCTTCATGTGTCCAGTATCAGTGGGATCCTGATGTCATGGTGGTATCCAAACAATGCTCCTTACACACACACACACACACACTTCTAAATAAATCAGAAACAGGTAGTAGTATAATGTTTAAAAAACACTGGTTGGAGCCCCTGCTTTGCCCAAGTTCCTGTCGGGTATTTTAGCTTACATTCCTCCTGAAGTCTGGCAGGTCATGGACTATAAGCCTAGTTTATAGTCCTGCTGTAAATTCATGTATCTTCTATATTTCCGTATTTCAATGGGAAGGCAAGGAATTTCAAATCAGTTACCCTAAACAAGAGTCACAATAGTCAAGAAACCAAAAGACTTAAAAGAAATTCTCATGTTTACTGAACACAAGTGGTAATAACTCTCTAAGGCAAGACATGGATTTAATCACTGTTTATTATTTTACTGTCACAACATATAGTGTCTTCAAGCGATATCCCTGGCTTTTAGTGTAGAAGATATCTTACACCATTTGTTAATAATATTTGACCTCCTCTATGTCAGATCCTTTTGAGAACTGAAAGGTGTTTTAGTGGTCCTATTATTCTTTATTTTCCATAAAAGCCTCAGACCACATTTAAAGTCAGTGCTAAAATGTTCTTAAGAAAAGGTGAATCCTGAGGTAAGGTTTGTGAATGTAGGACCTAAACAAATGATACGTTAAAATGAATACTTTCATATCACATGGGACTTGTCTTTTCATTCAACAAAGATCCCCTCACCTCTGGACATTCCATCTTGCTGATTTAAGAAGAGAGAAAATTATCATTTTGTTGTGTCTTATGTATCCTCACACCCCTGAGGTTGCTATTATTTTACAAATTGAGTATGAATAGAGTCATATGTTTTCAATACTGTTAATATTCATTTTCTATATTACCACCATTTATCAGACTAGAAAAGCTATGTTATTGCAATTGTGAGACAACATTGAGACTTTCATGATTACAAAAAAATAGGACTTGGTCCTTAATAATTAAGTCTTTAATGAGGTCAGAGTTACTGATACTGAATAGAAGTTTAAATTTTAATGTAGTCTATTATGTTGTGACTGAGTTTGCTATCCCCAAACTGATCAATTCTACTCATTCTAACTTCTGCCCATTAAGTAGAAAGCTCAGAAAACTATCACATATATTCTGTGCATTTATGATAACATGATGAGACCATATTTACCTTGGATTTGCATCTTGCAGTTTTCTATTAACCCCTAAAGATGCTCCAGATATTCAATATAAATACAGCTAGGGGACACTTTAGGATAATGTACTTGGTATGTAAGTAACACTTTATGGTGTCACAGTGAAGTACGCTGAGGGAAATGGAATAGTAAGGAAAAGTTTTGTTTGGGCAAAAATTTCAGCAGCCTTTTCCTGCCTCCTTAGGTCAGCCCTATCCCATAAAAATACAATGTGAGTTGTATGTGTGATTTAAAAATTTTTTTAGTGGCAGAACACCTGGGCTCAGTCAGTTAAACATCATGACTCAGGTCATGATCTCGCAGCTTGTGGGTTCAAGTCCTGTGTCAGGCTCTGTACTGACAGCTCAAAGCCTGGAGCCTGCTTGGGATTCTCTATCTCCCTCTCTCTCTCTCTATCCCTCCACTGCCCTCTTTCTCAAATATAAACATTAAACAAATTTTTAAAATTAAAAAATAATAGTTTTTAGTGGCTACATTAAAAATAAAAATAGTGAAGTGAATTTTAATATATTTTATTTAACCCAACATATCCCACATTCCCAATTTTCAGCCAGTAATCTCTGTACAACAATGTTTAGTGAGATATTTTATCATCCTTTCTTCATTTTGTCTTTGAAACCCTGTGTGCATTTTATACATACAATATACCTTAATTTGTACTATTTAGTACATTACAAATGCTTACCAGCCATGTGCGGCTATTGATGTACCTTACTGGACAATGTGGCTCTAGATTTTACTACTATAAAGATGAGAGAAAGGAAACCAAAGGGTAAAAATCAAAGGGAAGGAGAGAGAAATAAATCCAATGGAGCCAAATATATTTCTAATATCTACATCACTGGATATATAGCTCAGTTTCTTTCATAGACTAAACCTGATGAATTCAAGTCACCTATGCTTAGCAGTTTGGGAGATGGTGAGTGGGAACAGGTGCAGGAGGGGAGAAGTAATTTGAGCTGCCCTAAAACGCAACAGCACACTATACTGAATACATTGGATAACAATAAGACAAACTAACAACCCTCCAAGAGATCACAATCAAATCTATTTTAAATAATTTATAAGACAATAAGAAACTCAAACTTCAGAAATAAAAAATGAAAACTAGTTTCAGAGTTCAAGAATAAATGACAGTTTAATACCTCCAGATCTTAGGCAAATTATAGAGCTCAACTCTCTTGAAGAAAACACATGCAAAAATTTTCAAATTCAATTGCATGTTCAACAAAAATTAGTTTAGAAGGCAAATTGAATCTAGTGGAATCTTGCTCCCATCTTTTAAATATTCAGAATACAATTCCAAGACTATATTCTGTCTTGTTTCAGTGAAATGTAATACATGTTATATGTTAGCAGTACAGAAGTTGAGACAACTTTGTAGATTTATCTCTGTAGTTTTCACTAAATAACAATAAATCTATATTTCCTGAAGGAAGTACAATTTAAGACAATGCCAAAAATTTTTTAAATAATTTTGCCAGAGCACCTAAAAACCCATGAAAAGTTTCTGTCTACTATTTAAAATGCTTTTCTACTGCTGATTAAAAAGTTATAAATAAAAAATGCCAAGATACTGAACATAGAGTAGATATCGGGCTTATAGAGTTCAGACACACATGACACCAGAATTCCCAGATGACAGATTAAGAGAGATGGTATTATTAAATCCTTAAGAATAACTGAGTATGTCCAGGCTCCCAAGTGACTTATAATTGGATGAGCACCAAAAAATGAAAGGTGACATTTTCCCCTAAAAGGATAATATGTAGCTCTAAATAGAACATGTGTTAAAATAACTACTGTAAAACATTTACCAAACTGCTTTATAAATGTCATAAAATAATTTAGCAGTCTTGGACCTTGGAACTTCCCATAACAAGATCATGACACTAGTGAAGTTGTTCATTATCTCCAAAACTCTAACTAAAACAGAAAAATGAAAAATCGGATTTAAAGCACACAAAACAAACACAAAGCAGCACAAACTCTTTGACCAACAAAAATGACAGAAAATATCCCAAAGTCCCAAGGTGTTCATGGCTGTGGTTGACTTATTAGCACCAGCATCAGGACTTAGGCAAGATCAGATATTTTATAGCAAGAGAAGAGGTAGTTTAAGAATATGACTGATGTACCCAGAAGCCTGAGAAGAAGAAAAAAATGTCAATGAGTACTCTACTTCTTCTTAAGTCTGACAATGACCAGCAAATGAGGAATACTTACTTCCTCACTTTCCAGTAAGTGCCCAAAATTATACACAACCCCTATACAACTAATAGAATGGCCAAAATCCAGAACAATGACACCACCAAATGCTGGTGAAGCTATATAGAAATCGCTCTCATTAACTGTCAGTAGGAATGCAAAGTGGCACAGCTACAATGGAAGACACTTGGGTAGTTTCTCATAAAACAAAACACACTCTTACCAAGCAACTATGCTCCTTCAAATTTACCCAAACAAGGTAACAACTTATGTCCACACCAAAATTCACATACATATATATGGAGAAGCTTTATTCATAACTCTCAAACTTTGGAAGCAACCAAGATGTCCTCCAGTAGGTGAATGGATAAATGGCGATACAACCAAGTAATGGAATAATATTCAACACCAAAAAATGAGCACTCAATCAAGTCATGAAAAACATGGATAAAACTTAAATACTGTAAGTGAAAGAAACCAATGTGAAAGAAGCCACACATTTTATGAATCTAATTATGTGACGTTTTAGAAAAGGCAAAACTATGGAGACGGTAAAAAGATACGTGGTGGTCAAGGGCTGGGATGGAGGAGTAAGGGATGAGTAGGAGGAGCACAAAGGAGTCTTAAGGCAGTGAAACTACTCTGTATAACATCATAATGATGGACACAAGCGGTTATATACGCACAACCCCAAAGGGAGCCCTAATGTAAACTATGGTCTTTGGGTGGTAATGATGTGTCAATGTATGCTCATCAGCTGTGACAAGCATACCACTCTGGTGGGAGTTATCAGTTATGGAGGAGGCTAAAAGAATGAGTGAGGGCAGGGGGTCATCTGTACCTTCCTCTCAATTTTGTTATGAACCTAACTCAAAAGAATAAAACCTATTAAAACCAATCAATGCACAGATTTGTGAGGATCATGCTGTAGACAGTCACTTAGAAATTGAGGGAGACACCTGGATAGCTCAGTCAGTTAAGCGTCAGACTCTTAATTTCAGCTCAAGTTACGATCTCATGGTTCTTGGGATTGAGTCCCAGTTCTTGGGTTCAAGTCTATACTCGAGTCAGTGCAGAGCCTGCTTGGCATTCTCTATCTCTCTTTTACCCTGCCCCCCACTCTCTCTTTCTTTCTCTCAATCTCTTTCTCTCTCTTATGTGCACACTTAAAAAAATCAGAAGTAGACACTTAAAAAGGAAACAGCCTAATGAGGGCACACTACTGGGGAAAAAAAAAAAAACCAATGGTGCAGGCACAGCACTAGAGATAAGAAAGCAAGAATGTATATAGAGAATGAACAGGGGAAGGAACTTGGAGAAAACAACAACAAAATAGAACATCTAAACTTGAGGGCACTTGAAAGACAAGGCTCAGAGAGCTCTATAGTAGACAGGAGATGTTGTCCTGAAGCTGTTTTAGCTCAGAGATACATCAGGGCTGTAGAGGGAAAAAATGGATTTCCATCATTTATGTTCACAGGAAAAGAAGGAGTCTCACATTTTTAAAAGTGAAGAAAGTTACCCTACTGCATCTCCCCTCACCTCCACGGGACCCTCTTCCAAACAGTCCAGGAAAGCCCATCTCATTATATACAGTGGTTGGAGGGGGGAGGGTTGGGGGGAGGGTCGTGGAGGATATATCTGATAATATACAAGTTTATTACAAGAAAAAAGAGAAGAAAAAACTTATTTTCTGATAGAAAATAGCAATATACCAGCTCTCATTCATTGTGAGAATGAAACAACAAAGCAGATAATTACAATATTGCAAAATGAGCTAAAGTAAATTAAGAAAATGATACAAGTTTGGAAATAAATGAATAATCAAAAATAAATAAGTTCAGAATGGAAATAGTTAAAGAAAGATACCAGAGGAATA